>NC_086319.1:415401710-415735877 GCF_036172605.1 Pelobates fuscus
TTCGTAAAGATTCATGCTACCTTTGCATTAAACTGCTATTAATGAAGAGACACCTGCGTAACATTGAACAATATATGGTACTGTTTCAATGGGAGCAGCTAGCACAGGCGCTTGTGTGAGAGCATCTTTTAACAGATTTAACTCTTTTCAAATTCCCCTGTCCAGATGATCTTATCTTTTATATTTTAGCATATTGCATAAGGGTTTTGCTATCCCTGTCATATCATATATAAATTCTCTGCTAACATTTATCAAGCTTAAACATTTCTGTAGATGATACACTGTCATTGGCCTTGGCAATTGCTGCAATGCTTTAACCCTTGCTGTACATGGCGTTTTACATTCTGGATCTATATTAACTCCTAGGAAAGTAAATCTTTCCTTCAAGATCTGCACTTTGAATGTGTTCAGTTTTAACCCATTATGTGCCAGTGTTTGACAATTATCACACAGTATCTGCTCACGCTCTTCCCTTGTTACTGTTTGAACTTAACAGATCATCAATATATTGCAAAATCTTATTCCCATACCCCAGGGGTTCCAATACTTGAGCCATTGCTTTATGAAAGTAAGCTGGCGAGGAGTGGAAGCCCTGTAGCAACACCTGGAACAGATATTGATGATTTTTAAAGGTAAAAGCATAGCAATACTAGCTATCTGGATTGAATGGTATAGAAAAGAACACATTGACTATATCCAATACAGAAAGTACTTAACATTAGCATCTATTTGCGCCATGATATCTGATGAGATTTACTTATTCACCACATACGTGTCTACAATTAAACCATAAGTGCCATTGGCTTGATTATTAGCCAAATGGTGACTTACATTTGGAATTACCCACTCTCAACACTCCTTGAGATACCAATGCTTTTATCACCTGATTCACACCTTCTTCTTATTCTTTGGGATCTTATATTGTTTAACTGCAGGGGGGGTCTAGAACTACAATTACAACTTGCAAATTCACTATCCCACACTCTTGTTTAGACTTAGAGCACACTGTGGGGTATTTAGTTTTTAAGATATGGTACAACCTCATCATCTTGTTGTATAGAAGGTGACACTTCACTCTGTTTTACAGTTATATCATGACTAAACTATCTTAAATTATTAGGTTTAACCACTCAACCTGTTTTGCTCTCACCTAAAGCTTGCCATAAAACCAAATTTAATAACTTAACTTTTTTTAAAGGCAAGCGTGTTTTATTAGAGTCATTCCTGCTCCTGTTTCTAATAAAACTCTGTTATTTTTCCCTCTAGTCTTCCATAAATATATGGTCGCCCATCTTCACTTCGTTATCAGCATGATAGATCTGATAATAGCTAGGGGTTTCACATCCCTATTTATTGGTGAGTTTAGGCAGATTTTACTTGTCGATTTGTGACACCTTTCTTTCAATGGCACTTAACATCAGTATACACTCTTCACATGAATTTGATATGTGAGGGGGGGTTGGTTGAAGATGTATGCTCTGTTTTTACAGCTGCCACTCTCTGTAGATCCTTATGGTCTGGGAAATTCAATTTCTTTCCCTTTCACTGGGTAAGTTTTTTTTTTCATATTTAGGACAATATCTCCTAACATGACCTTATTGGTTGCAATTATAGCATACCATAGAATTACTCTAATAAAACCCTATAATATCTATCTTGGGGTGTGGCCGAATAGTTTTTAGTACCCTGGTAATTTTGTTAATTTTGTGGTCTTTCCTTAAACCTCACTCTAAAATTACCATATTCAATTAATAACCTCATTTCTCCTTCTACCTTCTTCACTAGACACATTTTTAATAGGGGCCAGTCCTGCTGAAGTATCCCTAGACAAAAGTGTGTCTGTGCAACATTGTAGTTATTCCTGTGTTTTTCCTTTTTAACAATTGCAAGGATTTCATAATTTCCATAGCAGCAAAATCTCTTAATCTAGCTCATTTGGTTACCCTGATATTCTAGAGACATATTCACTAACACTCTGCCTATGTTACTCTTTAGACATAGTAAACTGTTTTGTATCATTAATCAAATTCCATGCCTTATTCCTTAAATTAGCACAAACATGTCTATCATAATTTTCTCCATTTAAATTAATCAAAAATAGAAAATTCTAAACTATTCAAACCAGTTGCACACTGTACAACCATTAGCAATATATTTGGAAACAATTCCTGCAACTAAACTCTGGGCTTTTCACATTCTTTATCCTCCAACACATCAATGAGTTAATTTTTAACCCATTCACTTAATGAGGCTGGCAGCCAGATCAAACGACATCTGGTGGCTACCACATCACTAAATTTTTGTTTATTCATTTCACCTTCAAAAACCCTCATATTGTAAAAAGGTCCTCTCTGCTCATCATATTTAGACACATTTTTAATCAATCTGGCTAATCTGAGAGTATCCATCTGACCCTTTTCCTTGCACAATTTCCCAATTTTTCTATATCTTTTCTTCTCTTCTGCCCTTTTCACACAACTTCTACTTCCAAACTAGAATCCAAATCTTTCAGATTTTTCCACAAAATATCTGTAACATTCCCCAGACTAACAATTTTTGCAAATTGTCAAAATTAGTAACAAAGTCTAATCTTGGACATGTAAGAAATTGTTTAAGGGTTCTGTCTAACAGATCAGTCTGATTCTTAAGCATTTCTTTCATTATATTAAAATCTTAATTTCCTTGACATTACTTAATCCTTTCAACAACTGCCGAGAGTCTGAGTTTTTGTTTCAACTAATGTTGCATCCAATGCACTCTCAAAAGAGAGCCATGGGGGGCGATTTCCTTCGTTTAACACTTTTAAAGAGATTTACAGTTTAACTAGGGGCTAGGTAAATTACTAGACCTTGCAACAACACATATATTTTTCAATTGTTTTTAACAACACATTTCTTTTTTTGTTTCGATGTATTACAAACATAACAATTACTGGTCTTTTTAAGTTGACACCATTCCTTTATAGAATCATTAGTTTCCAGAAAGCCTTTTGCCAGTAATGCAACTTTTTCTTTCCCTTTTAACCACATTGCTTTGCTCAATACCAGTTAATCTGTCTAACCATTTCAATACACAATAGCGTTTTCAGGATTAACTCTTTTACAGACAGATCCTGTTACATTTGACAGCAGTCTTTTGCTGCCAATCCATAATTAACTAAACAGTTAATACAATTTGTTTCAATATACATATGAGCAACTTCTACAGACATGTTAAAGACACATACCCTTGAAGTATTTGATTTCCACAGGTGTGCGCATCATCTGATGGAAGAATACTTTTTGGAATATGTAGTTATTTCTTGAGAATCCTCCGAAATGCCATCTTCGATCTGCAATTCGTCATAACATTTATTTCTTCATAAATAAAGTATGGATAAAAGGATCCAGATTGTCATCTCAATTATTATCGTCAAAATTATAATATATTATCAATATATTATCGTCATATTCTTCCGTCAGTACTGAGCATTTCCACGTTCGAACGATTTTTCCCCTGCGCAACTCTATTTTCGCATAGTAAAACTGAATGTTTAAATAAAGGATTTTTGGGATGCCATCCTGCTGTATCAGTCAATTGTGTTTCTCCTGTTTCAAGCCGGGTACTAAAGCTTTTTTCTTCAGGGAACAATTTCAACTTTTCTTCAGTGATTTTCTTATCTTCTTCTAGTAATCTTCTTGTAGCTTGTAGCAGTCATAATTCAGGCTTAATTCAAAAGTTTGCTGTTGTTGGTGCCCGCATTCTCCACCATTAAATGTAGGAAATTGGCATTCCGTGAAATCTTTGTTTGTCACATATCAGTTTTCATAACAATCGAATCAAATATCTTGCAGTTAACTTATGTTTATTCAAACATAACAATCCATCTGGTAATAACAAATGTCTTTAACATTCTATGTCCAATACAGAGAGCAATTTTCCAGTTGTTATCCATTTTTGATGTTAAAGGTATTGGCCACGAATTCTAAACTACAATCAGTTTTATGGGTTTAAAATTCAGTTACAGAGGGGAGTATACATAAGATTGCCTTACTTTAAAATAAGTGGCTATCTTAGAAAAAGGGGAGTTACTTAGCATCATTTGAAATCTATGATTAAAGTCATACGTTATATTTGGCGGCAAGCTATGTAAGACAAAGAACTTCTATATACATGATGTAATGAATAATTGCCTGTAGAAATGTGAGTCTTCAAAGGAATTCAGGCTTTCAAGGCTAGGTCAAAGGTTACTATAAACAAGCCCTTCAACATCACTCTTAAAGTGAACCAGATGTGGTCTCCATTCCTATACAATGAAAGTCTGTAATACTCTATAGGCCAAGGTATGGCTTCTCAATTTCAGTGTTCTTGAAGCAATAAAACTTATAATATTTATATCAACACATTAAATACATTTAAAGTACATAATAATATTTTTCAGTATGTATTTTTGCTGATGATACTAAGATATGTAACAGGGTGGATATTCCAGGAGGGATAAGCCAAATGGCAAATGATTTAGGTAAACTAGAAACATGGTTAGAGTTGTGGCAACTGACATTTAATGTGGATAAGTGCAAGATAATGCATTTTGGACGTAAAAACCCAAGGGCAGAGTACAGAATATTTGACAGAGTCCTAACCTCAACATCTGAGGAAAGGGATTTAGGGGTGATTATTTCTGATGACTTAAATGTAGGCAGACAATGTAATAGAGCAGCAGGAAATGTTAGCAGAATGCTTGGTTGTACAGGGAGAGGTATTAGCAGTAGAAAGAAGGAAGTGCTCATGCCATTGTACAGAACACTGGTGAGACCTCACTTGGAGTATTGTACGCAGTTACATAGTTACATAGTTACATAGTTATATAGCTGAAAAGAGACTTGCGTCCATCAAGTTCAGCCTTCCTCACATTTGTTTTTTGCTGTTGATCCAAAACAAGGCAAAAAAAATCCAGTTTGAAGCACTTCCAATTTTGCAACAAGCTAGGCAGATTTATCCTTGGATCAAGCAGTTATTACCCTACATTGAAAGATTATATCCTTGAATATTCTATTTTTGCAAGTATGCATCTAGTAGCTGTTTGAACATCTGTATGGATTCTGATAAAACCACTACTTCAGGCAGAGAATTCCACATCCTTATTGTTCTTACAGTAAAAAAAAACCTTTCCTTTGCCTTAGACGAAATCTTCTTTCTTCCAGGCTAAACGCATGACCTCGTGTCCTATGTAAAATTTGGTTTGTGAATAGATTTCCACACAATGGTTTGTATTGGCCCTGAATATATTTGTATAATGTTATTACATCCCCTCTCAGGCGACGTTTTTCTAAACTAAGTAGGTTTAAATATGTGAACCTTTCTTCATAGCTGATATGTACCTTTCATTTTATTAATTGTGTAGCCCGCCTCTGCACTTTTTCTAGTGCCATAATATCCTTCTTTAGAACAGGTGCCCAAAATTGCTCAGCATATTCAATATTTGGTCTTACCAGTGATTTATAAAGAGGCAAAATTATATTCTCATCCCGAGAACAAATGCCCTTTTTCATGCATGACAATACCTTACTGGCTTTGGCCACTGCTGATTGACATTGCACATTGTTGCATAATTTGTTGCCTATAACAATTCCCAAGTCCTTTTCGTGTATTGTTATCCCTAATTCGCTTCCATTATGGGTATATGTTGCTTGTGTATTCTTTACGCCGAAGTGCATAACTTTGCATTTTTTAACATTAAATTTAATCTGCCATTTGAGTGCCCAGTCCCCCAGTCTATCTAAATCCCTCTGCAGCAAAGTAAGATCTTGCTCACATTGTATTATTTTACAGAGTTTTGTGTCATCTGCAAACACTGAAACATGACTTTCAATGCTGTCTTCAAGATCATTTATAAACATGTTAAATAGAAGGGGTCCCAAAACAGACCCCTGAGGGACACCACTTGCCACCTCTGTCCAGCTTGAAAATGTACCATTAACAACAACTCTTTGTACTCTGTTTTTAAGCCAATGTTCTACCCAAGAACAAGCATTTTCATCTAGACCGATTTCCTTGCATTTGAACACTAATCTATTGTGTGGAACTGTATCAAATGCCTTGGCAAAATCTAAATAGATCACATCCACTGCAACACCCTGATCTATACTTCTACTTACTTCCTCGTAGAATGCAATCAAGTTAGTTTGACATGACCTGTGCTTCATAAAACCGTGCTGATTTTTGCTGATAACCATGTTTTTCTCAAGGAATTCTTGAATATTATCCCTTAATAACCTTTCAAATATTTCCCCAGCCACAGAAGTTAAGCTCACAGGTCTATAATTTCCAGGCAAGGATTTTGAACCCTTTTTGAATATAGGAACCACATCTGCCTTCCTCCAATCATCCAGAACACTTCCTGAAAGAAAAGAATCTTGAAAGATTAAAAACAGAGGTTCACTTATTTCTACACTTAGTTCCTTAAGTACTCGTGGATGGATACCGTCAGGCCCTGGAGCTTTGTTTATATTAACTTTCTTTAGTTGCTGCAGCACATTAAGTTAACCAATTACAATTATTCAGCAAGTTTTTTGTAGCAATGATTTGCACATCTATTGCCATGGGTTCTTCCTTAATATATACGGAGGAGAAATAGTTATTTAAAATTCCTGCCTTTTCCTGGTCTTCATTAACGAACACCCCCGCTTCAGTTTTTAGTGTACCTACACTTTCATTTTTGTTTATTTTAGAATTTATGTACTTAAAAAATGCTGGGGTTGGTTTTGCTCTCTTTAGCTATCATTTTTTTCATTTTGAAGTTTAGCAAATCTAATCACCTTTTTGCACGCATTATTTGCTTCCTTATATCTTTTATAAGATGCATCTGATTGGTCCGATTTAAATGCTTTAAATGCCCTTTTCTTATTTTTAATCTCTTGTTTTACTTCTCTACTAAGCCACATTGGTTTTAATTTGTTTATTTTATATTTATTACACAATGGTACATACTGAGACTGGAGACCGTATCTTCAGAAGGATATGGATACTTTAGAGAGAGTTTAGAGAAGGGCTACTAAACTGGTTCATGAATTGCAGGATAACACTTACCAGGAAAGGTTAAAGGATCTTAACATGTATAGCTTGAAGGAAAGACGAGACAGGGGGGATATGATAGAAACATTTAAATACATAAAGGGAATCAACACAGTAAAGGAGGAGACCATATTTAAAAGAAGAAAAACTACCACAACAAGAGGACACAGTCTTAAATTAGAGGAACAAGGGTTTAAAAATAATATCAGGAAGTATTACTTTACTGAGAGGGTAGTAAATGCATGGAATAGCCTTCCAGCTGAAGTGGTAAAGGTTAACACAGTAAAGGAATTTAAGCATGCGTGGGATAGGCATAAGGCTATCATAACTATAAAATAAGGCCAGGGACTAATGAAAATATTTAGAAAATTGGGCAGACTAGATCGGCCTCATGGTTCTTATCTGCCGTCACATTCTATGCTTCTATAACTGATCAGGTAAACTGAGCGCAGTACCTTAGTAGTATATTCCAACCACATCATAAATGCAGCAGCTACTGCAATAATAGGGACTATATTATACATGTTCCATCCAGTGATCCATCGGGATAATAACTCAAACTTTAACCCCATTTTCTATAGTGCAGTAGTAAGTGTCAAAACATGGAGGAAATCTGTATCTGAGTAGAAAAACCTTTGGAATTGGGATAAGTACTAGCTGGTATAATCAGAAAACTATTAAAAAAAACAACAACACACAAAGACAAGTAAAATCAGGATGGTGTTGCAAAACCTATAAAGTGTGCATTGGATCAGCATCTATTTATTTTTTTTTTTATAAAAATGATTGGGGCATATCCCTATCTAAATAAGCAACCAAAGACAAAATCAATGTTTTAGATACAGATTCTTTCATTATTAATAATATTTTAACTCAACCCCAACAGTAGAACGCTTTGGAAACTGTGTAACTACTTGTATATGCTGTTGTGGCACACTATACTATGTTTGTACCTCTGACATTGCACCGAAAAATAAAGAATTTAAAAAAATAAATAAATAATATTTTAAAAACACTTTTCTAAAAAAAAAAAGACCATGTTCACAGTTTTATAGACAATAGACACTGTGGTTAAGTATAACTGAAAAGCATTTATTGAGTACATTTTTTAGACTCAAAAGAAATTGCACATTCATCAAAGATTTGGATGAGTAGGCTCAATTAATCAAAACTACATCCATTGTAAAATATTATGTGGCAGGTATTATAGAAAAGGAGTTCAACTGAATACAATTTATATATATATAATCATGATCTTCTACAACATAAGTTATCTGAGGTTCATCTGGAAAAAAATAAATTACACACTCTTTGACTTCTATGGTTTTACATATCAGGATAACTGTTATTTTATCCTGATATGTAAAACCATAGAAGTCAAAGAGTGTGTAATTTTTTTTTTTCCATGACTGTATATATAATACAGTATAAGATAAATGCATTCAATGATTCTTTCTCTATGGACACCTTGGCTGTATGTACTTCTAGTGCTGCATTCATAGGCTCCTTATTAAGTGTCTGTTCAGAAAGCCAGCACTTCAGTAACTTGTTGTAGGATTCTGAGACGAAGTGGGACCTAATTCATGTTACTGCCATAAAACTGCTTTATATCCTGGGAGATAAGATGAATATGCCTGAATGTTACTTTATTACTGTCTACATTTAAATGGTTTGGGAAGCAGTTCAAGTAAACAATATATCAGATAAATCTGGAAGTAAATCCAAAACTGGCAATTTTCTTTTCGTCAGGAGAAAAGGAAAAGAAAAGAAAGAAAGAAAGATAAAAAACAAAAAAGGGATGGGCAAAGGTTTCAACAAGATTGAAAATGTCATGTATAATTGTTTTTCACCAACAACCTGCATGAGACATAGATGTACTATGTGTTAAGGTAATCCCATTTCAGTTATAGTAATGGTTTAAACCCAGTCCTACAGACATACTAGTGGTCCAGGTTTTGGCAGCATGCATCTTGGAACCAAATACTTTTTTCTGGAATCTTTGTATATCCTGAGGACTTGGTTGGGAAGGCTTGAGGAGTGGACTGGGTTGGATGCCACCTTTTAGATTTTCTAAACTTTTTATATAACATCAGTAAAAATACCTAAATCAATTGCAAATGGGAAGGTAAATCTGTAGAAGAGAAATCACAGAGAAGTGAATATTATTAATTCTATATATTTCTATATATTTCCTTTACCTGTCTCTTAGAATATTACTTCCATCAATCTTTGTAACTTACATTTAAAACTCTTGTTCTTGCCAAAGATATATAATAATGGCTGTTGAAGTATATCTTCACCTGATTGTTTAATCTCATAGCTTTGCCAAAGTTTTACCATTTCCTATTGAAGTTTTCTGAGAAGATTCAAATTTGTTAAGATGTATTACGTGTGTACAGTAACTGATGAAGGAATCCCTTTTTATTTACTGTGTGTTGATAGAATACAGTCCATATGGAATTCTGAAGGTTTTGCTAATTATGTAAATTGAAAGAAAATGAAAAGGAAAATACATACTAAGAAGACCTCAA
Organism: Pelobates fuscus; assembly: GCF_036172605.1. Taxonomy (NCBI): domain Eukaryota; kingdom Metazoa; phylum Chordata; class Amphibia; order Anura; family Pelobatidae; genus Pelobates; species Pelobates fuscus. Next base: position 415,411,295 of record NC_086319.1, read on the forward strand.
TGTACTGGGATGACCTTGGAATGAGAATTAGTGGTGAAATATCTGGGAGGGATACAGATGAGCAGATATTGGTCATAAGCCATTATGGACAGAAGAAGACATTCAGATGATTCGAAATAAGCTTAAACATATAGAAATAATGCAACCTGAAAAATACATAGTGCCCCCTTCATTATATGTATATATTTTAAAATATTGTGGAGACAAGAGTTGTAGACAGAATTTAAACAATAATGTGTCTTTTTTTTTTTACATGTCTGTGTTTTGTATGTATTTGTTTATATATAGAGATGTCGTGAACATAAAATTTTCCGTTCGCGAACGGCGAACGCAAATTTCCGCAAATGTTCGCGAACCGGGCGAACCGCCATAGACTTCAATAGGCAGGCAAATTTTAAAACCCACAGGGACTCTTTCTGGCCACAATAGTGATGGAAAAGTTGTTTCAAGGGGACCAACACCTGGATTCTGGCATGCCGGAGGGCGATCCCATGGAAAATTACATAGTTGATGCAGAGTCTGGTTTTAATCCATAAAGGGCATAAATCACCTAACATTCCTAAATTGTTTGGAATAACGTGCTTTAAAACATCAGGTATGATGTTGTATCGATCAGGTAGTGTAAGGGTTATGCCTGCTTCACTGTGACAGACCAAACTCCCCGTTTAACGCGCCGCAAACAACCGCAAATAGTACATTTGCACAACCGCAAACTCCCCATTTGCACAAGGTTGGATACCAAGCTAGCCATGTCCCGTTCCTTCTCCTCACTGATGTCATTGAAGGTCTCTTCCTCCACCCAGCCACGTACAACACCAAGGGTCCCCGAAAGGTGACAACAAGCCCCCTGGGACGCCTGCTGTGTTTGGTCTTCCACCTCCTCAAAGCCACCTTCCTCCTCTGACTCCTCTTCTTCAGACTCCTCTCTCTGCGTTGCCTCTCTCTGCATTATTATAAGTTGTGTTAAGTAGTACTATTCCTATCAGTTTAATCCCTGTTACGTCCCCTATCAGGGGACGTGTATATGGCATCGATTTTAGGAACCGGGAGATGGAAAAAGATGCTTGGTCGGTCCTCCTACTTCAAATTTGGGGCACTGCGCGTGCAATCTAATGTGCCACCAGATAGGAGTGGTGTGTTAAGTAGTACTATTCTTATCAGTTTAATCCCTGTTACGTCCCCTATCAGGGGACGTGTATATGGCATCGATTTTAGGAACCAGGAGATGGAAAAAGATGCTGTGTTGCTGTACGGGTGGCAGGGGGAGCCATTTATAAAGTACCCACTGCCAAGGTACATTTGAATTGGGGAGCGGGGCACGGAAATGTGGAGGTGGTGATGATGCAGGACCTACCAGCTGACGTTATTTTGGGCAACGACCTGGGGGAGCTGACTTCAGCTTTTGTTCCTCAAACCGTAGTACAAGAGGCGTATCCACTTGTGACCTGGCAGCAGGCCCGCATCACAGCTCCACCTAACCACTCTGAGGCTCAGGTAAGCAATGTACCCCCCATGCCCAATGTCACGCCCCTAGAATTCGGTTCTGAAGTGGCCCTAGATCCCTCCCTGCAGATCTACAAAGATCGTATTAATAAAGACCAGGCAGGATTAGAAGGGGAAAGGTACACCTGGGACAAGGGGCTGCTGTACCGGCACGCAGAAAAAATAGTGTTTCCATTCCCTTACCCATAAAGTGAATCCATTCCCTTACCCATAAAGCAATTGATAGTGCCGAGAAAATATAGACTGGAGTTATTACGCATCGCCCACGACATTCCCCTGTCTGAGCACTTAGGGATCAGTCGTACTAAGCACAGGCTGACCCAGAACTTCTTCTGGCCAGGTATCTCACAGGACGTCAGGCAATACTGCCAGACCTGTGATACCTGCCAGAGGGTAGGGAAGAGGGGAGACCGATACAAAGCCCGGCTCCATTCTCTTCCCATAATTGAAGAACCGTTCAGTAGGGTAGCGGTAGATATTATAGGACCCCTATCCAAGCCCAGCTCCTCCGGCAAGAAATATGTACTGACCATGGTGGACTATGCCACCAGGTAGCCAGAAGCAATAGCTTTGACTAATGTGCACACAGAGACGGTAGCGGATGCCCTGATTCGAATATTTTCCCAGGTAGGATTTCCCAAGGAAATTATTTTGGATAGGGGCACCCAGTTTACCACCAAAGTCGCACAACAACTCTGGAAGATATGTGGGGTTCAGCAAATACTGAACTCCGCTTATCACCCCCAGTCCAATGGGCTCTGTGAATGGTTTAACGAAACATTAAACAGATGATCCGTACGTTCATAGACACTCAGAAAGACTGGGAAAGGATCCTACCCCACCTGATGTTTGCCTATAGGGAAGTACCTCAGGAATCCACCAGGTTCTCTCCTTTCGAACTATTATTTGGGAGGAGAGTGAGGGCCCCCCTAGATTTAATTAGGGAACACTAGGAGGGAGGCGGGACTGTTAGCGGCACCCCCATCGTACCCTATGTGCTAGAGTTTAGGGACCGCCTGGAGATGCTGACCCAGAACGTACGTGACAACCTCCAGGAAGCGCAGATGGTACGATAAGGGAGCCAGGGACCGCAGCTTTAAGGTGGGGCAAAAGGTGCAAATTTTGCGACCCGTCCACAAGGACAAGCTGCAGGATTCCTGACAGGGCCCATACAAGGTGGTAGAGCAGGTTTGTGATATCACCTATGTGATTGGTCCGGTCACAGGCACGGGAGGCAAGCACATTCTCCATGTGAACATGCTCAAGCCATACCACGAGCGCACGGAAGAGGTAACTGCGATCTGTGCACCTGCCACTGAAGATTATGATAATTTGCCACTCCCAGATCTCCTAGACCAAGAGGGCCAGAGCGGAGACCTGGGAGAAGTACAGTTAGGAGAACGGTTAGACCCCCAGGAGCGAACCCAGGTCCAAAGACTAATCCAGGACAAGGGGGCCACGTTTTCCAACCTACCTTGGTACACTCCGTTAACCACTCACAAAGTAGAAACCCTAGACCAGACCCCCCCTTTGCCAAACCACCTATCGCATACCCGAAGCAGTTAAAGAAAATATGCGGAAAGAAATTGAGGAAATGCTGCAGTTAGGGGTGATAGAACACTCTGACAGCCCCTGGGCCTCCCCGGTAGTAAAGTACCGAAACGGGATGGCACGACCCATTTCTGTGTGGACTACCAGAGGCTAAACGATAAAACAACCTCAGATGCCTACCCTATGCCCCAGATAGACGAGCTCCTAGACAAAATGGCCAGAGGCCAGTACCTCACCACAATAGATCTGTGCAAGGGGTACTGGCAAATCCCATTAGCCGAGGACGCCATCCCCAAGTCAGCATTTGTCACCCAGTTTGTCCTGTATCAGTTTAAGGTCATTCCATTCGGGATTAAGAATGCCCCGGCTAACTTTCAGAGGATGGTAAAATCGGCTACTGGATGGGTTTCAGGAGTATGCCTGCACCTACTTGGATGATATAGCCATTTTTAGCTGCTCCTGGCCCGAACACCTGACCCACATAGGAGGCGTACTAGACCGGATTAGGGAGGCCGGACTGACCCTAAAGCCCAGTAAGTGCCATATAGGAATGGCAGAAGTTCAATACTTAGGGCACAGAGTCGGGAGCGGGCTACAGAAACCAGAACCCGCTAAAATAGAGGCAGTCGACAAGTGGCCAAACCCTGCACTAAAACCCAGGTCCTCGCATTCCTGGGTACTACAGGAAATTCGTAGCTAATTACAGCACCCTAACTAAACCTCTCACAGATCTAACACGTAAAAGCCTCCCCAAGATAGTAGTATGGGCCCCAGAGTGTGAACAGGCCTTCCAACAGCTCAAGACGGCGCTCATTAAATCACCTGTACTTTCTGCTCCTGATCCAACTAAACGCTTTCTCGTCCATACAGATGCTTCCATGTTTGGATTGGGAGCAGTACTGAGCCAAGTCGGAGCAGATGGCGGCGAGCACCCCGTGGCTTATCTAAGCCGGAAACTTTTGCCCAGGGAAGTGAGCTACACCGCTATTGAAAAGGAGTGCCTGGCGGTGGTGTGGGCCCTCAAAAAGCTGCAACCTTACTTGTATGGACAACCGTTTACCTTACTCACAGATCACAACCCGTTGGTGTGGCTGAACAGGGTGTCAGGAGACAATGCCAGGCTGTTGCGCTGGAGTTTGGCGCTACAGCCTTTTGACTTTACAATTCACTATCGCCCTGGGAAGCAAAATGGCAATGCTGACGGGTTATCCAGACAAACAGACCTTGAACCGTGATCTGTGAGTACTCCTCCGGACATCCCCAAGCCGATCCGTTGGGATCAGACTGTGTATGCCGACTTTGTTCTGTGGGAGCATTGTGGCAAACCTAGCCACTTACAGAATGTCCTTGTATATATCTTGCTATTAGTCCATTGCTATTCCTATCTGTGGCCAAACCAGCCACTTAAAGTGTAACCCCCCCCGAATGTAATATGATGTAAAGTGTATTCCTGTGTACTGCTTGGTATCTCCTAAGGTGGGAAATGGCTATCTGTAACCCAACACCCTCCTGCATGGGACTAAGGGAAGTGTATGGTGTTGAATGCAGACCCCCCTGCGGAGGTCTGTGCTTAAAGGAAGCTGTGATAATAAAGAGTGTGAGTCAGCCTGGTGAGAGGACAGTGTGTTTAAACCTCTAAGCTATGTGTCGTCTAGTTCTTGGGAGAAAAGGATTGTAACTACGCTACCTGCATTTTACCTACATTTTACCTGCTTCATCCTGTCTACCAGCGGAGATACCGTGGATAATACTACTACTCCGCTACATCCTACTTCAAATTTGGGGCACTGCGCATGCAATCTAATGTGACACCAGATAGGAGTGTTGTGTTAAGTAGTACTATTCCTATCAGTTTAATCCCTGTGATGTGCCTTTGTTTTAGTTTGGTTTTTGAAGCCACATGGCAGCACCAGAGGCCATAAAAATTAGGCATGTACACATGCCTGAAAAATTAGGTATTGTTGCAGCCGCTGCTGTAGCAGCGGCAAGAAAAAAATATGTTTGTTTCCCAGGCAGAAAGTGCCCTAAAACATTGTGGCTTGAACCCTAGTTGGTGGCGGATAGGTCGCGCAAGACAACAGGCATTCAGAGCTAAAATACAGCAGCGTGTGGACCATTTTTAGCCCAAGGCAGCTCATCTCATCAGGCCTTTTTTAGTCTAATGTATCGCCCACTGTCAGTCCCTTCGGGATCCATCCCTCATTCATCTTAATAAAGGTAAGGTAATCTAGACTTTTTTGACCTAGGTCTTTTCTGACAGGACACTTGAAGCGGGGCAGGCCATAAGTTATTTCGCAAATTGGGATAGCTCAGGCCACAGGTCAAGCCTGCACACCCAGTAGTCAAGGGGTTCATCGCTCCTCAGAGTGTCGATATCTGCAGTTAAGGCGAGGTAGTCTGCTACCTGTCGGTCGAGTCGTTCTCTGAGGGTGGACCCCGAAGGGCTGTGGTGATGCGTAGGACTTAAACAGCTCTGCATGTCCTCCATCAACAACACGTCTGTAAAGCATCCTGTCCTTGCCGGCGTGGTCGTGGGAGGAGGAGGATTACTTTCACATCTTCCCCTGTTAGATTCCCGTTGTGCTGTGACATCACCCTTATACGCTGTGTAAAGCATACTTTGCAATTTATTTTGGAACTGCTGCATCCTTTCCGACTTGTGGTAATTTGGTAACATTTCATGCACTTTCTGCTTATACCGGGGGTCTAGTAGCGTGGACACCCAGTACAGGTCGTTCTCCTTCAGCCTTTTTATATGAGGGTCCCTCAACAGGCACGACAGCATGAAAACCCCATTTGCACAAGGTTGGATGCCGAGCTACTCATTTCCCATTCCTCCTCCTCAGTGATCTCACTGAAGGTATGTTCTTCCCCCCAGCCACGTACAACACCACGGGTACCAGATAGGTGACAACGAGCACCCTGGGATGCCTGTTGTGGTTGGTCTTCCTCCTACTCCTCAAAGCCACATTCCTCCTCTGACTCCTCTTCCTCAAAATCCTCTTCCAGCATTGCCGCAGGTCCAGCAAGCGATGCTGATAAGGCTGTTTCTGGTGGTGATGGTGACCACAACTCTTCCTCTTCACGCTCATCTACGGCCTGATCCAGCACTCTTCGCAGGGCACGCTCCAGGAAGAAAACAAACGGTATGATGTCGCTGATGGTGCCTTCGGTGCGACTGACTAGGTTTGTCACCTCCTCAAAAGGACGCATGAGCCTACAGGCATTGCGCATGAGCGTCCAGTAACGTGGCAAAAAAAATCCCAGCTCCCCAGAGGCTGTCCTAGCACCCCGGTCATACAAATATTCATTAACAGCTTTTTCTTGTTGGAGCAGGCGGTCAAACATTAGGAGTGTTGAATTCCAACGTGCCTGGCTGTCGCAGATCAAGCGCCTCACTGGCATGTTGTTTCGCTGCTGGATATCGGCAAAGTGAGCCATGGCCGTGTAGGAACGCCTGAAATGGCCACACACCTTCCTGGCCTGCTTCAGGACGTCCTGTAAGCCTGTGTACTTATGCACAAAGCGTTCTACGATCAGATTACACACATGTGCCATGCACGGCACATGTGTCAACTTGCCCAAATTCAATGCCGCTAACAAATTTTTTCTGTTGTCACAAACCACTTTGCCGATATCCAGTTGCTGCGGAGTCAGACACTTTTCCACCTGTGCGTTCAGGGCGGACAGGAGTGCTTGTCCGGTGTGACTCTCTGCTTTCAAGCAAGTCAAACCAAAGACGGCGTGACACTGCCGTATCCGGGATGTGAAATAGTACCTGGGGAGCTGGGGGGGTGCCGTTGATGTGGAGCAAGACGCAGCAGTAGAAGAGGACTCGGCCGAGGAGGTTATGGAAGAGGATGGAGTAGGAGGAGTAGAGGAGGTGGCAGCAGGCCTGCCTGCAAGTCATGGCGGTGTCACCAACTCCTCTGCAGAGCCATGCATTCCATGCTTGGCAGCAGTCAGCAGGTTTACCCAATGCGCAGTGTAGGTGATATACCTGCCCTGACCATGCATCAGTGGTCAGATGGACCCTTGCCCCAACACTGTGTGCCAGACATGCCATTACTTCCTTTTGCACAATCGAGTACAGGTTGGGGATTGCCTTTTGTGAAAAGAAATTTCGGCCGGGTACCTTCCACTGCGGTGTCCCAATAGCTACAAATTTTTTTAACACCTCAGACTCCACCAGCTTGTATGGTAAAAGCTGGCGGGCTAATAGTTCAGACAAGCCAGCTGTCAGACGCTGGGCAAGGGGGTGACTTTCTGACATTGGCTTCTTACGCTCAAACATGTCCTTGACAGACACATGACTGTGGGCTGATGAGCGGGAACTGCTCAAGGCGGGAGACGGATTGGCGGATGGTTGAGAGGGGGCAAGGAGGACAGCAGTGGTTGACGTGGCTGAAGATGCTGGACCAGGAGGAGGATGGCGGCTTAGAGTTTGCATGCTGCTTGTACTCATGTGTCCCATAGGCGTTTGTGATGTGAGATCATGTGCCTACGAAAAGCAGTTGTACCTAGGTGGATGTTGGACTTCCCACGACTCAGTTTCTTTTGGCACAGGTTGCAAATGGCATCGCTGTTGTCAGAGACAGACACACAAAAAAAATGCCACACTGCTGAGCTCTGCAATGACGGCATTCTGGTGGTCGACACAGCATGTGTTGATTGGCGTGCTGCCGGGCTGACCCCGGGTGTCTATGCATGCTGTCTGACTGTGCCACTAGCTCCTTGCGATGACCCCCCCTGCTTCCAACCCGTCTCCTCCTCCTCCTCTCTGTCTCCCCATCTGAACCTTTCGCCCTGTTCTTCTTCTTGCCGAGCGGGCACCCACGTGACATCCATGGATGCATCGTCATCATCAACCGCTTCACTTGTATCTGACAACTCAGCAAAGGAAGCAGCAGCGGGTACAACATCATCATCATCACACCGTTCGTCCATGTGTGTAATGCTGCCTGACTGAGACATATCCCTGTTATCTATATCCTCTGGCAATAATGGTTGCGCATCACTCATTTCTTCAAACGGATGTGTGAATAACTCCTCTGACATACCAAGTAAAGCGGATGTGGTGCTAGTTTTGGTGGTGGCGGCAGGCGGGTGAGTGGTATCTTGAGAGGTGCCTGAAGCTAAGCTGGAGGAGGATGGTGCGTCAAGGTTCCGAGCGGAAGCTGTAGAAGATTGGGTGTCCTGTGTTAGCCAGTCAACTATGTCCTCAGAACTTTTCAAGTTCAGGGTACGTGGCCTTTGAAAACTGGGCATTTTTCTAGGGCCAAAGGGAATCACAGCACCACGACCACAATGGCCCCTGCGGGGTGGCCTGCCTCTGCCTGTCATTTTGTTTGGGATTAGTGGTACTATGCGTGCAAGCTACTGTGAGACCAGATATGAGTGGCAATGTGCAATGGCTGGGGTCTGCAGAGTACACGCTGTAGGCCTGACACACCCGCTTGAAGACAACTAACTGCTATTCAATCTATAACAGTGAAAAAAGTTTTTTCTTTGTAAAGGCACGCTATAGAGACACCAGATATGAGTTGCAAATTACACTTGCTGAGGTTGGCAGAGCACACGCTGAAGGCCTGACACCCAGACGCTTGCAGACATCTAACTGCTATTAGCTTACAGTGAAACACTTTTTTTGTTTTTAAAGGCACGCTATAGTCACACCAGATATGAGTGGTGGCACTGGGCAAATGGGCACAGTATCCACTGAGCCTGACACCGAAGCTGGCAGACAACTAACTGCTCTTTAATCTATTACAGTGAAAAAAGTGTTTTTCTTTTTAAATGTCAAGCTTAAGCTATTGTGACACCAGATATGAGTGGTGGCACTGGGCAAATGGGCACAGTATCCACTGAGCCTTCCACAGAAGCTGTTGGACAACTAACTGCTCTTCAATCTATTACAGTGATTTTTTTATTTATTTTTAAATGTCAAGCTTAACAATTGTGACACCAGATATGAGTGGTGGCACTGGGCAAATGGGCACAGTATCCACTGAGCCTGACACAGAAGCTGGCAGACAACTAACTGCTCTTCAATCTATTACAGTGAAAAACTTTTTTTGGTTTTAAATGCAACCTTAAGCTATTGTGACACCAGATATGAGTGGTGGCACTGGGCAAATGGGCACAGTATGCACTATGAGCCTGACACAGAAGCTGGCAGGCAGGCAACTGCAATTACATTACACAGAAAAAACAAAAAAGCAGACTGGTGCTTTTTGGGGTGCTGTTCCTACAGCAGAGATCAGATGAGTCCTTCAGGACTGTAGTGGACACTGAATACCCTAGCCTAGCTATCAATTTCCCTATCTAATGAACAGCAGCTACACTTTCCCTCCTCTCACTAAGCATGCAGCTTCAGAATGAATCGTAAATGGATGCTGGGAGGGAGTTTGGAGGGTGTGGAAGGGAGGGAGTGCTGCTAATTTGCTGGAATGTGTCTGCTGACCGTGAGGCACAGGGTCAAAGTTTGTTCAATGATGACGAATAGGGGGTGGATCGAACCGCCCATGTGTTCGCCTGCGGCGGCGAACGCGAACACGCTATGTTCGCCAGGAACTATTCGCCAGCGAACAGTTCGGTACATCACTAGCCTTAAACAATCAAAGCCCACAGTACATGAAAGAGCTCCTGACACCCTACATTCCATCCCGTTTACTTCGGTCAGCCAGCAAATCCCTCCTGTCAGTGCTAAGATATGCAATTTTCTGCCTGCAGAAGAGGTTTTATCGGAGTCTGTACAGATATTTAAACAACAACTAGATGCATACTTGCAAAAACAGAATATTCAAGGATCTAATCTTTCAAAGTAGGGGAATAGCTTCTTGATCCAAGGATACATCTGACTGCCATTCTGGGGTCAAGAGGGATATTTTTTTCCTAGTTTGTTGCAAAATTGGAAAAGCTTCAAACTGTTTTTTTTTTCCTCCTTTTGGATCAACAGCAAAAACAAATGTGAGGAAAGCTGAACTTGCTGGGCATGTCTCTTTTCAGCCTATGTAACTATGTAACTGCCTGGCATTCGATTTTATTGTTCCAGTGAGGACTATTCCAAATAATCCAAGGCGGGGAGTATACCACTTACGCCCAATTCATTGTACAGTCTGCTTGCTCAACCATTTGTTATTTATACTCCTGGCATTTTTGTATGTAGTGAGCCCTATTTGTTGTTTCCTTTTAGTTTTTTATGGTCTTCATATTGCTGTGACATCTGCCTAACAACATCCCTTCACTTATTCTATAAGTGGGGATTATACCACTGTATGCTATTTATACTAGAGCTGGTTATGAGCTACAAAAAAACACGAGTCAGAGTATATTAGACCCTTCTTTTATTATTTTATATTTTTTGGGATATACTGCGCCATGAATTTGTTCTCTGTTTCCACATACAGATTTATTTCATCTGGCACTTCCATAGAAGAATTCTTCAGACAAGATTGCAGTTGTTCCTGCGGCAAGTTTGCATTAATATATGTTAGTTTGATCCAAAATGTGATAATCAATCAACATATTCACAAACACAAGACATAAAAATATCTGAAAAAGTCAGAGACAGAATATAGAAATATAAAGTACCTAACATTCTAACTATAAAGTCAATACATTTCCTTCTCTTTTCTCCTTTTCTCTCTCTTTCTCTTTTGACAAAACCAATAGCAAGAGCTCGACATGGGGCCAAATCTCAGCTGGGAGATCTATTATAGGCTTTCTTAATAGGTTGTCGAGGGTGACCACAATTTTGATTAAGATGTCCATGTACCTGAGCTGAAAACAAAGTTATGCTTCATCTTACATTGAAAATCTAGTTGCTCCATTTAATACTCAGAAAACTACTCTTGAGAGCCGTGATGCACGCACGTACAATTTCGCGGCTATGAGATTCCTGCAGGGGAGGTGAGGGAGACATGGAAAGCGTTATCAGACGCCAGCGTTTTTTTTGAGCCATTAGTTGACCTTTTTTTGATCTCAGGTTATCGCTGATGCTTTTGTTACACCTGATCCAGTCCCCATAAGCAAGTGTGATATTTTCAGCTTCTGCAAACTCCCAGCGGTTGAGGTAGAACGACTGAAAAGCGGAGCGGGTATAATTGGATACAACGAGCGTCTTTGTGCTAGCTATTCCTAGCCTGCTACACACTTTACCATTGATACTGAGTGACCCAGCCGACCTGACCCAAGCCTGCTATATGTTCAACTATTGATATCAAGGGAGACACAGAAGTTTGAGGGAAAGTCTGGATGCAGATACAGCGAGAAAAGTCCTATTATTAAGATTTTTTTTGCTTTGTGGCTGAGGAAGCGAAGGAATAAAAATATGCCTCCTAAAAAAGAAAACTATAATCTTACCACAGCGACTATAACCAATATAGATAAACCTAGGAATGCTAATATTTTCTACAAAATACAAGATACCGCTGCTAGTATCAGATTATCACAGGGAGGAAGAAGGGAGTCCACTACTTTAACTCAGGAATATCCCCAAATGGCTCCACTGCATCAAGTTTCACAACAAACACTTAATGAAGCACTAGAGACTTTGTATCTTAGAATAAAACAGGATTCGGACGAAAGCTTAAGACTGCTAAGGTCTGAAATTATGGACTTAGAAAGGATAGGGGGCACTCCCGAGACCTGAATTTTGCATGAAAGGTGCTGCCGCTGTGACCAAAATTTCATGAATGAGAAAATAGTGCAGCGCACTCAGACTACAAAAAAATACAAAAAACAAAGAAGGCTACTAAAATGCCTAACTAAGTATAAATATGGGGATTTGGTTCCACCATATGGCCATATGTTGTTAAGCCCACCACTACTTTCAAAGTACCCCATTATCGGTGGGTCCTACACTACAATGTGGGAGACAAATAAATAGTAATATTGTTATAAATAAAATAGTGTTAAATACTAGTAAGAGCATAGTGAGTATACAAACAAAAGTGATGAAAGCAATTAAAAGCAGTGTTAAAACTAAATAATTAATGTGTTAGTGCTGAAAAGGAGTATACTCACTAATGCAGATGACTGTGTTCACTGGAAAAAATAATAAAAGTGACTTGACTAATGACAAACTCCTCCTTAATATACACACCTGTGGCCACCAATAAAGGAGACTCTGAAGCTGGGGGGGCCTGGGCGGGGTGCTTAACCCCTAAGGAATCTGGTCTGGACTCCAAATATAGTATAAACAGAGAAAGGATAGGGGGCACTCCCGTAGTCTGAGTGCGCTGCACTATTTTCTCATTCATGAAATTTTGTGTCACAGCGGCAGCACCTTTCATACAAAATTCAGGTCTCGGGAGTGCCCCCTATCCTTTCTCTGTTTATACTATATTTGGAGTCCAGACCAGATTCCTTGGGGGTTAAGCACCCCGCCCAGGCCCCCCCAGCTTCAGAGTCTCCTTTAGAGGTGGCCACAGGTGTGTATATTAAGGAGGAGTTTGTCATTAGTCAAGTCACTTTTATTATTTTTTCCAGTGAACACAGTCATCTGCATTAGTGAGTATACTCCTTTTCAGCACTAACACATTAATTATTTAGTTTTAACACTGCTTTTAATTGCTTTCATCACTTTTGTTTGTATACTCACTTTTATTTTTTTTACTCTTACTAGTATTTAACACTATTTTATTTATAACACTATTACTATTTATTTGTCTCCCACATTGTAGTGTAGGACCCACCGATAATGGGGTACTTTGAAAGTAGTGGTGAGCTTAACAACATATGGCCATATGGTGGAACCAAATCCCCATATTTATACTTAGTTAGGCATTTTAGTAGCCTTCTTTGGTTTTTGTATTTTTTTGTAGTCTGAGTGCGCTGCACTATTTTCTCATTCATGAAATTATGGACTTGTCTAAAACTAGACGACAACAGGCAATTATCCTCCAGAAGTTACAAATACATTTTGAGGATATGAACTTAAAATATAAACAACTGGAAGGAAAAATCTAATTTCGATAAACAAAGGTTGGCGATCTAGAAGACAGATCTAGGAGGAATAACATTAAAATACGTGGAATTCCTGAAACCATTAAATACAATCAACTAGATCAATTCCTAAGATAATTTTTTCAAAAAATTATTCCGGAAACTCCTTTCGGGGATTTTCCGTTTCAAAGGTATCATAGATTAACCCCTTAAGGACACATGACATGTGTGACATGTCATAATTCCCTTTTATTCCAGAAGTTTGGTCCTTAAGGGGTTAAATAGACCAAAGGACCTCCCATCTACTATGGCTAGGGATATTATCGTTTGTTTACTTGATAATAATAGTATCAAGAATCAGATTATGCAGTCTGTATGGAAAAATGGGATTGCTGACCCTGACTTTAAAGATACCAAATTATTTGCTGATATATCCTTGTCAACTCGACGGTCTAGGAAGAAATTTGCTACACAGACCACAATTCTGAGATCAAATGGAATTAAGTATAAATTAAACTTTCCAACTGCTCTAATGGTTTTTTTTTTCAAGATCAACAGTGTGGCAAACCTAGCCACTTCTGAGCTATATGCAGTATAGGTTGTCCGTAGGCTGAATGTATAATGTGTTCCGTTAAATGTATATGTGTTGTACTATGGCCGTTCGCATGCTGACAGCCGTACGCTGCCAGCATACAAGCATTCGTACGACGAAACACGGCTATCCTGGCCGTTCGCCGTGCGAATACGGGCTCCCCAGGTCGACCACACATTCACAAGTCGTGTGGCACCAATTAACCGATTGCAACATTGTTGCAATCGGTAATTAAGGGCTCTCCTAGGTGGCCGTCGTTCGACTACCGACCATGCGGCGGTCGGCCATCTTGGATCCTTTGTCTCTGCAGCGGTGTTCGGTCGTCGAGAGCCTGGAACTGAAAACGGCTACTCAATGATCCGAACACCGCTGGACTTCCAGAGCGTTCGGGAGTTCCGCGTTCGGTACATTATATGTCCCGTACTTATTCGGTACTTTTAGACCAACTTCAATGTTTAAATGTATTCTGTGCGGCGTTCGGTCAATTCAGCTGGGATCAGAGCGGTATTCTCACAAAGTGTGCGCTCCGACCCCAGCTATCTACCGAACGTTCGGTTATTCCAAAGTACCGAATATTGTGTGAATTATGTATTTTAAAGTCAATTGTCGGTTTTGCTGCACGAGGGGATAATCCACTTAATCGTCCATTTTAGTGGGAGTATCCTTCTCGTGCAGCAATGCCTGTTGGGAAAGTCACAATGCATGTTGGGAGAAATCCCCTGGATTATCTGTGTGGAAACCCCTTGCATGGGAAACTGCTTAAATATGCCTGCTTGTGAATAAACCGAGTTAGTTGACTCCCAAACTGTGTTTCGTCCGGTTATTGGGAGGATTGGGGATATTGCCTTGCTTTCTACTCTGACTGTGGATTTCCTGAGGATACCAACGGATATCGTGCATTATTATACTGCATTCCGTTACAAACAGTTTCTTTTTACAGATGCAGGGGATGCCCAAGAGACTATTGAGTCTTGGAATTTAACTTAAATTTATTGTCTGAATAATTGTATCTAACACGGATGTATTGAGAGAAGATGAGGAGGGGCTATAGTATGATTTTGTGTTGTTAAATAACACTATATTAGGCCAAGGACCTTCGTTTTATATTAATTAACTTTTATGACACTAGGTGTGATTAGGGTAAACTCCTATTTTGAAAGAGAACTAAAGGTTGAGTATCTCAATTTCTCGACTGATATAAACAATATAGAAGAGATTTTTGGAGACATAATATATGCTAATTAGATACACCTTATTTTGTTATAATTAATGGTTGTAATATTTCACAGTTTTTTTCTCCTTTTTATTGAAATATTAATGTCTTATATATATATAGTAGATATTAAGATAATACTTTACTTCACTATTTAATTATTTTCAAGGACGCACCTTCTTTATATGTTATTGATATTATTGATATATTTTATGCATTTATCACATTTATCAAATTGTATTTGTGGGTAAGAATGTCCACATTCAAATATAAGGCTATATATATAATACACAATATATTCCAACTCAATTGGTTTCATAGGATAATATGCACTCGATTCACTTTATCAATAAGGTTTAGTATAATTATAAAATTATTCATGCTTAAATATTGAAAAAGTTCCTTGGAAGGAAGTTTATGGTCTGCCTGTAGTTGAACAAAGGAAATAAGATTATTCTTACAGCATAAATGCAAAATCCCAGTTATACTGTGTTAAATCCCATTCTGAACATTAATATCCTCAATCACATATTGTAAAATCTCCAGAGGAACGTTATGGACTAGCTTATCCTGCAAATTTAGCTTTTTACTTAGAATTCTAGAGGTATCATATCAATATGAGTACAATCCACAACATCTCCGCTGGTAGACAGGAACAGCATGCAATAATCCAAGTGAAACGGCACTGACCAAAGTATCCAATGATCTACTCGCTGCAAAATCTCGTGGTCACTACTCTATCCTAATTCTCCTTGACCTGTTTACGGCTTTTGACACTGTTGATCATCAACAGCTTCTTCTCATCCTCCGCAATATCGGTCTACAAGATATTGCTCTCTCCTGGTGCTCCTCCTACCTCTCCCAGCACTCTTTCAGTGTTTCTTTCTCTGGCTCTGCTTCTTCTCCCCAACTCCTCTCTGTTGGTGTCTAGGCCCTTACGATCTGCTGAACACTTACGTCTATCTTCTGTCCGTACTCCCACCTCTGATGCTCGCCTTCAAGACTTCTCGAGGGCTGCACCGTTCCTGTGGAACTCGCTTCCCTCCTCCATTAGATGCTCACCCAGTCTCCACTCCTTCAAAAAATCGTTAAAAACCCACTTCTTCATAAAAGCGTATCCATTAAACTCTTAATTGCTCCCAACTGATTCCTCTTCTGCAACTGTCACTAGTCTAATACTATCCTTACCTTTTGTGTCATTTTACCCCACTCCCTCTAGCATGTAAGCTCATTGAGCAGGGCCCTCAACCCCTCTGTTCCTGTGTGTCCAACTTGTCTGGTTACAACTACATGTCTGTTCGTCCACCCATTGTAAAGCGCTGCGGAATTTGACGGCGCTCTATAAATAATATAATAATAAAAGCATATAATAATCCAGGTAGCATTACAGGAATCCCTTCTTGCCAAGAACTAGACAACACATAGTCTGGGAGTCAACTGAGGCTTTATTCCAATGTCACACAATTTATAATGCAAGGGGTTTCTCGACTGGTATTACAGGGGTTTTAATCAAGGGGACTGTGTGGGAAACTGACCATGCAAGGTCATTTCCCATCAGGCCATGCTGTACAGGAGAGATAATGGAGTAAGAATGTACTGATAATCACATTATCTCTCCGTACAGAAAACATACAATTATAGCTGAATGACTTATCATTGAGTAGCTGGGATTTGAGTGCACCATCTGGTTAAATACCGCTCAGATCCCTGCAGAAATAAACGAAAGCCATGCGAAAGACACTTTTAGGTGAACGGACCAGGTAACATGAGAATGCATAGAGAGCTTTAATATGCCGAAATATCGAGTCTCCCGAACGGCCTGGAAGTCTGGCGGTGTTCGTGAAGTCGAGTCGCCATTTTTAGTTCCAGGCACTCGACGACCAAACACCACTGGGCTTTCGTGAGAAAAGATGGTCGCCGCCACGTGTTCGGCATATGAATGGCGGCCACCCGCGAACCACATTAATTGGCTGGAGATATAATGTTACAATAGTTTAATGGGAGACACACGACCCCCTGTGTGTGGTCTTCCATTCGACAGTTTGTTCGTTTCACGAACAGCGATGAAATTCACTGTTCGTGAAACTACCATAAGAATGCTTGTGGCTTTCGTGCCGCAAGCATACGAATGCTCTCTTTTTCTTACAACACAACCTAAGTAATATGGGTATAAGTAGGCAGACTTAAAGTAACAGTATATTATACATGAACACACAGTCTTAAGTGGCTAGGTTTGCCACAGTCTATTTTCCCCAGATTTAATATTCCAATCCAAAACAAAATATTTAATTTACAGCCAGGACTATCCTCCTGTTCTAAGGTGTGCGAAGAGTGATTTTCAATTTCTAAATTTAACCACATAGATAAGTGGGGTAGCATACTGGCTTCATGAAGTTTAAAGACATCTGTAAAAGATAAAAGATAAACCACCCAGGTGCAGTGTTTAAAACAATTAATACAAAAAGGTAATTATCCTTTCTGGGGTTTAGGCATGACAAAAGGATTCCTCTCAATCTCCAATCCGAATAGCAAAAAACAAGATTTACCTAAGAACATAAATAGAGAAAGAAAAGCTCATAGGGTAATATCTTTAATTGTAATAAACCCTAATTTTCAAAGTTGCACTCACAGAGTAGCAGAAAATTCAGGCTCGTCAATAATATGTAAAATTCCACAGATCCAGCAGTGTTCAGATGTCCAATAATGCATGTATAAAGATATAAAGAAACATAGTGCAGCGCTGATGTAAAATTAAATCACACACTTCAATAGTTACACTTAGAGCATACAAGAAGATCAAAAGCCCATCAATACAACTCTGCATCCCCTGGTCTTAATCTCTGTAGTGTGAAGTATAGAGGTCCTCACAGATGTTGTTGGCAAAAATAACAACATACAAAACAATAACAATTAAAAATACACTCTACGCGTTTTGTCTAGTAACTCTAGACTTCATCAGGAGTAGAAAAATACTGAGAAGTACAAAAGATAAAATGCTTCCTGTCTGTGTTAAGACCGAAGCCCCATTTAAAAGTACTGTGACGGTAGTGAATTGTATCACTGTCTAGTATTCCCTTTTTCCCAAGGGTAAAATAATGCTGGTATCGCCAAATAATCCACACATGAGCCAAAGCTTAATGCTGGAACAAGACTGATTTACTGGTGGCAACAGGTATTCAATTTATACAGTAACAGACTCCTCCTCTGGGCCAGGCTAGATAATTGAGTTTCAGCAACATACTAAACTCAATTATATGCTGTCCAGAAACATTAACAATTTTCAACATTTCTAGAAATATACTTTATATATGACATATGAATATAATATATTGGTAGTTTTCGTGTCTCATCGTGGGGAAGTTTGACCGGCTCGCCATGTGGTTGTATCCGAGTCAGAGTTCCATGAAATTGGTAGTGTTACGGAACGCAGTATATTAGTCCACGATATCCGTTGGTATCCTCAGGAAATCCACAGTCAAGACAGAAAGCACGGCAATATTCCCCATCCTCCCAATAACCGGACGAAACACAGTTTGGGAGTCAACTAACTCGGTTTATTCACAGGTAGCATATTTATACAGTTCCCCATGCAAGGGGTTTCCAGACAGTAATTCCAGGGGATTTCTCCCAACATGCCCTGCGACTCTCCCAACAGGCATTGCTGCACGAGAAGGATACTCCTACCAAAATGGACGCTTAAGTGGATTATCTCCTCGTGCAGCAAAACCGACAATTGACCTTAAAATACACAATTCACACAATACTCGGTACTTTATAATAATGGAACGTTCGGTAGATAGCTGGGGTCGGGGCGCACACCTTGGGAGAATACCGCTCCGATCCCAGCTGAATTGACCGAACGCCGCACATAATACGATAAAACATTAAAGTGGTTTTAAAAGTACCGAATAAGTACAGGGCATAGAATGCACCGAACGCGGGACTCCCGAACGCTCCGAAAGTCCAGCGGTGTTCACTCATCGAGTAGCCGTTTTCCGTTCCAGGCTCACGACGACCGAACACCGCTGCAGAGACAAAGGATCCAAGATGGCCGACCGCCGCATGGTCGGTAGCCGATCGGCGGCCACCTAGGAGAGCCTTGAAATACCGATTGCAACCGGGATGCACTCGGTTACTTGGTGCCACACGACTGGTGAAGGTGTGGTCTACCTGGGGAGCCCACATTCGTACGGCGAACGGCTGTACATAGCATTATCACAGGTAACGACTTGCAGTATACATTCAGCCTATGGACAACATACGATACATATAAGTCAGAAGTGGCTGGGTTTGCCACAATGCTCCCCCAGAACCAAGCCGGCATACACAGTCTGATCCCAACGGATCGGCTTGGGGATGTCCGGGGGAGTACTCACAGATCATTTTTCTAATTCTGTTTGTCTGGATAACCCGTCGGCGTTACCGTTTTGTTTTCCTGGTCGGTAGTGGATGGTAAAGTCAAAGGGCTGCAGCGCCAAACTCCAGCGCAACAGCCGGGCATTGTCTCCAGATACACGGTTTAGCCATACCAACGGGTTATGATCTGTGAGTAAGGAAAAAGGTTGTCCATACAAATACGGCTGTAACTTTTTAAGGGCCCACACCACGGCCAGGCATTCTTTCTCAATGGCGGCGTAGCTTACTTCGCGGGGTAATAACTTGCGGCTTAAGTAGGCTACGGGATGTTCTCCGCCATCGGCTCCCACTTGGCTCAGCACTGCCCCCAATCCAAACATTGAAGCGTCTGTGTGGACAAGAAATCTTTTAGTTGGATCAGGAGCCATTAACACAGGAGCATTAGTTAGTGCGGTCTTGAGCTGTTGGAATGCCTGCTCACACTCTGGGGCCCAGACAACCAGTCGGGGAAGGTTCTTTTTGGTCAGGTCCGTCAGGGGTTTGGCCAGGGTACTGTAGTCGGGTACAAATTTCCTATAATACCCTGCAGTCCCTAGAAACGCTAGCACCTGGGTTTTGGTCCTGGGGGTAGGCCACTTGGCCACGGCCTCAATTTTGGCTGGCTCGGGTCTCTGCTGCCCACACCCTACTCGGTGTCCTAGATACTGCACCTCGGCCATCCCTATGTGGCACTTACTCGGTTTCAGCGTTAACCCCGCTCCCCCAATACGATCTAGGATCGCCCCTATATGTTGGAGGTGATCTTCCCAAGTCTGGCTGAAGATGGCTATGTCGTCCAGGTAGGCACAGGCATAGTCCTGGAAGCCGTCCAGTAGTCGATCTACCATCCGCTGAAAAGTAGCCGGAGCGTTTTTCATCCCGAAGGGCATGACCTTGAACTGGTACAGGCCAAACGGGGTGACAAACGCCGACTTGGGGATGGCATCATCGGCTAAAGGAATCTGCCAGTATCCCTTACATAAGTCAATTGTAGTGAGATACTGGCCCCGTGCCATTTTATCTAGCAGTTCGTCTATACGGGGCATCGGGTAGGCGTCAGACACGGTCTTGTCATTCAGCCTCCGGTAGTCAACGCAGAATCGGGTCGTGCCGTCCTTTTTAGGCACCAGGACTACCGGTGATGCCCAGGGGCTATCTGAGGGTTCGATAACCCCTAACTGCAGCATTTCATCCAGCTCGGCCTTCATATGAGTCCGGACTGATTCCGGGACCCTGTATGGTGCCTGCCGCATAGGTAGCTGTCCCGGGGTTTCAACTCGGTGGGTGGCCAGCGGAGTGTACCCAGGTAAATTAGAGAACGTAGCCCCTTTAGCTACGATCAGCGCCTGTATCTGGGCACGCTCGCGAGGGCTTAGCCGCTCCCCCAGTTGAACCCCCCGGGAGGGCTCTACCGGCTCTTCCTGTTCTAGCAGATCAGGTAGTGGTAAGTTCTCCTGATCTTCCATGGCTGAGGCACAGATTGCCGTCACATCCTCTATCCGCTCGTGGTAGGGTTTGAGCAGGTTGACGTGAAGCATGCGTCTCTTCCCTACCCCGGAGCAGGGGCCAATCACGTATGGGCCTTGCCAGATGGCCTGCAGCTTATCTGTGCGGACAGGTTTTAAAATTAAAACCTTCTGCCCCACTTGAAAGCTGCGGTCTCTGGCTCCCCTATCGTACCATCGCCGCTGACGTTGTTGGGCCGCCTGGAGGTTGGTGTGTACGGCCTGGGTTAGCGCCTCCAGTCGGTCTCGGAACTCCAGTACATACGATACTATAGGGGTTTCGCTAGCGATACTCTCCCCCTCCCAGTGCTCCCTAATTAAGTTTAAAGGTCCCCGTACTCTTCTCCCGAACAGTAGTTCGAATGGGGAGAACCCGGTCGATTCTTGGGGAACCTCTCTATACGCAAAGAGCAGGTGAGGTAGAAATCTCTCCCAGTCTTTGTGGGTTTCCCCGAACGTCCGAAGCATCTGCTTCAGCGTCCCATTGAAGCGTTCACATAGTCCATTGGACTGGGGGTGGTAGGCTGAATTGACTATGGGCTTAATGCCACACACTTTCCACATCTGTTGGGTAACCTCAGCAGTAAATTGGGTGCCCCGGTCAGATATTATCTCCTGGGGGAACCCTACTCGGGAAAATACTTTTATTAGAGCTTCCGCCACGGTTTCAGCGTGAATGTTAGAGAGGGCTACCGCTTCGGGATATCGGGTGGCGTAGTCCACCACAGTTAAAATGTATTTCTTCCCAGAAGGACTGGGTTTTGGCAGGGGCCCTACTATATCTACTGCGACCCTGCTGAAGGGTTCGGCGATAATGGGAAGGGGGCATAACTTGGCCTTGTGGCGATCCCCTCGTTTTCCTACTCTCTGGCAGACGTCGCAGGACGTGCAATATTGTCGCACATCCTGTGAGATTCCGGGCCAGAAAAACGCGTGCGTTAGGCGGTACCGGGTACGGGTCATCCCTAGGTGTCCTGATAAGGGGATATCGTGAGCAATTCTGAGCAGCTCCTGCCTATACTTCCGGGGTACCACTAGTTGTTTGTTCGTCAAAGTGACGGACCCCCCCACGTCTTTGGCCGTGATACGGTACAGTAACTCTTTCTCCCACGTGTAATGCTCCCCCTCTAGCCCGGCCTGGACAACTTGTGCCCGGTCCCTATAGACTTGTAGAGTGGGATCGGTCTGTACTTCGGTGATAAAGGTAGTCGAGGTATCCCAGGATATGGAAGTCGGGGAAGGGTCGTGGTCTCTTACCTGAGCCTCAGAGTGTATCGGTGTAGCCGTGGTGCGTGCCTGTTGCCGTGTGGTTACTGGATGGGCTTCCTGGTAGGGTGCCTGTGGAACAAAGGCAGAGGTCATCTGACCCAAATCATTCCCTAACACAACATCTGCTGGTAAGTTCTGCATTAGTCCCACTTCTACTGTCCCCTCTCCCGCACCCCAGTTCAAATGTACTTTCGCCGTGGGTAGTCGGTATACAGCTCCCCCGGCTACCCGAACGGCCACAGATCCGCCGGTATGCGTGCCCTCCGAAACCAAATGGGGGGCTACCAGGGTTAAGGTAGCTCCCGAATCTCGCAGACCCTGCACTTCGGTTCCCTCAAGAGTTACCAGTTGTCGGTGATGTTGCCGGTTATCAGTGGCTCGGACCGACATGACTTCGTGCAATATGCCCAGAGGTTCCTCCGCCTGCACACTCCATAAATCCTGAGTGGCGGGGTCCCTCTGGTAATGGTGAGCAGCCGCCCTGGGTGCGGGGTTTGGACGGCCCTGATTCCAGGTGGGCCTGCTGCGATTCTGGGTGCACTCTCGGGCCATATGCCCCCATTGTTTGCAGGAATGGCATTGGATGTTGGCCCGCCCGTTGTATCTGGACGGTGGCGGTATCTGTCCTTGGGAGGGACGGAACGGGGCAGCGGTGGGCGCTAGGGGTGTTGTAGCGCTAGGTAGTCCTGGGGGTCGGGAGTAGCTTTTGGCTACGGGTCCCTGGGGTCTCCGGGCATCAAAATGTTGATCGGCCAATCTAGCCGCTTCCGTTAGGGTAAGGGGTTTCCTATCCCGTACCCATTCTTGCGTCTCCGGGGATAATCCATTAAAAAATTGTTCCAGCAACATCAGCTGGCGTAATTCCTCCATGGTGGTGGCGTTGCTGGCCTGGATCCACCCTTGGGAGGCTTGATCCAATTTGTGTGCCCATTCTGCGTGCGAATCTCGCTCTGGTTTGCGTAAGTGTCGGAACTTGCGCCGGTATGCCTCTGGGGTAATGGCATACCTCTCCAAGATTGCACGCTTTACTTTGGCATAATCTTTGCTGTCCTCACTGGGTACAGCACGGTACGCTTCGGCTGCCCGACCTGCTAGTTTGCTTGCTAGCAGTTGCACCCATACGGACCGTTCTAGCTCATGCAGATCACACAGTCTTTCAAAGTCCTGCAAGTACCCGTCTATCTCGTCCTTTTCCTCGCAAAAAGCCCTGAAGGCCTGGTACGGGATCTTGGGCTTTACTGGGTTGTAGAGGGACCCTGGGTCCCATCAGCTCGGCAATGATTGTCGCCTTGTTTTTGCTGCTGGCTACTTTCCCTCTGGCTTCCAGTAGTTCCTTTAACGTCTGTCGCTTCAGTATGGTATAGTCAATCTCCATACGAATTGCCTTTGCTTTCCTCGTTCGGTAGTTCCAGTTACACGAACTCCGTTTTTCGGCTGTAAGGTTCGGATCCCGTCGCTTGCCACCAATTGTTACGGAACGCAGTATATTAGTCCACGATATCCGTTGGTATCCTCAGGAAATCCACAGTCAAGACAGAAAGCACGGCAATATTCCCCATCCTCCCAATAACCGGACGAAACACAGTTTGGGAGTCAACTAACTCGGTTTATTCACAGGTAGCATATTTATACAGTTCCCCATGCAAGGGGTTTCCAGACAGTAATTCCAGGGGATTTCTCCCAACATGCCCTGCGACTCTCCCAACAGGCATTGCTGCACGAGAAGGATACTCCTACCAAAATGGACGCTTAAGTGGATTATCTCCTCGTGCAGCAAAACCGACAATTGACCTTAAAATACACAATTCACACAATACTCGGTACTTTATAATAATGGAACGTTCGGTAGATAGCTGGGGTCGGGGCGCACACCTTGGGAGAATACCGCTCCGATCCCAGCTGAATTGACCGAACGCCGCACATAATACGATAAAACATTAAAGTGGTTTTAAAAGTACCGAATAAGTACAGGGCATAGAATGCACCGAACGCGGGACTCCCGAACGCTCCGAAAGTCCAGCGGTGTTCACTCATCGAGTAGCCGTTTTCCGTTCCAGGCTCACGACGACCGAACACCGCTGCAGAGACAAAGGATCCAAGATGGCCGACCGCCGCATGGTCGGTAGCCGATCGGCGGCCACCTAGGAGAGCCTTGAAATACCGATTGCAACCGGGATGCACTCGGTTACTTGGTGCCACACGACTGGTGAAGGTGTGGTCTACCTGGGGAGCCCACATTCGTACGGCGAACGGCTGTACATAGCATTATCACAGGTAACGACTTGCAGTATACATTCAGCCTATGGACAACATACGATACATATAAGTCAGAAGTGGCTGGGTTTGCCACAGGTAGCAAGAGCCGGTCTCTGTTCATGCAGAATTACACGAAAACCACCACAGTTATACCGTATCTGGTTACATGTGAATGCTTCCCTCATTCGGTTAATTGAAACTCCCGAACGCCAGTCTGATACTGTGAGTGGAAATAGGTCAGATGGGATTTCCATGGAGACCGGGTGTTCGTGTGATTGCCATGCCGAAAATGGTTCCAGGCAATCCACGAGTAAGTCCCGCTGGCCGCGTTCGGGAGAGTGCAGGTAACTTTTTCTTTGGTTTTTACTGTATGTATTGGGGCTGATGTGTGTTGTGGTCGTTGCTGCTGCCCAGGAGTGATGGGAGTGAGCGCAGGACTTGTTTTTTTTGTATTTGAAAATGCTGGTGCTTGCTTACAAATCTCTACATAATACTGCTCCTATCAACCTATCCTAACTAATACACGAGGTCCCATGTCCCTGTCTCCCTGCATACGATGTATTACCACTACAACTATAAGGTAATGGTGAAGTAAATAGCTTTTTCACTCGACCAGCAGTTCTGGTGAAAAATAATCAGAGAGGATAGTAACAGTCTATCCTGGGCATGAACCCTGTAGACTAGACAACTACAAAATGGTGGAACACTAGGTTCCGAAAACGGGTAAATGTCTTATACAGCATGAAATAAAACATCAAATAGTATACCGGGGTACCTAAGGGAGGGCTAAGACTAAAATCAGTAAATGTGTATCTAATCAGGTTGTATTGAGTTGTGCCTCAGGTATACTAACTGAAATAGACACAATAAGAAATAGTAGATAAGGGGTAAGGATTCTCAGAAATCAGAGGTAATGGTGGAACTTTTTTCTAATATTGCAGGAAGTAATCATACGGCCATATGTAACAAGGTACTAGTGCTGTATGTATCTCTGACAAAGATGCATCTAGCACCAAAATGGCCATCGTGCTCACTTGCTTTTCTTTCCTTTTTCTCACTTTCGCCTTGCACTATGCACATTTGATTTTGTAGATAATTGTATATAATATATTATTAGTGTTAGTTGGGTAGCTGTTCTGTAAGGGGGGTAGTTCTTTGGTATTGGTAAGTTGCTGGCTTAACACAGCAACTGAGGAATTATGCTCGATTGCAGGTATTAATGTCCTGTCCTGTGCTAGTAGAAGGCTGCTGTTTTCCTTAGAACAGCCAAGGTATTAGCTTGCTGTCGACATTTATATTCTCCTATGGGTCATTGTAGCTTTTTATTTACCTTAATAGTAAGGGTGTACAGGTGGAGCTAGATACAGCACTAGTACATTGTTACCTTTGGACATATGATTATTTCCTGCAATATAAGAACCAGGTACCACCGTCTATCTTAGATTCTTGGTAGCTGTTCTGCAAGGGTTTCATTGGCTTTATTGCAAGCCTATCTGACCTTCACATATCTTTATTCAACAGCCTGATTTCCAAACTTTCAAGCCCCATTACTGCTGTAAGAAATTCAGTGCTCCATCAGCTGGTCGTCTGCAATAAGCAAAGGTAGCCTTCTGGAAGACCACACTAACACTCCATCCTGCACATCATCATTTATATTTAATTTAACCACCCTGTACATTTAGTCAGGCCCGGACTGGCCATCGGACAGGATCTCCCCTGCCGGCCCCTGCAGGGCCAGCGCTATCCGAGCGCCGGCCCTGCAGTGTGTCTCCATGGGCCGGTGGGGAGATCAAAGATCTCCCTCACCAGCCCAGAGACACTGACAGGCGGCCGCCGGCTGTGGGGTGTGAGGGAGGCAGCAGAGAGAACCGGCGGAGCTCAATCCAGCAGCTCCGCCGGGTCCTCTCGCGAGGTCTGAGCGTTGCCGCGGTTACCACGGCAACGCTCAGATCTCGCGAGAGTGAACTCTAGCCGGCAGGTTAGAGTTCACTCTCACCACTGGACCACCAGGGAAGGAAGCTGCAGAAAGGATCCCCCCCAGGCAGAACGGCTCCCCCCCTCCCATGCTAAAGGTAAGAAGGGAGGGGGGGATATAACTTTTTTTTTTAATTATTAATAAAAAAATATTTAAATAAAAAAAAAAATCACACCAACAGCCCCCTCACACACACACACACATCCCCCCTAGACACACACAGCCCCCCCAGACACACACAGCCCCCCCCCCCCAGACACACACAGCACCCCCAGACACACACAGCCCCCCCAGACACACACAGCCCCCCCAGACACACACAGCCCCCCCAGACACACACAGCCCCCCCAGACACACACAGCCCCCCCAGACACACACAGCCCCCCCAGACACACACAGCCCGCCCCCCCAGACACACACAGCACCCAAACACATACAGCCCCCCCAGACACACACAGCCCCCCCAGACACACACAGCCCCCCCAGACACACACAGCACCCAAACACATACAGCAACCCCAGACACACACAGCACCCCCAGACACTCACAGCACCCCCAGACACTCACAGCACCCCCAGACACTCACAGCACCCGGCAGGTTAGAGTTCACTCTCACCACTGGACCACCAGGGAAGGAAGCTGCAGAAAGGATCCCCCCTAGGCAGAACGGCTCCCCCCCTCCCATGCTAAAGGTAAGAAGGGAGGGGGGATATAACTTTTTTTTTATTATTATTAATAAAAAAATATTTAAATTAAAAAAAAAATCACACCAACAGCCCCCTCACACACACACAGCCCACCCCCCCAGACACACACAGCCCACCCCCCCAGACACACACAGCCCACCCCCCCAGACACACACAGCACCCAAACACATACAGCCCCCCCAGACACACACAGCCCCCCCAGACACACACAGCACCCAAACACTCACAGCACCCCCAGACACTCACAGCACCCCCAGACACTCACAGCACACGCAGACACACAGCGCACCCAGACACACAGCGCACCCAGACACACAGCGCACCCAGACACACAGCGCACCCAGACACACAGCGCACCCAGACACACAGCGCACCCAGACACACAGCGCACCCAGACACACAGCGCACCCATCACCTTCAGACACACAGCGCACCCATCACCTTCAGACACACACAGCACCCTCACTCACAGACAGCACCCTCAGACAGACAGCACCCTCAGACAGACAGCACCCTCAGACAGACAGCACCCTCAGACAGACAGCACCCTCAGACAGACAGCACCCTCAGACAGACAGCACCCTCAGACAGACAGCACCCTCAGACAGACAGCACCCTCAGACAGACAGCACCCTCAGACAGACAGCACCCTCAGACAGACAGCACCCTCAGACAGACAGCACCCTCAGACAGACCGCACCCTCAGACAGACCGCACCCTCAGACAGACCGCACCCTCAGACAGACCGCACCCTCAGACAGACCGCACCCTCAGACAGACCGCACCCTCAGACAGACCGCACCCTCAGACAGACCGCACCCTCAGACAGACCGCACCCTCAGACAGACCGCACCCTCAGACAGACCGCACCCTCAGACAGACCGCACCCTCAGACAGACCTCGCTCACACACATACACATATATTAAATAACCCTCAGTGAGTTAACAGACAAAGAAAATTAGAAACCTAAAATGTGACGGCAGATAAAAACACCCTCACACACAGCACCCCTCTTAAATACACACACACTGCGCCCCTCACACATACAATACGTCCAAATATATATATATATACACACACACACTACAGCACCCCTCACACTGCACCACCACACACATTACGCTCCAGATACACGCTAGATCCCTTACCCTATATGCACTCTTAATCCTCTGTATACACACACACACACACACACACACACACACACACACACACACACAATCTCCTATACACACTCTGGGTCCTTTACACACTAGATCTCCTACACACCCTCTCTACAACCCCTACACACACTACGTCACCTATACACACACACACACTACAGCCTGTATGCACACACTCGCTACATCCCCTATAACACTGTGCCCCCTATACACACACACTATCTACAGCCCCTAGCCACACATATTACACCACAAACACAAATGAAATTGACCTATTTACACAATACCACTCCACACTCTACACACACGCAATTTCACAAGCAGGCTCCAAACACATGCACCATACACTTTCCTGGCCCAATTGTCCTCTGGTATACCACTTGTGGAGACACCAGAGACAATTTAAAAGCAAACACAGCGCAAGCCTTTTTCTAATGCCAGAGCTCTTCAGCATGGCTCTGTGCATTGAACCAACTTGCTCACTTTGAGAGGGGGTGTGCTTGTCATTAGTGATGACAAAACACACCCTCTCTGGCCCCGCCCCCTTCTTAGGGGGCCGCTCTGATTGAAAAATGCCCGGGCCTAATTTTTTTCCCAGTCCGGCCCTGCATTTAGTTTATTTTATATATCCTTTGTGTAGTTTTGCTTGTCCTGTATGTAATTGTTTTATTCACCTATATGCATTTTTCTATTTCCCCTCTGATTTCTGACTGACATCTGACCACTCCCTTCTTTTATTGATATGTTTGTTTTTATTTGAATAACCATCCCTTCATATCTGTGACTAGATACATATCCCCCTCCCTCAGCTTTATTGCAAGCCTATCTGACCCTCACATCTCTTTATTCAACAGTCTGATTTCCAAACTTTCTAGCCCCAATATTGCCATAAGAAAGTCACCACCCTACCCTCTTTATTACATTTATAGATTGTCTGTCACAACTAAATTTTAGATAAGTAACAAAAAATAACAGGTGTACACACTCGTCCTCTTTATTTTCTACTTCTCCCTCAGTATAAAAATCTCTCCTTACACCCACTTCACTCATCCCCATCCATATTTACATATACCCGTCTCTGCTACACTCCCCCCTTCTCTCATCTCATGCCTTGCACTCATTTTTCTACTTTCTCACTCCCACCCACAATCGATCTCATCCTAGACCCCATGCATACAAAACCCATTCACACCTCCTGTCACTTTCTCTCCTCCTGCTTCTAGCAACTGGTGATGTCTCTCCCAACTCAGGGCCCTTCACCGTCTCTACACAAACTAAGAAAACCAGAGATCCCACAAACCTCATCACAATACCCTGCACTTTACCCTCACTTTCCAACATTAAGTGTGCACTCTGGAAAGCCCGCTCCATCTGCAGTAATTTAAAATCAACAACCATACACGACTTTTTCATCTCAAACTCACTCACACTGCTTGCACTTACAGAGACCTGGCTGTCACCCTCTGATAGCGCTACTCCTGCCTCTTATGTTTTGGTGGGCTAAAATTCTCTCACACTCCCAGACTCAACTGTAGAGGAGGTGGTGTAGGCATCCTTCTCTCCCCTCAATGCACCTTTCAACCAATCATAACTCCCCCTGCCCTATCCTTTTCTTCTTTTGTCCGCTTATTTAAACCCACTCCTTTAAGAATTGCTATCATTTACCACCCCCTTGGTCATCCTAGACTATTCATTGAGCACTTTTCTTCCTGGCTTCCCCACTTCCTCTCATCTAGCACTCCTTCCCTTATACTTGGGAATTTCAATATCCCCATCAACAACCCCAATTGCACTGATGCCTCTCGTCTGCTCTCTGTAACATCCTCCTTTAACCTTATACAATGGTCCAATTTAGCAACCCATACAGCGGGAAACGCTGATCTCGCCTTCACTAATCTCTCCAATATTACTTTTCCTCTATCTGACCACCATCTGCTGACTTTTTACATCAGCATACCTAAGACCCAATTGACATCACTGTCTGAACATCAATCTCACAGAAATCTCCAATATTTTCAGCATTTCTCCATTAATCTCCAAACTCTTATTTTACCTATCTCAAACCTCACCTGTCCTAGCTCTGCAACCTCCTTCTACAATTCCACCCTCTCCTCTCAACTAGACACCATGGCACCTCCTACATTTAAACGCAGCAAGAACCCCCAACAACAACCTTAGCACACCAAGTTTACTCAATAACTCCAAAAATGCTCCAGAACTGCTGAACGTTGTTGGAGAAAGTCTCAATGTGCATCTGACTTTCTCATCTATAAATTTATGCTGCACTCATACAGCTTAGCTCTTTCCTCTGCAAAAGTAAATTACTTCAATACCCTCATAACCACACTCTCCTGCAAACCCAAATGACTATTTCACACATTTAACCCTCTTCTTTGTCCTATTGTTCCTCCTCCACCTACTAACTTGACCGCCTCAGACTTTGCAACTTACTTCACTGACAAGATCTCTACAATCAGGGAAAATATCTCAATTTTTTCTTCTTCCCCTTCCAATACTTCACCTAACATCCCTCCCTCTGCTGTTCTATGTTCTACTCTATCATAATTCTCCTTGACCTTTCAAGACGATCCAATAATATCCCAGCACCTTTCCCAATAACTGGACGACACACAGTATCAGGAGCAGAACTCAAACTGAGGTTTAATTTCACATGCCTGCTTTTTCAGCAATTCTCCCATGCAAGGGAGACACCCACCATAATTATTACAATAACCAATAACCAAATCGGGTACAAGGTACAACCCACACATCTCCTCCCCTCAGATAAACATTTATCATAATTAAAAAGGTACACAATTTTCCCCAAGTTCTAAATGTACCCCAAATACATAAGGTACACCCCTAAATATGGTATCCAACATACTAAAAAAATCACCCAGATCGGACCAGGGGTTCGGGAGTTATGGAGGTATAAAGTTTTGACCGACCACACAGGCAACAGTAGCCAAAAACAGTTCCATGAGTTTTGGCCTTGCGGTCGGTCTCTTTTTGTGTCTAAAATGTTCCGAACTCAATGCAATTCAGAGCTGTGTTTGCATTCGGATGAATCCCCTTGTTCGTGGGAT
Organism: Pelobates fuscus; assembly: GCF_036172605.1. Taxonomy (NCBI): domain Eukaryota; kingdom Metazoa; phylum Chordata; class Amphibia; order Anura; family Pelobatidae; genus Pelobates; species Pelobates fuscus. The sequence continues at coordinate 415,442,460 of NC_086319.1, forward strand.
TCAAACTACCGAACGACAGGCCATTCGGGAGTTTCTATCAGTCTCTTCCATAGCTCTGGAGGTCTCAGCGGTGTTTGCTTAGTCAAGTGTCCGATTTTAGTTCCAGACACTCTACGGCAAAACACTGCTGTTCGGGAGCTTAAGATGGCCGCCGCCACGTGTTCGGCTCCCGAAATGGTGGCCACCCAGGGACTTTAACAGCGAGTTCGTGCTTTTCAATGGGAAATTCAATGAAGCGAACAGGGAGGTAAATTACAGCCACCCTTCACATCAGGGTGGCTTGGTCATTCAGTAGTTTTACTCGTATAATAAACGTATAATAAAGTGGAACTACCGAATAATCGGAAGAATGCTGCATATAATGGGAATACAGAGAGTAAGAATTACACAAAAGCATGTTAGAACACATAAGTTTGCAGGCAGCCCAATGCTTTTCGGGGCATAGGGTATGTAGGCTGAATTATCTGTTCTTAAAGGGCCAGCAGCGCCATACAAAATCCATTATGCCCAACCATTGTACTTAAAGGGCCACATCTTTCCGGACCATAATCACTGGGCAGGAGGCAGGCAAGCAGCCCCCTCCAGGAAACCGGGGCAAACTCTTGTAAAGGGGCTAGTCCGCTACAATCATATCAATTAAACTATATAGCACCCAACTGATTCCTCTCTTGCAACTGTCATTTGTCTAATACTATCCTTACCTTTTGTGTCACTTTACCCCACTCTGTGTAGCATGTAAGCTCATTGAACAGGGCCCTCAACCCCTCTGTTCCTGTGTATCCAACTTGTCTGGTTACAACTACATCTTTGTTCATCCACTCACTGTAAAGCGCTGCGGAATTTGTTGGCGCTATATAAACAGAAACATAATGATAATAATAATAATTGGCATTGGTAAGTTGCTGACTTAGCACATCAACTGATGTATTATGCTATATTGCAGTAATTAATTTTCTGTCCTGTGTTGGTAGTAGGCTGTTGTTTCCTTAGAACAGCCAAGGTATTGGCTATCTGTCACTATTTATATTCTCCTTTGGGTCATAGTAGTTTTCTATTTACCTCGCAGCAAGTATGTACGAGTGGAGATACATATATTACTAGTACCTTGTTACCTGTGGCAATATCAAAACCAGTTCCATCATTACCACTGATTTCGGAGATTCCTTCCCCCTTATCTGCTATTTCTTGTTACGTTTATTTCAGTTAGTGTATCTGAGGCACAACTCACTAAAGCCTGATTAGATACACATTCACTGATTTTAGTCTTAGCCCTCTCTTAGCTACCCCCGTACACTATTTGATACTTTTTTTATGATATATTCAACATTTACCGGTTTTTGGAACCTAGTGTTCCACAAGTTTGTAGTTGTCTAATCTACAGGATTCATGCCCAGGAGAGACTGTTACTATCTGTGACGGTAGTAAGCTGCATCACCGTCCAGTATTCTCTTTTTCCCAATAGTAGAATAATACCAATAATCCACAGGAATAGTCAGACGGGACTTCCATGGGGGACCGGGGCTTGCTGGAGAGCCATGGCGAAATTAGTTCCAGGCGCTCGGCGCCTAAGTCCCGCTGGCCGGCCGTTCGGGAGTTTAAGATGGCCGCCATCCATTGTTCTCACCACGTGTTCGTGTGCCAAATGACCACCTAGGAGCACTCAATTACTTTGCGGTTTTGTGCAATTTCACCGGATTCCACGTTCTAATTGCTACCCAGGGTGGTCCTCGTTCGGTAAAATAGCTATTTTACTGAACAAGGGATACAGACAAATGGAAAGTAACGAATCAACAAGTAATCAAGGTAACAAATCCAACAAATACAGCAGCAGGGAGGGAAAGTACCGAATGAACATAGGAAATATAGGAAAATCCTTTACACTATCCTCTCTGATTCTTTTTCAACAGAACTGCTGCTTGAGTGAAAAAAGCTGTTTACTTCACCATTACCTTATAGCTATAGTTGTAATACACCATGTGCAGGGAGACAGGTACAGGGGACCTTCTTACTTCCTAACCTTATAGCTGTTGTTAAGATACGCCATGTGCAGGAGGACAAGGGTCCTCCTCATACTATAGTTGTATAGCTGCAGTTATATTACACTGCATGCAGGGAGACAAGGACAGGGGACCTCCTTACACCCTAAGCTTCTAACTGCAGTTATAATATAGAGTCTGCTTGAGAGAGAGACAAGGCGCCTCCTTGCACAACAACCCATTCAATGAGCATACGTTGTTATGTACTTTATTATGGACTTTGGGTCTGTTTGTTTATTAAAGTGATTACTAGTAAATGCAATTTTGATATTATCTCTTTATACTGTATTAAATGCTGTCTATGTATGATATTTTTCCCTGTCTCTCAGTAAAAATATTTTAGACTTGTCATACAGAAAAAAAATAAGATAGCATTAAGACATATTGCATCCAAACAGTTTTATTCTAGATTTTAGAGCTGAAAGATGAGACTGTCTGCAGGCATGAATTACCCATTAGTTGCAGTTTTGCCTATTTTTTTGTCTTGATCGGTTTGACTCCATCATGACCAAGATTACTTTCTCATTATAGTTTGTAGCTTGTAGTCTATCAAGGTTCCTGAATCTTTTGAATAATATAACAGTTTAAGTCTGACCTATTACTTTTCATTTTATTAGAGAAAAATAATACAATATTTTTGTTTATTCAATACAAAGGGAATAATAATCTACATTTTCATATAACTCTATCTTATTTTCCTGAATATTACAGTGAACATGGAATTCAGACCTGAATACGGTCCGATTTGTGGTAGTACTTCTTCAGGTTAAACAGTTGGACCTTTTTTTTGTCAATCCTGGTATATTTACTATTAGTTCACAAGCAGAGCCCTTGTTACCTTTTGTATTGGTGTGTGTATATTGTGCTGTCTTTTTTCCAAATTGTAATATTACGTCTCTGGTATCTATCACCAGTTGTATCAACATTTGCAGTTCTAAGTTATCTAACAACAAAATACATTCACATATGTTATGCAGTGCAGGATATGGCTATTATTTTTAAGATTTATTTTTCTCACGGCTTCTTTGATGTCTTTATTCCTAAGGCTGTATATGATCGGGTTAATCATGGGAGTCACTACAGTGTACAACAAGGATACCACTTTGCTGACAGCCAATGATTTTCCTTTGGAGGGGATCATGTAGCTTCCTATAAGTGTCCAATAAAATATGGAAACCACAGTCAGATGAGAGCTGCAGGTAGAGAAGGCTTTCCCTCGCTCAGTATTTGTGGAGATCCGAAGTATAGCTTGGACAATGTATACATAGGACAGGATAATAATTATCAGAGGGAAAACAACAGCAGGAATACCTGAGAAGAAAACTCCAATCTCAAGGGAGTAAGTGTCTGAGCAAGCCAGCTCTATTAGTGGAATGAAGTCACAGAAAAAATGGTCAATAATATATGATCCACAAAACTGAATTTGCGTTATTGATATTGTTTCAATCAATACTATAGAAACGCTTGCAAGCCAAGACACAATAACAAGTTTAATGCAAAACACATGGTTCATTAAGGTGACATATTGCAAAGGGTAACAGATAGCCAGATATCGGTCATAAGCCATTATTGACAGAAGGAAACATTCAGAGGCTTCAGAACAAGCGAAAAAATAAAACTGAATAATGCAACCTGAAAAAGACATAGTGCCGCCTTCATCCCATAAAATATAAAGTGTGTTGGGTACAATAGTTGTAGTTAGAATTAAATCAGAAAAGGACAGTTGTGTTAAGAAGAAGTACATTGGAGACTGTAGATTATAGATGGATGCCACCAGCCAGATAATCACAAGATTTCCACATATTGTCACAAGGAAAGAAATAAAGACAAAAAAAAAAAAACAATATCCTGAAGCCGTAAAGATTCTGAAATCCAAGCAGAAGGAACTCATTAACTATTGTCTGGTTAATGACTTGCATTACCTGAGTACAACAAAAAAGGACAGTGTTAAGATTGCTGTTATTTTTCTTTTAGTTTTAATTTACAGGCATGTTCTACATCACACCTATAATATTTTTTATTTTTTTTATAATTTTTTATTTTGTATATTAAGACATTTGTAACAACGTAACAAAAGTACAGAAGGTATACAATTTATCGATATCGCTTTAAGATACAAGAAAGGTAATTGTTAGACATCTTTTGAAGTGTTGAGTACAGTCGTGAGGTTTATGACTTTGTTAAGGATCATACAGTTAGACAGTTTTGCAAAGCGGAACATGGCGTTATGAAGGTTTCTGTTGGTTAGAGAGAGACATACAGGTGTGAAATCGAAAACAAGAACAGGGTGAGGGACCTGGAACACAAACTCCTCTCATAGTTTGTGCATGTTGTCTCTAGGTGTGGTTGGGGCTATTGATTACCCTCTTTGCTAGGGAGTGTTGATAACGTATATTTGTCGATGCTCTCAGTATGGGGCATAATCCTTGTTTAAGGATGAGGGGGTCTGTCAGTATTGTGGTAGTATTTCTGTCCCTATTATAATGTTAATGACTTAACTTGTTCGCCTTGAATAAACCTGTATCTGAAGGTTTTTGGGTGTTGGGTTGTATGTTTAAGGATGAATTTGTCCCATAGCCTAAGTACACTGAGTCCTGAAGTGGCGTGTTATAGTGTTTTATGGTTAGGAATCGAGGAAGGAGAGCCAAGGGTTCCAGATTTTGGTAAATGGTTGGTAGGTTTTAGATTTAGCGTGTGTTATCTCTTCCATCTGCCTAATGCCCTCTACCCTCTCCACCCATTCTCTAATGGTGGGTACTTGTGATTGTTTTCAATATCTAGGAATTAGTTGTGAGGCTGCTATGGATAGGAAATTGAAGAGAGCCACCGGCTCTCTTCGTAAGCCTTCTGGCGGAAGAAGGAAGATGTAGTGTCGTGGGCACACCTGTAATATTGTATCCCTACACTAACACTAACCTGAATCCCATATATAACTCTACACTAACCCACACCTTAGCCCAACTCGAGCTCCAACTCTAATCTTAACCAACTCTAACTGTACACTAACTTTAATATGAACCCAACACAGCTCCAACTATAACCCTAACCAACCCTACTCCAGCTCTAATGGTGTGATTGCTCTGCACTGTGTACCCTTTTTATGCTGCAGATATTCATGTTGTCCCTGACAATCCTGCATTAATCGGTGCAGGGTAGAATGCACAGCCCAGTGCAATTTACTTTCAGTGGTGGGAGGAAACTGTGGTGAACAGAAGCTTGCCACAGGCTTTTGGAGAAACCTGCTTGCCAGCCTCGTGCCCCAGGACTATGGCCCCTATGATAAACCTGGCTAAAATACATTAAAGGGACACTATAGTCACCTGAACAACTACAGCTTAATGTAGTTGTTCAGGTATGATCTATAGCTCCCTGCAGGTAATCTCATGTAAACACTGTATTTTCAGAGAAAATACAGTGTTTACATTGATTTATAGGAATACCTCCAGTGGCCGTCACTCAGACGGCCACCAGAGGGACTTCCTATAATGCAGGGCCCTAAAAAGGCCCTGTACACATCAGACTTATTAAAAGACGTCTGACGTGTGCAGGAGAAATAAGGCACTGTGTGCGCGCCTTCTCTCTCCAGCCTGTCAGCAGAGGAGGGGGGCGGGCAAAGACCGCAAGCTGAGCTGTCAGTCAGCTGAGCTCGCGGCCACGCACACCGCACGCATGCGCAGTAGTGCGCTCAGGACTTCAGAGGGCGGCATGAATGCTGCACTCTGAAGTGTGTGCGCATGTGTGGCGAAGCCGCGCATGCGCACAAGGGAGCAATGACGCTTCCAAATGGAAGCGTCTGATTGCTCCCTGCTCGCGCCCGCCTATTTCGTCATTTTGACGAAATAGGGGGCGCGGCTTCACGAGGCTCCCGGCGCTGGAACCAGGTAAGTAAATTCGGCTGCCTGGAGAGTCCCTTTAAAAAGGCTTTGTTCGTGCAGTTGGGATTATATGGTTCAGAAACCGAACAGCCGCACGAACCAGAGACCACACGGGAGCTTGTTAAACCCTATTAACACTTGGTAACACTTCTAGCCGCAGTGTTCTAATTGATTGTATGAGTGGCCGCTGTTTGCATGAACGACCACGAGGTGGTTCCCGCGAACGCAGGAAGTGGTGTTTGGTCATGAATCTCATGGTACTGAAATCGGACACAGAAATTCCCGAACACCGCTGGACTTCCATCATCACCTGCGTTCGGTTCTACACAATTTAGAAGGGCAGCATTTGATGGGATCGTTTATCTGATCAAGGGGAACAAGCTCCAGGATAAGAATTTTGACTATGTTCAGTAATTTGTTCATTTTTAAACTACCGACCTAGACCGACCGCAAGCCCTGATTCTCTGGAACTGTTTTGTACATTGGAGCATGTGTGCGGTCTATGACTGTCAGGATCGGGACAGGGATCCAACACGCAGAGTACAAACAGTAGCCAGATACGTATACCGGACCTTAGAATGGCCGGACTAACGTAAGTAGTACAGTATAGAATGGTCAAAGACAAGCTGAGGTCGAGGGTAACAGAAGACAGGTAAGCGAGAGACAAGCCGAATCAAGGGTAACAGAGATAAGCAGAGTAAGGTAAACAAGCCGGGTCAAAACCAAAAGGGATAATAGAATACACAAGCACTGAGTGACTAGAACAAGCTAGAACCACGACAGGGCAATGAGCTAATGAAAGAAGCTCTGTTAAATACCCTGTTCAGAGCAGTAACCACGCCTCCAAGGCGTCCTGATTGGTCCTGCAGCCATTGACTGACAGGTTGTTCCGGGGGAGTGTCCTGATGACTACTTCCTGCCTAGATGCTGTAAAAGGCAGTCACTCCCTCGCGGCCGGCCTAGCATGACCAGATAGACCGCGGGGAAGGGAGCCATCAGACCGTCTGGATGGAGGAACAGCTAAGTCTCTACCTCTTTCGGAGGTAGAGACCACAGGTACCCTGACAATGACTTTCAAGAAAATCCTGAACCCCTGAACCGATCTGGGTAATTTTTGGATATGTTGGTCATCCAGATCGGGGCTATCATTGGTTGTAACTTTTGTGGGAGTTATGTATGTTTTAAAGGTACTTTTGGGGTCTATGTGAAATGTGTGGTGTTTTGTGCCTGGAGACAATTGAGCTAGTACAGTTCCTGACTCAATTATCTCCAAGGTATAGGGGGGGGGGGGAGGGATTGTCTTATTTTGTGTGGAGTGTCCTGGACCTGAGAGCCAATGCAATTGCGTATATGTTTTTACTGTAGTCCACTCTCAGTTCCAGGGGGGAGTGCCCCTTGCATGGGGACTTGCATAAAAGGCCAGCTGTGGCTATCAATATATGAGTTCCTTCTTCCCCTCAACATAGTCTCATCTCATATTTGTAGGGAACCACTATATCTGCTTGTTACGATTGCCTCCGGTCTAGCAGGAGGTTGGATCGCTTGGATGTCCTGGTTCCCGAACACGGAGATTCGAACGGAGCTGTAATCGGTAGATACCAGCAAGTGTAGAATCTCCCACTAGCTATAGCTCAGCTAGGATACCCTTTCCCCACAAAACGAGTCGAGGCTGCGATTTGAGGGTCAAAATAAGAACTGGCTTTACTGACACAGGACAGCGTTATTTATGCAAACGTTCTCGGTCCAGGGACAGCCCCCTCTGGACCGAGTGACATGTCGGGACAAAACATACAATCAACCAATGACAATATACTGTATCCTTTGAAATAAGTCCCCTCCCTCCTTGGGGATAATTAATCCAACGGCTGGAGTGCCTTGATTATCCCCAAGGGCCCAAAATCCCATGTGGAATATCTATAAGTGAAAACAGTATAAAATATACAACTATCACATTTTACTAAGAATCCTTCACATTCTACCCATCATTACATAGCTCAGGTCTGAGCGCATCATCCATGCGAATAGTGCTCAGACCTCACGAATAGCATGTCCAGTCTTTTGAATACAAAGTCTTTCGTGTGTAATTAGTCCCGAACACGAGGTGGTGGCCATGTTTTTAGCGGGGACAATAGGCAGCGGTCCCTCCGCGTGATCTCATGGAACTCTTCACGTCTGGAATAAGATGCGAATCCCTGCTCTCTGTCTGGATGTTATTACTGTTCTGTGTACGAATGGAGACCGCCATGAAGGGGCACTTAGTCTGTGGTTAACCACAACATTCCACCTACTGATTGAGGCCACACGCCTGGTCGTAGGTGGTCCCCGTTCATGTCCTGTTCGTTAGTTTCTATATCGGGAGATCCGACACGAACGGTCCTCGTCGAGAGTTGTCAATTAGCTTGTGGTTAACCACAAACCGCAACTCCCTGGGTGATCAATTGGCGGCACACGTCCCCAGCCGGGGGGTCGGCCATTCGGTACTTCCAGAGGTGGCCGGGGTTAAGTGGCGGCACAAGCCAAGAGCTCCCACGTCCTTGAGAGCATGGACTATTCCTAAAATTACGGCCGAGCTTAGGCTCCGGGGAATCCCCTTTCCAGCTACGGCTAGAAAGGCAGAACTTTACAGACTGCTCACTTACCAAGCCCCTGAGCCTAGGCCAAGCACTAGCTCTCAAGGACAGCCACCAAGCGTTGGCACGGCCACCCAGGATACCCTAGCAGCAATCTTGGCTAACTTGCAGACTTTAAATAACAGGCTATCTAAGGTGGAGAGCGCCATCACCTTTGGAGAACAGGGCATACAATTATGGGGACATCTCAGTGGTGCTTAAGACTAGAGACCCCAGGCTTAACAAGAAACTTTCCATCCCCCAGTTTGTGATAGCCTTCGGGATATACCGTGACGTCATCTGCATGGTGTATCCCCACAGAAGTACGGGGGCTCCTCTTTCTACGACTACCATAAGTCAGTATCAGCGAAGGCGGTGACCCATCTGAAACAGTTCAATGTCAGAATTAACTGGTGTCAGATGGATACAGAACTATGCTGTTGCCACTTCGCTGGTCTCAGGCCCCTGTCATGCGCCGTATGTAACTCTACATATCATACGGCGGACTTATGTCCTTCCGAAGCAGATCCTACCACCTCCACTCCCATCCCTCATCCCACTTTCACCCCTCACAACAAACCAGCGGGTGGTCTACGTGACAAGCTGGGTAGGCCCATCTCCTTTCTAGGTAAGGCGCAGGTGTGCAATAATTTCAACGCAGGCTCCTGCAGTTTCAGCACCTGTAGATTATTGCACATCTGCTCCATATGCTTTAGGGCACATACCAAGACCATGTGCCTGGCCAGGTTGTCCCCCAACAAATGACTAACCGACATCAATGTCGACAACCTGTTTTTTTGCATAAGGTCACACCCTAGCAGGCATTTGGTGGAATATCTGACCACTGGGTGCACACAGGGTTTTCTCATGGGTATTGTAGCCATCCCCACAGGCACACTGGAATGTCCCAATCTTTTGTCAGCATGCCAAGATCCAGTTTCCACAGACACTCTCCTTTCCTCTGAAATTGCCAACGGTTTCATGATCAGCCCCTTCACCTCCTCACCGGTTTCCTCCTGGCGCACTAACCCCATTGGTGTTGCAGTACACAAATATTCTAATAAAAAACGGCTAATTATTGATTTATCGGCACCACACTCCTCTTTTGTTCCCAGCATAAGCGCACTCAAACCCGCAGACGAATTCTCACTTCAGAATGTAACAATTGACAACGCCATACAGTTCATCATCTCATCTGGTAGTCGCCCCTGGCTCAGCAAAACGGACATCACAAGCGCTTTCAAATTATTACCCATGCACCCCTCTGGCACTTGCACAGTGTTAAATGGCGAGAAAAGTACTACTTCTCCACGCGACTCACTTTCGGCTCTCGAAGCAGCCCCAAAGTGTTCGATATCTTCGCTGAGACACTATGCTGGCTGCTTCTGAACGTCCTCAGGTGTCACTCCGTTATCCATTACTTAGACGACTTCTTACTGATAGAGCCAGGGGCACAAACACCCACCGCTATCAGCAGTACTACAGCACTTTTTTCCACACTTGGTGTACCATTATCTCCATCAAAAAAAATCGGCCCCCCAACTAAATTAACTTTTTGGGGGAAAGAGATAGACTCTGTTACCCTCCGAGCTAGCCTTCCCCACGACAAACTGATCCGCTTGAGAGGGGAGATAGACATGTTCCTGCGGAATGATGTTTGCACCAGAAGGGAACTTCAGTCCCCTCTGGGATCCCTTAACTTCACCATGCGCATCATCCCGCAGGGAAGGTCTTTTATATACAGGCTTCTTTGCCTGCTCCACGGGGTACCGAACTCTTGCCCAGTTTCATTGGACCCCCACGCCAAGGCTGACTTAGCTATGTGGGGGAAGTTTTTGGCAGATTGGAACGGTATCTCCATGTTTATCCCCCCTCTCTCCATTTATTCACCCATCATTCACACAGATGCTGCAGCCAACACTGGTTTCGCTGCCATCTTTGGGAACCACTGGTTCAGGGGTCACTGGCCCGCTGAGACGGATGCCTTGCCAAGATTCAGGGAGACCTCTGCCCTATTCGAAATCTATCCCATTGTGGAGGCCGCACACACCTGGGGTCACACACCTGGGGTCCAGCAAGGCAGTAAAATGCTACTCTGACAACTCGGCGGGTTGCAAAATGATTAACAAGGGGCGCTCATCGTCCCTGACCATCATGCAGCTGATTCGCAAGCTGACCTGGCTGGCAGCAACCGTCCAGTTTCACTTAGTTTGTTTTCACATCCCGGGTATCCACAACACGGTTGCTGATGCTCTTTCTCGCTTTCAATTCCAGGTATTCTCCCAGGCACTCCCTACGGCTCACCAACAGCCATCCAGGACACCACAATTTCATGAACTAATCCTGGATTGAGCACACTAATGCATCACGCTAGGACTCTCACTCACCAAGCACTATCACCTAACACAGCTATCTCATACAATAGGGCACTTACCATATTTAACAAATTCACTGCAGAATTCGGTTTTCAAGGTGACTTTTCTACACAAATCATGGTGGCTTTTGCCTCTTTGTGCCACTTACATCTTAAACTTTCCCACAACACCATTAAACTTTACCTCACCGGGGTCCACACTATAGCCTCACCAATTTTCCTAACAACACCCTTTTCTTGTCAGCATATCCCATTAAAAAGGCCTTGAAAGGTATATTAAAGGTTTCAGTTCCACTCACCACCAGAAGACTACCTATAGATGGGCCTATCTTTAGATCACTTAGAAATCTCCTTAACGAATCCCCGTTCGATCCCAACACAAACCTAGTGATCAAATCGGCTATTTATCTTGCTTTCTATGGTTTTCTCAGACACAGAGAGTTCACCGTTGTTTGTCAAGGAGATATCACGCACAGCCTAAAAATATCACACCTCACAAAGGTGGAGGATCACTACCTACTTACGATCCCATCAACTAAAACTAATCATTCACAACACCCCACCATAATTCCTCTCTTCCCTACCGATAATGCCTGGTGTCCGGTCAAGGTGCTAGACCACCTACAGTCAACCCATCACGCGCACTTACCAGACTCTCCGCTCTTATCACTACAAGGGCACCCGCTCACCACGGCTAAATTCACGACACACGTCAGAACACTACGAGCTAAACTGGGTTACAATCCGGCTTCATTCTTCGTGCACTCCTTCCGCATAGGAGCCGCTTCATCAGCCTCTAGCACAAACACCCCGGTTCACATCATCAAGAGACTGGGTCGTTGGAAATCCTCCATATACCATACATATATGCCACGACCGGAGAAAGAGCTTTGTCAAGCTTTCAGGAACTTGGTTATGTAAAAAGGCAATAAAGTGCGTATTTTCTAGAACTTCTCTTTTGCCATGTTTTATTTACAGGCCCACTCGTACGTTGGTTTCGGCACACCACAACCAACTTTGCCCTTTCAGATACTATCCATTACGTATTAAATTCCGAGCACAAGTTGAAAGGCCATTAGGCCTGAATTTGTGGGAGGAGTAAGTCCCCTACTCTGCCGTTCCAGTTGATTGTCCCCACCCACCTACACCCTGTTATCATGACATTCTCCTTGGTGGGCCCTCTTTTATTTACAGGCCCACTCGTATGTTGGTTTCGGCACACCACAACCAACTTTGCCCTTTCAGATACTATCCATTACGTATTAAATTCCGAGCACAAATATATATATATATATATATATATATATATATATATATATATATATATATATATAAAAAAATCAAAAAATTACCGGCACTCATGGGCTTCTTTCATCCAGTTTATTTTAGGTGAAGATAGTCAGGACCTGACTATCTTCACCTAAAATAAACTGGATGAAAGAAGCCCATGAGTGCCGGTAATTTTTTGATTTTTTATGAATTTGGGACTTGGCACCTGGCAGTATTACTATTTAGAGTTGGAGTGCAAGAGTTTTTCTTATTTGTTTATATATATATATATATATATATATATATATATATATATATATATATATATATATATATATATATATATATATATATATATATATATATATATATATATATATATTTCTTCTGTGACTAGCAGCCATTCTGTCATTTCCTCTTCAGATCTCAGTCAGTTCCTGTGTTGGAGCCAGTCAAAGTGAAGCAATATTTATTTATGAGAATAATTATTTCAGCACTTCATAGTTTGTATATTACAGATCTTTAGCAATGGAAGACATAAAGCCTTCTATACAAACATCTTCAACAACTCTTTAACAGAGATTGATGATTCCATTCTATAACAGCAACCTTTACACCAGTATCAATCAAAATGGCACATTTTCTTTCACTTGCCAGATATGTATGCATTGATTATCATCATATGGTTTAATCAATACCATGTTGCAAAGGGTTAAAGGGACACTATTGTCACCAAAACAACTATAGCTTTTCTGGTGAGTACAATCACTCCCTTCAGCAGTGGAAACACTGTTTTTTTTCAGTGAAAGGGCAGTGTTTACATTACAGCCTAGGGAATACCTCCACTGGCCACTCTTCAGATGGCTGCTAGAGGTGCTTCCTGGGGCAGTGCTGCCCAGTGTGACTGACATTCGGTGTCTCCACCCTCTGCATGGAGACACAGAACTTTCCTCATAGAGATGCATTGATTCAGTGTATCCCTATGAAGAGATGCTGATTGGCCAGGGTTGTTTGACTTGTGCTAACTCTGCCCCTGATTTGCCTCCTTAACAGTCTCAACCAAGCCAATGTGAAAGCATTGTGATTGGCTCAGATAATCACTTCTGATGATGCCAGCCAAGCAGGCAGAGCAGGGGCAGAGCCAGCAACTGCAGACTTAAATAAAAGTAAGATTATATTTAGGCGGCCAGGTGGGGGTAGATTGTGGTTTTAACACTATAGGGTATATACGTGTTTGTATCCCTGATCCTATAGTGTTCTTTTAATATAAAACACTTGTGGAAGGTCAAAAATGAAACCGATATTAACATAAATTGGGTAAACCGGTTAAACACTTCGCTTCTAAAAACATACATTTTCAGATGTGAGGAAAAAAAACTAAATTAAAGGAACAGTCAAAGCAACATAACCAGGGCTGCATGCTCTATTGGTTATGGTGCCCCACACCCAACATACATTGTCAAAACATTCAGTGTCAGTCTCTAAGCCTTAGTAAGAGCATATTCTGACCACTCTCAGCCAGTGAGTTAAAACCTGCACTGCCGGACTAAGCTCAGAGCTGACAAATTCAACGATAGCTGGAAGCTCCTGCTTAAAGTTTCTATTAGCTATCCTTGTCATGCAGGGCCATCTCCTTGGCTGAGGGACCATCTGATCAATCTCATCCACTGAGCTAAAATCTGCTCTAGCTCATATCTGATACGTTTTGGATGAGAAGAGACAGAGAGCAGCATTCATCAGACCACAGGTAAGAAGTTAAACTGTTTGACTACATACATTTATATTTGCTATTTATACTACTGCAGTAAGTAAGGCTTCTTGCATGTTCACGCGTGCGCGTTACTTTTCAGTATATGCTCAATAGTGCTCATTACGTCAAGCGCCAAAATTAAATTTCTTTGCAATTCATTCCTGGTAAAGGGTACAACTGGATCATACTCACCTCTTATCCCTACTATTCTTTGGATCCTTCTTAAAGTAAGTTGTATTCATTATTTAAGGCATTCTTTTCTTGTTAATGTTCTTCTAGAGTTTCAATTTGGAATTCTTTTTAAAATACTTGTAGATGGACGCACGTTCAAGCTCCAGCAATTCGAAATCTCCTTCTCATCACAATAGGTCACAATCTAAGCAGTATAGGTAAGCCATCTTCATCTTCATCTTCATCAATTATGTTGTTTTATGAGCTTTTAATAAAAGAGTGCAGGATACTGAAATACATTTTTTCGTATGCAGTTCCAAAGGTCCCAGGACTTCAGGATCGTCCAAAGGAAAGTCGCCCAAAAGGACGCTATGTGTATCCTGTGACAACAGAGTCCTGGAGGGAAAACGTCTCTGTTCAAGATGCCTCTCAGTAGCTGCAGGCCCATCTCAGCCTGCACCGGACATTATGCAATATGCAACAAGCGGTCGCTCAGGGCATCAAGGAGGCTGGTAAAGCCCACAAATGACCCATATGTTCGGAACCTTCTGTTTATTCTCCAGGAGGCTCGGGAAAGGAGTTCATGGAGATGGCTTCCCTGAGAGACCTGGCTTCTTCCACGGAGGAGGATATGCTACCAGATCCAGACTTACTGGAACCATCGGAAGTGGAACATTTGATAGCCAGAGTTCGGAGTCCTTCTATAAAAGTTGTACTGGAATATCTGCAGTCTGATCTTGACAAAGGCTTAAGTTATAACACCATGTTTCGGCTCTCTCAGCCTTAACCAACCGCAATAACTCAGACATTATAAGAATCATCAAGGCGGTCTGGAAAATAAAACCTCCAATTAAGCCGTTCGCCGCATCTTGGAACTTGCCTCTGGTTCTTAGAGCATTGAAGTCTGACCCCTTTTAACCTTTGGACTCAATTCCTCTACATTTTCTCTCCATCAAGACTGCCTTATTGGTTCCCTTGGCTTCCGGAAGGAGGGTCTCAGAACTTCATGCCCTATCTGCTAGAGAACCCTTCACCATTTTTCACAAAAGACAGAGTCATCCTTCGTTCTGTACCTGGATTCAGACCTAAAGTCACCTCTGCCTTTCATATTAATGAAGAGATTGTCCTTCCAACATTGGAATCAGGGACTCTGGAAAGTGAGGAAAGTAAGGATCTTTCCTCATTGAATTTGGTGAGATGTCTTCGTATATATATTGAGAGGACCGCTCCATGGTGTTCTACCCAGATTCTTTTTGTTCTTCATTATGGATGTAAAAAAGGCATGCAACGACCATTAGCAGATGGATCGTGGTGGCCATCATACAAGCTTATCAATCCTCGGAGTGCCCGGTTATAGTGGGTCTCAGAGCTCATTCTACTAGATCCCTTTCTTTCTCCTGGGCGGCCGGTGCCGTAGTCTCTCCTGAGCTCATTTGTAAAGCAGCCACTTGGTCTTCGGCTAATACATTCATTAGAAATTACCAGATTGATGTCAGAGCGGGCCAATCAGACCAATTTCCTAAAAGTGTCCTTACAGTAATGGATCCTTGCTTACCATGTTGTAGTGCTAATACACTTTGCATTTTCGTATTCTGAAGTCTGTGTTTATTTCCCTCCCTTGGTTATTGCTTGGATATTACCCAATGTTGTGCTGCCATGGATATGGCCAGAAAAGGGGAATATGTATTCACATTTACCGTCATTTTCCTTTCCTGGACATAGGCCATGGCAACACAAAGATCCCACCCTGGGATATTGCTAGATACAAGACTGAGGAAGGAGGGGATAGGAGGTGGTACTTATACCTTTCATTTCATTATTCCTGTCTAATTATGGATAGGGAGGAGCTGCCCAATGTTGTGCTGCCATGGCCTACGTCCAGGAAAGGAAAATTACGGTAAGTATGAATACATTTTCCCATATGGACAGTGTGATATTAGATTTTCAAGTTTCCAAGGCACAATAATTGACACCATTTAAACATGAACATGTTTTTTTTTACCAGATCTAGAACAATTAGAAAATAATTTAAAATGACACCAAATGAGCAATCAGAGTGAGAAGCTGAAATCCTGGGAAGCACTAAGAGCAAAAAAGTAACAAACAGAAGTATAGATCAGGGTGTTGCAGTGGATGTAATCAATCGTTTAAGAAGGGCCTTAAAACCCATCTCTTTAGGAAAGCCTATGGCCTCCGAGAGTAACCTCTACCTCACATACCTGTCTCTTGCTCTCTCCTATAGAGCAGTGCTTTACTCTCTCCTCCAGCTCTGCTTCACTCCCACCTTATTTGATTGCTATTTCCTGTCCTATTGTGTTTTATATCCCACCTCCTATAGAATGTAAGCTTGTTTGAGCAGGGCCCTCATTCACCTATTGTTCCTGTAAGTTTTCTTGTAATTGTCCTATTTATAGTTAAATCCCCCCTCTCATAACATTGTAAAGCGCTATGGAATCTGTTGGCGCTACACAAATAGCAATAATAATAATAATAATAATAATAACTTGGATTTGGGTCTAGATTTAAATTCTTGTTCTTGAGTAGAACATTGGCTTAAAGATAGAGTACAGAGAGTTGTCATTAATGTTAAATGTTCAAGCTGGACAAAAGTGGTAAGTGCTTCAGGGTTCTATCCGGGGACAACTTCTCTTCGATATAGGTATAAACAGTTAACTGTAGTAGTTATGGTGTCAGAAGTGCCCCTGCCCCCCTCCACACCATGTATGTTATTGCTAATATTTTATCTTCTTACATAGGGTCCACTGGCCACCCGTCAATTCCTGTATGGAAAACTATAAAAGCTTCTGTGATTTCCTGTGCTAAACTCTGCTGTGCAGGGCCAGCTCATGGGCTGAGAGCTTTAGCTGATCACTCTCAGACAACAAGATATGTTTTGCAGTACAGGGCTTAGTTCAATGCATAGAGCTTCTGGCTCAGAGGAGGTGACTAGTGTCATAAACAAAGGACAGGTGAGACCTGTAAAGGTATAATATAATGTAACATTAGCAGGAGTATTTGCTAGCATATAAAGTGTTAACCCTTATGGACACTGTGAAAAAGGAAGCAGAGACTGGGGCATTACGGGACAATACCATCAAAACATTGAATGAGATCTAAGACTTCTGTGGACCACAAAGCATGTCACGATCCAAACCTAGTGGCCAGGCAAGCTGATAGAAAGAAAGAAAGAAAATAAATTCTAAACATGTAGAATGTTTGATGCAATATTATGTTTGGTAAATAATTTGCTGCATGTTGTAACAATTTGTCGTCATTTTATAAATGTATGATACTTATCAGAATTGTAAAGAAATATAATAATACTCACTTTATTTTTTGTTATATATATTTTTTTTTATCTATTTAATTTGTATTTTCCAGTATGGTAGACGTTTGAATTAATTTAGGGAAAATCCATATCATCCAGGTTTAATCAGCATCACTATTATCTCTGAAGCTGGGAGGTCTGTTCAAATGTAGTATGATCCAGAGGCTGCCTCATATAAAAATGACTGGTTCATACAAGATTACATAATTAAAGAACCAACATCAATGGCATCTAATACAGAAAACGAATGGAACAATCTCTGTGTGAGACTCACCTAGTATTCATCAGTCTCTAATGCTGCCGTTTGGTTAATACGGTCAGTTTATACTCTATCAAACCTATAGGGAAGTCACAAAGTTCTCTGGAGCAAAGCAGCTCTTCCATAAAATTACATCATTATTCAATAATGATATTATTTAGACTTTTACTAATTAAGAAATAAATCATTGTAACCTTTTAATTGTCTTTTAAATAACCAGTTAAGAAAAATATTGTAAAGGTCAATTGTGTCTTCATGAAAAGTATGGTCCCAATAAAACACTTTGCTGACATTTATATTAATAAACATACACTTAGATATGATGGTATTACTTTAAAAAATTATGAATGCAGATTAGGAGGAAACACAATTCTAGGTAATTTCTACCAAACCGTATCCAGTCCCATGTAGTTTGTATGATGCTAAGAGTATGCTGGCACTATTACCCAGTAATAGAGCAAACTGCTGTCCAAAAGTTTGCATCTCACTTGGGTCATCACTCGACTCCATGCACCCCTCCATGCTGAATAACATCTGGCTGCTGTAGAGCTACAGAAGACAAATGCCGATACTGCCATCCTTTCATTGGCTGAGAGCATCAAGGAATGAACCTCAGTTTAAGGAATAAATACAGAATTGATAATAGCCATCCCTGAGCTCTCGTTCCAGCCTGGGTAATGACAGAAGCTAGCCTAAATATCTCTATGTCTCTGCATATTCTTGCTTTCTGAACCACGATCACTTCATGGGGGATTAAAGAGAGAATTTTATAACGTGGCAGCTGCCATTTTTGAAAAGGAACAGGATTCCCCTTCAGAGTTACAAACACGTTTTAGTCTTTTAGAATGAAATCATGTATTATATATTACATCTATATATATACAAAAAATGTTTATTTGCACTCACCCTTTCGTGTATATAGTTCAATTTAGCCTAGGTGCAATCCCACGTTGAAAATATATAAACAAGAATAAAGAGATGCTCTCCAAGGACTTAATTAATGAAAAAAGGGGTAATTTATTCCATTAGGTATAGCATCAAAAATAGCCAACGTTTTGACCCATTCGGGTCTTTCTCAAGGTCCTTGAGAAAGACCCGAATGAGTCGAAACGTCGGCTATTTTTGATGCTATACCTAATGAAATAAATTACCCCTTTTTCTCATTCAAGTCCTTGGAGTGCATCTCTTTATTCTTGTTTATATATATATATATCTGTATCCCGTGTGTAAGTCTAAGGTGTTATTATTCGAGGTATGGTTTTCAATACAATTGATAGTTAGGCTGTGAGAACTATATTGAATTCATTTTAGAATCATTCAGTATTACCTCAAGTACATTGTGGGTACCATAAAAGACTAATTTTCTCAGTATCTACCTGGTGTCCAAAGAAGGGATTTTAATAGATTTTTCTTATTAATGTTTATTTGTTTGTGATATATACATTTTGTTTATGCTTCTGCTAGCTACTTGGTGAAAAGGTTTGTTCTGTTGAATACGAGCTTATCCTTAAAAGTGCTGTCTGTAAAATATAGGACTTTTTTTACTCCTGGTAATTTTAACTATGTCAATGAGTTTCTCCTTAAGGATTGGTTTCTCCTTAAGGATTCTCCTTAAGGTCATTGGGTATTGTGGCCATAAACAATTAGGTCTATTCTTAGGGAAAAGTTTTTGGTATTTTGTGCATATTTGTTAGCACCACTTAGTGTGTTTATTTGCACCATTTAGCAGTGCTATCGGTATTTGGGTATCAAACAGATTAATTTGGGAATAAACAAATTGTAATGTATTAGTATTTCTGAATTACTAGTCAATATAAGGGATCTTAGGTACAGTATAAAAAGTTTTGTAGCCTAGGACAACAAGCAGAGTTATAGTAGTAGTGGTATAAGTCAGTTAAGGTGTGCCAAAACTGACGTCTGGGTAGGCCTGTAAAAGAGGGCCCACTAAGTGAATGCTCAATAATGAAAGCGGTGGATGGGCTGAACCCAGAGGAAGCCCAGGGGGAGGGGAGACCTCTGAATTCATAGGCCAGTTAACCCTACCCTTAACTACAGGCTTCGTCTTTCCATTTGTAGTTGGGGACAATAAGCCAAGTAAAAGTAGTGGTGGTATAAGTCGGTTGTGGTGTAGAGAAACTGCCTTTTGGGTAGGCCTGTAAATGAGGGCAAAAAGTTAATATTTTAATCCTTAATACGTGTTGACATTACATAATCAGTACTTTAAATGTCTGCCTCAGTTCCCTCTCTGTTTGAGGGATATCTGGCATATGCAGACAATTCCAATGTCCTAGTTTATGATGTGTGGTGGGATGTTTACTTAAGGCGGCAGAAGCAGTGCTTTTTCAAAAAGAATTACCTTAATATGTTGAAGGGTCATGTCAAAGTTTTATGAATTGTGTATGTATGTTCGGTTATATTGAACGCTCAGATCCAATCTATCTGGGGATATGCTGAACGTGGGGGTTCCGTTCTGTAATATAAGACTTTTGTATTTTATGTGTTTTTATTGTTATTATAAAATTGGGATATTCTCTATCCCTGGAGGTAATTGAGTTACTTCAAGGCTCTTAACCCAATTATCTCCAGGATAGAAAGGAGGGGTTGTACTGCTTGTGTGGGAGTGTTTGCATTCTGTAAATGCATGTGATTGGTTACTGTAAAAATGTCTGTCTTCCACAAGGTCCCTATGGTAGTGTCCCTTGCTGGAAGACCTGCATAAAAGGCTGACATGTAGCCACCATTAAACAGATCCTGCTTGACCCGCAACACTGAGCCTCGGCTCGTGCTTTGGGGGATAATTTGTATGATTCCAGTTCGGTGCTTAGAAGTGTTCGGTAGCTGACTTTGAATTTGGGAAAAAGAACAGCTTTGGCGGCGTTAACCCCTTCACCGACCAAGGGTGCCGTTACAGGTAGAATCTATAAAAATTCTCAGCCGTTCCTGAGTTGACCAAGGCTTGAACGTTCCCGATATCAGTAGTGTTGTTAATAAGCAGGGAAACAATTTATGTAGAGGCAAGTGAGGGGACTCTGATGTCACACCCAAGGCAGGTTCCCCTAAGCGATCTTAGGTGCAAGAGTTTTCCAGATGAACAGGACACTCTTCGCATATGTCCTTTCTTACCACAGTAAAGACAGAGTCGCTCATTCCTTCTAAATATTTTTTTTGTTTTAGAAAGCTTTGTAACCCCTAACTGCATGGGTTCTGCCTCTGGAATGGTAGCTGTCTCAGAACTGACAACGTGGGTGAATTGGAAATAGCAATGCGTCTATTTCTTGTTCTGGTACACTGTCTCTCCTCTATTCTATTATCTATATCACTGAGGTAGTCTATAAGATCTTCCAAAGCAACAGGGAGTTCTCTAGCTGCTACCTCATCTAAAATAACATCAGATAATCCCTTCAAAATGGCAGAGACAAGACCGCTATTGGTCCAATCCACCTGAGAAGCTAAGGTAGCGTATTCAGCAACAGATCTGGATCCTTGTTTCATTCTCATTAAGATTTTAGCTGCGTTTTCGGCCTTGTTAATAGTATCAAAGGCTGAGCGAAACACCATCAAGAAAGCCTGATAATTATTTGCCAAAAGGACCATTAGCCTCCCATATAGGATTAGCCCACTCAAGTGCTTTATCAGTGAGCTGGTGCATTGTGAACCCACTTTAGCTCTACCAGTAGGAAAAGATCGGGGGGACATCTCAGAGTGGAACTCTACTTGATTAATAAACTCTCTACATGTCATGGCATCACCTCCATACCTAGGAGGAGGGGTGAAATTAGATGAAACTAAACTAATGATGATGATACTGAGATATGTAACAGGGTTAATGTTCCAGGAGGGATAAGCCAATCACAAATGATTTAGGTAAACTAGAAAAATGGTCAGAGTTGTGGCAGCTGACATTTAATGTGGATAAATGCAAGATAATGCATCTTGGACATAAAAACCCAAGGTCAGAGTACAGAATATTTGACAGAGTCCTAACCTCAACATCTGAGTAAA
This sequence comes from Pelobates fuscus, assembly GCF_036172605.1. Taxonomy (NCBI): domain Eukaryota; kingdom Metazoa; phylum Chordata; class Amphibia; order Anura; family Pelobatidae; genus Pelobates; species Pelobates fuscus. The sequence continues at coordinate 415,464,133 of NC_086319.1, forward strand.
GGGATTTAGGGGTAATTACTTCAGATGACTTAAAGGTAGCCAGACAATGTAATAGTATACAACTTCCACCTAAACACCTGTGGAAAACAAAATAAAATATTAACTTATCTTTGGGTACTTGCTTCCCTTGAGTTACCTCCCAACTTGTACTACTTAAATGGAAACATGAAATACCACATAGTGTAATAAAGTTACAACTTTGAACACTCGCTTCACATTTCATGGTTACACTCACAAGTTGACAAATTAAGTCAGGCCATCAATGTGCCTCCCCTTAGGTAGGGGGGGTTTCCTTTGCTGGTTACCACGCCAAATCCGGTTATAAGGAAGTCCACACTCTCCCAATGGTCGGGTACAAAAAAGATTTATAGGATTTAAAAAAAATTATTATATATATATATATATATATATACACTTAAATAAAAAAAAAGGTCCTACGCGTTTTTTTCCCCTTAGGGAACTTCCTCAGGGACCAAAACTAAAAATAAAAATAACATATATAATCACATACACTGCCAACAAAATGACAAATGCACAAATAAGTCTTATGAATGATATGAATACCACCATGGTATTGATGGAGTACGGATTGACAATTCGATATTTCGAAGTGAACTTATTAAAATGAGTTCTGATATGTAAACGGTTGGTGTTAGCAGAGAGTGCTGCGTGTGCAGGCATTCTAATATTTGTGCATTTGTGCATTTGTCATTTTGTTGGCAGTGTATGTGATTATATATTTTATTGATATTTTTAATTTTGGTCCCTGAGGAAGTTCCCCAAGGGGAACGAAACGCGTAGGACCGTTATTTTGTTATTTAAGTGTATATGTATAAACATTTTTTAAAAGCGAATAAATCTTTTTTGTACCCGACCATTGGGAGTGTGTGGACTTCCTTATAACCGGATTTGGCATGGTAACCAGCAAAGGAATACCCCCCTACCTAAGGGGAGGCACCTTGAGGGCCTGACTTAATTCGTCAACTTGTGTGTGTAACCTTGAAATGTGAAGCGAGTGTTCAAAGTTGTAACTTTATTACACTATGTTGTATTTCATGTTTCCATTTTAGTGGCACAAGCTGGATCCCTGATCGTTTTGTATTTTATAAGACAATGTAATAAAGCAGCTGGAAATGCTAGCAGAATGCTTGGTTGTATAGGGAGAGGTATTAGCAGTAGAAAGAGGGAAGTGCTCATGCCATTGTACAGAACACTGGTGAGAAGGATATTGAAACTTTAGAGAGAGTTCAGAGAAGGGATATTAAACTGGTTCATGGATTGCAGGATAAAACTTGCAAACTAGGAACTTAACATGTATAGCTTGGAGGAAAGATGAGACAGGGGGGATATGATAGAAACATTTAAATACATAAAGGGAATCAACACAGTAAAGGAGTAGACTATATTTAAAAGAAGAATAAATACCACAACAAGTGGACATAGTCTTAAATTAGAGGGACAAAGGTTTAAAAATAATATCCTGAAGTATTACTTTACTGAGAAGGTAGTGGATGCATGGAATACTCTTCCAGCTGAAGTGGTAAGGCTACCCTAGCTATAAGATAAGGCCAGGGACTAATGAAAGTATTTAGAAAATTGGGCAGACTAGATGGGCCGAATGGTTCTTATCTGCCGTCACATTCTATGTTTCTATGAAATGTTGTTAGAGGCCTCTGGAATAGGGGATTCTGGTTGAGGCGGTACAGACACCTGTGTTTCAGTGGTTAAACATGCAGTTCTGCCGATAAGAGTCTGCAACGCCTGAATTTAATCCATACGTTTGTCTTGCTCTTCAAACCTTGCCTCGTAGGAAACCATTTGCTGTCCTAAACCTGCAGGGTCCATGGCCCTATTGTAATGTCATAAAGTATAACCTAACACATAGAGTTTAGGATTGCAAGGAACGGACTATAGAAATATAAACATCAACAGGCTTCATAGTCGAAACGTTGTGGTTTTTCATTTCTCCTGCTCTTGGACAGTATACCTTTTTAATGGGTGTTTGCATTTAGCACTTTACTATTACTGTGGTTTTGGTACTATGAATAGGTTATGCACTATAATATGAACTTTCTTTCTGTTAAGATATTTTGATGTATTCTTTATGTATAAATAAACGCTTTTTCTATGTGCAAAACCTTGGTGAGCCTTGGGAATATTATTATTATTTCTATTATAGCATGTATAGCTGGTCCCTACAACCATGAGATAAGACTCTATGATGAGGGTAAGCAAGGAATGAATTTTAATGGTGCCACACTTGGCCTTATATGACAATCCCTGTGCAAGGGGCACTCCGACATGGACCTTGTTGGAGACTACAACACAAAGTCACAGACCAATAAGAACAGTGATTACATGCATGACACTCCTATAACAGACATACCATCCCTCCCCACTGCCTGGGAGATAATTGACTCAGATACTGTATTAACTCAATTATCTCCAGGCAGAAAAAACACACATTTTTATAAACCCCCCAAAGTACCCCCAAAACACATGAAATTGCCACAATTGTTACATCCCCTGATAGCCCTGAGCTGGGTGACCAACATATCCAAAAATCATCCAGACCAGTTCAGGGGTTCAGGAATTTTATGGAAGTCACATTTTGACCGACCGCGCGCATGGTTCCATGCCCAAAACAGTTTCAGAGAATTAGACTGTGCAGTTGGTCTATTTCGGGGATTCGAGGTGCACACAAAATACCGAACGCCGTTCAACTCCTGTTCGAATAGACGAACATCCATGGAAGGTAAATAGTTAGTGGTGTTTGTGCTGTCGAGTGTCTGATTTGAGTTCCATGAACTCAACGATCAAACACCGCTCATTGTACTTGCGGCTTAAGATGGCCATCGCCACGTGTTCAAAGTGCTGCTTCGAACCGCTTCAGGAGTTTGGGAGTTTGAAGTGCCACTTCGAAACACTTTGGGAGTTCGAAGTGCTACTGTACCAGTCCAAAAGGGCACAAGCAGTGTCTGTAAGCAAGGCAGTACAATTAAAAATAAACAGTAAAAGTTTACAGGGTGCAATCCATGAAGGAGGCATCAGCCACAGAGGGGAAAGCAGTGAGGAGGGGGCCAGGCCGGTATTACCAGAATCTAACTTCCAACTACCTCAGCCTGCCACTGGATCCCAGGGAAACCATCCTCCAGCAAAAGGTAAGAACCTAGTGGGTAAGAACCTAGCATGTGTGCATGTGTCAGTATGTCTGTCTATGTGTGTGTGTCATTATGTCTGTCTTTTGGTGTGTTAGTCAGTGTGTCTCTCTGTTGGTGTGTGTGTCAGTATGTCTGTCTATGTGTGTGTGTCATTATGTCTGTCTTTTGGTGTGTTAGTCAGTATGTCTCTCTGTTGGTGTGTGTGTCAGTATGTCTCTGAGTGTTTTTCTGTGTGTGTCAGTATGTCTGTGTTTGTGTGTCAGTAGGGATATTTTTCTGAACCGCTATACACGTATTAACCCTTACTAGGGAACACATGTGGTAGGTGGCAGCATTGTAACATGGCTTTATAATATAAAAGCAAATACAAATATACATAACATACGTCCTGTGCTCAAACTCCCATTACCCCTGGGCAGCAGCACTATAGTACACCTCAGAGTCAATGCATACAATAAAAAAACAAAGAAAAAAGTTACTTGCATTCTATGCCAAATCCCTATGTACGTAAAAAGTTGTTTTATATTTAATTCATGTTTTATTAATGATACAGAAAGCCAATAGGGGTGTTGACATCATCCAGTGTAAGACAAGTAATAGACAGAATGGTCTTCGAGAATACAAGTTTATTGTGATAATATTTTAAAAAGTGTATCATATAGACACCATAATGCCTATGCTACCACAAACTGCCAGAGTTGGAGTTATCCTAACACAACTTAATATGACATAGAATGCCTATATTTTATTCTCTTTAAATACATATAACCTTAATAAAAACACAAACTATTGTACTAGTGCAATATTAAGTTAGTATGTATATAGGTATTTTATACTTATACATTAATACATCCAGCTATATTTGTTGGGATGCCTGCCTCACATACTGATGGACTATATGATCTGTCAATGGAATTTCAATGACACATTTATTAACTCAAAGTATTAGTTATAGTAACATGGTTTGTGGATGTAGCTGTAACTTTGGGATCTTTCCTGTGTAAATCATCCTATGATCGCTGTCATCCGTTTGTGTTCTTGGTGATAACATACATTTGAATATGCAATAAGGGATTGTGCATAGCACTACGTCATATTAAAGTGTTTCATTCAGTTTGAGGTTTGTAACCATGCTTAAATCAATACTGGGATAGTTTGAAGAATTGACATACATTCATTGTGGTCCTTCTAAAATAATTAGAATAGTTACATCTATCATTGTAATGTATTATCAGAATATAGTCAGTTTAATAGAACATTATCAAACAATACAATTAGCTATGAAAGCAAGCCTCGATAATTAATCCCACAATGATCTCATCGAGGACTGCACTAGGGATCGCCCTCTGTTTAGTTTTTGTTTTGTCACAGTTTGTACGATCTGCAGCAAAGGTTTAATTATAATTTGTTACATTGGAGCTTGAGATAATTTCAAGGGGATTGTTATATTTCAGTGTGAATTCAATCTAAGCTTCCTGGAATTATCTGATCTTATTCACATTAACTTGTTCATGACGTTCCATGTTTTACATTTTGTATTGGTGGCTATCGTAAGGCCATCATAATAAATGAATGATTAAGTATGGTAAATATAATGATAACCACTATATGTAAAATAAAACATGTATTCACAACCATATCATGGTATCATAAAGCCACATGTTGGCTTGGTGTCTAAAGTAGCACATTCAGCATAACTGAGATTGTAGCAAGAAGCATGCATAGATAGAAAAGTAACAAATACAACAAACAGAAAAGAGACTCACTCTGTAAAAGTAGTTAATATAGTTTAGGAATCAGAGTATATTTTCCCTGACTTCCACGGACAAATTAGAGAATTCTTCCTACAAAAAGGTTATGAAGCTTCCATAAACAGTTCAGACTAGAATCAAATGTGCTCATAAGGCCTTTCCGATAATGTCAGAGTGTGTCAAAAATATCTTCTGCTGAAGAAGGTCATTGACACCCACATATAGGCACAAGGCCACATTGATGTAATTCATATTTTGTGAATACTGTTAGAGCAAGCAAAAGTCTTAACAAATCATGCAACAGGTTCAAATGTCCTTCCATTATTATTGTTGCACCATTTACTAAACTAATTAAGTTTTGCATATTCAACTATTTGGCCAAACTGACCTCATCTTTCAGAAAACTTTCTTTCACATAAGTGCCATTTAATTTATTTGAACACAAATTAATATATTATTATTATTATTATTATTATTACTGGTATTTATATAGCGCCAGCATAGTCTGTAGCACTTTACAATATTTTCAAAGGGGGAGATTTAACAATAAATGAGACAATTACAAAAACTTACAGAAACAATAGGTTGAAGAGGGCCCTGTTTAAATGAGCTTACAGCCTATAGGAGGTGGGGAGTAAAACACAACAGGACAGGAGGTAGCAATCATCCAAGTTGGAGTGAAACAGAGCTGGAGGAGAGAATAGAGCTTGATGGTCGTAGGCAGACTATTCCAAAGGAAAGGAGCCACCCACAAGAAGTCCTGCAATCATGAGTTAGCCGTACGTGTGCGAGCAGTGGACAGGAGAAGGTCATGGGCAAAGCGGAGAGACCGAGAAGGTCTGCGGATCAGTGAAGAGATATGAGAGGGGCTAGAATTGGTCAGTGATTTGTAGGTGTGGATTAGTACCTTGGATTGACTCCTATAGTATACAGGAAGCCAATGTAAGGACTGACAGAGAGGAGAGGTGTTAGAGGAGTGACATGAGAGGAAAATCAGTCTTGCTGCAGTATTCATTACAGACTGTAGTGCGGCAATACGACTTGTGTGAAGACTTATTAGGAGAGAGTTACAATATTCCATGCGAGAGATTACTAGAGCATGGACAAGCTCCTTAGTGGAATCTTGTGTAAGAAATTAGCAGATGCAGGGTATATTTTTAAGGTGGAATCTACAGGATTTGGAAACAGACTGGATGTGAGGCTCAATTGTGAGGCGAGAATCAAGTATAATGCCAAGACAGCGTGCTTGCAAGGATGGACTGATGTGGGTACCACTAACTTGAAGTGAGAGTGAAAGAGGAGGATCAGTATTAGGAGGAAAGACAAGGAGTTCAGTTTTAGAGAGATTGAGTTTAAAAAATCGGGAGGACATTCAGTCAGAGATGGAAGAAAGGCAAGCAGTAACAAGTCACAGGACAGCAGGGGAGAGTTCGGTGGGGGGGAATGGGAGCATATCTGAGTGTCATCAGTGTACAGGTGGTATTGGAGTCCAAGAGAAGTTCCCAGTTTTTATTTATAAAAAAAAGTCAAATTATTAAAATATCAGTTCACACAGGGTCTGGTAATTGTATAGTGGTATATAGGTAGCCTCTATGTTGTTATCATGTATTTTGAACAGTGTCTCAAATGATGAGAACAATTTCTCTAGGTACTGTTCTAACACAACAACAACTTTAAAACCACCTGCCATTTATCATGTGCTTCTAAAACAACTCTAATACAACAAGGCATAGACCCCACAAGACATCTCAATGTGTCTTATGGTATATGGCACCAAGGCATTAGCAACGGATCCTTTAATTACTGCAAGTTTTGAGGTGAGGTATTCATGGATCAGCTTTTGTGTTGCAGCACATCCACATATGCTAAATCAGAGAGAAATCTGGATAACTTGGAGGTCGAGGCAACACCTTGAAATCTTTTTCATGTTCCTCAAAACATTTCTAATTTCTGCAATGTGCCATGGTGCATTATCTTGCTGAAAGAGGCCACTGCCATCAGGGAACACCATTGCCATGACATGGTATACTTTGTCAGCCACAATCTCTAAGTAGATGCTACTTGTCAAATTAACATCAACATGAATTCCAGGACCCAAGGGTTCCCAGCAGAACATTGCCCAGAGTATAACACTGCCTTTGCCAGCTTGAATTATTCCCATAGTGAACCAACCATCCACCTGATCTAAAATAAAACATGATTCATCAGACCAGTCAACCTTCTTCCATTGTTCCATTGTCCAGTTCTGACACACATGTCACCATTGAAGTCACTCTTGGCGGTGGACACGAGTCATCGGTCTGAACCTACGCAATCCCATTTGCAGCAAACTGCGATGCACATTTTGTTATGATACCTTTCTATCATAGCCATCATTATTTTAAGTTATTTAGCTGTAATTTCCTGGAAGTCACATTTTGACCGACCGCACGCATGGTCCTATGCATAAAATTAGGTTGAATTAGGTTGTGCGGTCAGTCTACTTCGGGGATTCGAAGTGCAACACAAAAACCGAACGTAAGGAGTTTGAATGGCACTTAGTGCCTCTCCTTCGCTAATTTATTTTTACCGAACGCCGTTCGACTTCTGTTCGAATAGCCGAACATCCATGGAAGATAAGTGTTTAGCAGTGTTCATGCCGTCAAGTGTCTGATTTGATTTCCATACACTCGATGACCAAACACCGCTCATTGTGCTCGCAGCTTAAGATGGCCGCTGCCATGTGTTCGAATTGCCGCTTAGAACCACTTTGGGGGTTTGGGAGTTCGAAGTGCCGTTTCGAACCACTTTGGGAGTTCGGGAGTTCAAAGTGCCACTTCGAGAGTTCGAAGTGTATCCATATAAGTCCAAAAAGGCACAAACGGGGTCTTTAACCAAAGTCTATTACAGGGGCCATATTCACAGGGCAGGAGGCTGGCAAACAGGCTAATCCAAAAGCCAGTGGCGAGGTTACTTTCACCACAATTGTAATTTTAGCTATTTCCTCAACTAGTAGATTATCTAACTCACCCCTCTTATTTGCTTGTTAGGGGGTGTACATAAAAAATAAAAGAATAAAGACACGGACGCCTGGAAGTTTAGAGCCTAAAATCTCAAAAAGGCTCTAAAGAATGTGAGTAAATTAGAACTCACTACAAATATTCACTTATTGGGTCTATACAATATTGCACAATTATTTTGTATATTTCTTTTATTTTTTATGTACACCCCCTAACAAGCAAATAAGAGGGGTGAGATACGTATACTTATTTCTAAATAGATCTATATAGCGCTACACTCAAACTAGAGGCCTGGAAGTTAGTTGTTTTTCTTGGTTGTTTTTTATCTTACAGTGGGATATTGGGAGTACCCACAGAGTGTGTATAGCAGCTAAAAAATACACTACATATATTATAATAAGCGCCAACCATAACCACACCTTTTTGTGTCTATATTTACTAAATTTTATTAGGCTAGATTTTAGGCTATCCATCACATACAGGGCCACCCCTCCCCCAATTCTTGCCTTCCCTGTCTTTTCTATATAAAGAGTACCCTGGTATGACCCAGTCATTTTTCTCATTATACCATGTCTCAGTAACAGCGACTAAATCTACATTATCAGTTGCCATTATTGCCACAAGTTCATGGATCTTATTCCCTAAACTGCGAGCATTTGTAGACATGACTCTAAACTTATCATTTTTGAACACACTTGCTACAGGCACCTTCTGTCCTTGTTTTGTATGTGTGTTATACCTTTTGATTTCCATATTTTTAAAGAAAGGTTTGAGGTTAACGATTCTAGAGGGGCCAGATATAGTAGTGTACCTGCGGGTATTGCCATAGGGCTCCAATTTTTTTTAAGATTGCAGCATAAATTTTGTGCATCGTAGACCTTTAGATCCAACCTATGGGGAGGATTACCACGATGAGTGTGTAATCAATGTAGATTTAGCACATGCAGATTCATAAGACAACCAAATGGGGTTCGTTTTATTTGTCAGAAGGTCTAATCTTATGGCCAGGACCGAGGCTTTATAGTAAAGCTGAATGTTAGGGATGCTCAGACTGCACCTGTTAAGAGGTACCCACTTTGAAAGTAATCATTAGTGGAGCATGACCCACCAACACTCTCTGAATCCTTAAGTAAAACATATGGACAGGAGAGAAATAAGTAAAGCCTTTGAGTGAGGGGTATAGGCTCCTACTGGTGTCGTAGAGGTCCTGAATATGGAGGAGGGTTGTGGAAAGTTTGCTAGCATGTTGAAAGGATTTGCATGGTTGTTTGTTCTGTGTTCTTTGTTTGTCTTGGTCGGGGTCTAGAGTACAATTAAAATCTCCACAAATGATAACATGACCATGATTCATTGATGCAATTTTCTTAATAGCCTTAAATAAAAAGGAATATTGGGATGTGTTAGGAGTGTACAAGGATTCTATGGTAATTTGAATGCCATTTATGGTAATTTGAATGCCAAACCCTGTAACGGAGCTCCCTGTACCCCGGCTGGGTACCTCTGCCGAGGACTGCTTCCTAGCTGGAACCGGGGAAAACCTCAGCACAACTGGTTTAATGCATCCAAACACAGCATTTTTATACACATACCCCAGCAGGTGGTCTCCATTGTCTTCACCACAAGCCCCTCCCAGGAATATCTTGGCTTGGCAAATATTTTCATGAAAGACTGATAATTATCTCCCAGGAACAGAGAGGCACACATAAAAATATAAAACAAAAAGAACACTAAAACATAATAAAAACATAAAATAACCCCACAAATAATACATCTTTAAATAGCTATGATCTGAGCGTCCAAGTTCTCCAAAGAGCGCTCAGATCCATGCAGTGTAGGGGAAACACCACCGTGTTAAAGTTCTGACCGTCCGCACACGTATTTTGGTCCTATGTCCAAAATAGTTCCAGGGCATTTGTTGCTTTTGCTGGTCAACTTTCTGGTAGCATTTATTCCCCTTAGTCTCAGACACCTTACCTCCTGGCGGATTTTAAAGTGGTTCAAAACCACCGCCGCCAGCGAACCAGTGTTCGAGTCTATTCGCATGAAGGGAAAGTGTTGAACCAGGGTCACCCAGGGAAAGCTACTAATGGCGGCGGGGTAGGGTAACAGACCTGGACCATAGTTGGTGGTCAGGAGGCCGGATCCAACACTCCTCCAGGAGTCCGTGGCAAATGTACATGGGAAGGAGAATTTCTCACAAACCCCTTTAGTTTATTTTTAAGGGAGTATGCATGGTATGCAACTGGGTATTTTTTTAAATTTGATTTGCGGAGGGTTTTTGATGCATAAATGTGTTTCTTGGAGACATATGATAGCAGCTTTTAAAGGGTGTATATCTTTAAGTGCCAGTCTGCATTTGTGGGGGCTGTTTAATCCTTTTACATTTAGGGCATACATTTTTAATGAACTGGCCATGAAACCATGTTGTTAACGTGCTGATGACCATGATATTTGCACTTGGTATGCTAGATAAATTTAGTGTTCTATACTTACTCGGGGGGGGGGCGGTGGTTTGTTGAGACATAACACATTGGTTGATGCTAAGCATAAGATAAGGCCATTGTCGGCTAGGATTTAGGAAAGTAAAGATAAAGACTAAAGTATACACAAAGATCTCCTCTGATAGGGAGAAGGAATGTTGGCCAGAGCAGAAGATGATGTTACATTTTTCGACCTCTAGTCATTGACAAAGGGGGAGCGACTGTGCTCCGACAGTAAACCCGAATACATTGTAATCCATTAGATCTAGCTACAACAAGTATGAACATTGACAAGAAACTGTTCTATGTCTGGTTTAAACAATTCTTGAAAGGATATCATGTGTTATGGGCGCAGTCTGCACCAACCTCATGATAGAATTTCAACAACACTAGGAAAATACTGGAGGGGAGGTAAGACGAGCCACCTGGGGATCAAACCTAATTTGGAGCGTAGTATATATATTTATTAAAAAATCATTAACAGGGTAATAAAGAGTGTATTAAATTTGGATGGGCAGGATTAATGTGTTTACTATAAACATCCTGGCTAGGCTTATATTTAATGACAGCCCTTCTCATACATAAGCCTTCTTTTGAGACTTTAATGTCTTTTGCACTAATTACGTATGGCTCATTTAAATACCTTGATTAAATCTTTTAATACTATGTAGCCAATCATTTGACAAAGATCACGCTACAAGACATACTCAAAAACAACCATATGCCTGAACTGTCAGACTATTTCACTACTCAAAATTTGACCTTTACTAATAAATTTGAGAATCGCCAACTAGTTAATTACTGCCAAACTCCCAATATCCCAGAAGACGGAAATAGACCACTCATATTCATTGAACAATCTTACTTTTAACACAGACATTCTTTGGAAGCACTAAAAAACAAAGAACATACAAAACACTAGGAAGTACTAAATGGAATTATCTTCCATCATCTACTAAATAATGGGAGGGCGACCTTAATATCCAACTCTCTATACCGCAATGGCAGAGAATATTTAAACTCAAGATAAGATCCAAATTAACGGAACAAGGGCTTAAATTATTAAGGAAAAAAAAGTTACTTGTACACTATCCCAAAGTCACTTGCCACATCAAGACAAAAGCTTTTAGTTGAGTCCTACCCTAACAATTCACCTTGCTGTTTTCAACTAGAACAGGGGTTCTCAACCTTGTCCTCAAGGACCCCCTACCAATCCAGGGTTTAGGGATTACCTGGGTGTGTCTAAGGTGTTTAGAAAAAGAAAAAAAACCACCTTAGAGTCTAAGGTGTTTTTTTCCCCCTTTTTCTAAACACCTTAGACACACCCACGTAATCCCCAAATCCTGGACTGGTAGGGGGTCCTGAGGACAAGGTTGAGAACCCCTGAACTAGAAGGTAAACTCTCTAATGAGGCAGAATAGGTAATTTTTCTAAACCACTACACACTCATTCCTTTAATAAGGAACACATTGGGTGGGTGGCCGCACTGTAACACGGCTGTGCAATGCAATAGCAAACACAAACATGCAAAATGTAGCCATGCGTTCAAACTCTGACTACTCCTCCGTAACAGCAATCACCATAGTACTCATGGCCCCCAAAACATACAAATAAATCCAAAAGGAAAAAAGTTTCTTCCAGATAATCCAAAATCCCTATGCACATTTAAATAACTGGAGATTTTTTTGTATCACTCCAATAGATATTTAAGTGTAAGCTCACATTCCACATCAAGTTATAATCTCTTGTGAGTTAGTGTAGGGGAGTCCTACACTAACAATTCACCTTGGTTCTTTCAGATTCCGGTACAAAATCTCTAATGAGACAGCGAAGGCTATTTGAAAAAACTTTACATGCTCATTAATCCTCAGTAAGGGACACACGGGGTGGGTGGAAGCATTGTAGCATGGCTATGTAATACAAAAGCAAATACAAATATTAGGAATTAAACCCTGTGCGGCAGCAATGACTACAGTATAGATCAGCCCCAATATGTACAATATAAAAGCAAAGAAAACGTTACTTGCACACTATCCCAAATCCCACTGTACATAAAGGTTGTTTTTTAAAAGTGTATTTATTTTAATAGTGATACAGTAAGCTAATAGGGGTGTTAACATCATCACGTGTAAAACACAGAAGGTTAAACGAGTACTCAGAAAAACAAATTTTCAAAGACAATGTGATGATATGGAGAAATTTGGAAGATCAACCTATCGAAAATGGATTGAATAGAGTGGACTTCAAAGAGTAAAAATGTATTGTGAAAACTTTACCAAATAGACATCATAATGACTATGCTACCACAAAGTGCTAGATTTGTAGTTATCCAAAATAACTTAATATGAAGTATAATGTTATATTCTTTAAATACATATACTCTTAATAAAAACATACAAACTTTTGTTTTAGCACAGTATTAAGTTATTATCTATATATTTGCTTAATAACTATTTGCTCATGTCAATGGAATGTCAATGACACATTAATGAAAGCTAAGTATTAGTTATAGTAACATCGTTTGTGGATGTGGTTTGAACATTGGGATCTTTCTTGTGTAAACAGTGTACAGTGTGATTAATCCTTTATTTTATTTAGGATTCATGTCATCAGTTTGTGTTCTTGGTGATAACATACATTGAATATGCAATAAGGGATTGTACATAGCACTATGTCATATTAAAGTGTTTCATTCAGTTTGAGGTTTGTAACCATGCTTAAATCAATACTGGGATAGTTTGAAGAATTGACATACATTCATTGTGGTCCTTCTAAAATAATTAGAATAGTTACATCTATCATTGTAATGTATTATCAGAATATAGTCAGTTTAATAGAACATTATCAAACAATACAATTAGCTATGAAAGCAAGCCTCGATAATTAATCCCACAATGATCTCATCGAGGACTGCACTAGGGATCGCCCTCTGTTTAGTTTTTGTTTTGTCACAGTTTGTACGATCTGCAGCAAAGGTTTAATTATAATTTGTTACATTGGAGCTTGAGATAATTTCAAGGGGATTGTTATATTTCAGTGTGAATTCAATCTAAGCTTCCTGGAATTATCTGATCTTATTCACATTAACTTGTTCATGACGTTCCATGGTTTACATTTTGTATTGGTGACTATCGTAAGGCCATCATAATAAATGAATGTTTAAGTATGGTAAATATAATGATAACCACTATATGTAAAATAAAACATGTATTCACAACCATATCATGGTATCATAAACCCACATGTTGGCTTGGTGTCTAAAGTAGCACATTCAGCATAACTGGGATTGTAGCAAGAAGCATGCATAGATAGAAAAGTAACAAATACAACAAACAGAGAAAGCACTCTTTAAAAAGAGTTAATATATTTTAGGAAAACAGAGTGTATTTGTCCTGACTTCCGCTGACAAATTAGAGAGAAAGCTCTACCTACACAAAGGTTATGGCGCTTCCACAAACAGGTATAATAGAATCAAACAGGGTGAGGAGACCTTCCCAACAATATTAGAGGTTGTCAACGATGCCTTCTGCTGAACAAGGCTATTGCCATCCACATGGAGGCACAAGGCCAAATTATCTTAATTAATATTTTTGTGAATTGCGTTAGAACAAGCAAATGACAACAAATCATGCAACAGGTTTGAGTAGCCTTCCTTTATTATTGTTGCTCCATTTACTAATCTAATCATGTTTTTCTCACTCAACCATTTGGCCGAACTGACTTCAACTTTCAGAATACTTTAATTATTTTACTAAACTGCCTTTGAATTTATTTGAACACAAATAGATATATTTAAATGATTTTATATTATTTGTTTTCCTTTATAATGAAGAAACAAAAGACTTATCAGGCATGTTTAAATACATTTTTTTGATCTATTCCCTTTTTCCTATTTTAGCTATATTTCATGATGTAAGGTCCTTGTCACCTAACTATACATGTCTAAAAAACCTTGAAGGTCCTTCTTTGTGTTTCTTATGGGCCATCACAATACATTCCTTAAATCATTTCCACTAAACAGAGATTTGCGGAGGACTTATCAGTGGGTTGCACATTTTGGGCATACATATCTACATTACAACAAAATCCAAAATACACCATACAGGAAGCTGTATATACGGCAGATTGCTTCCACACTGTCATTCTCTGAAGTTCTGCCTGTGCATAACACCCAGAATGACAGGCGGATGCGTATTAGGGACTTTAACTTGTGGCTTGGTGAACGGTGTCGGGAGCAAGGATTTGGCTTTATTTCTCATGGTAGCTCTGTTTGGAAATAAACTGTACACAAAAGATGGTTTGCATCTTTCTCAAAAGGGAACAAATGTTCTCAGTGAGCAGTTCAGAGGTTTTGATAGGACATATTTAAACTAGTAGGGGGAGACAAAAGGGTGCTAAAACATCAATCCAATTGCTGCCAAAACAAGGACAGAAAGTTCATGTAGCAAGTGTGTTAAAAAATGACAAGCCTGGAGTCATGTCTACGAATGCTCGCAATTTAGGGAACAATGAACTTGTGGAAATTATTTATTTATTTATCAAATATTTTACCAGGATGAATAAATTGAGATTTCTCTTGTCCACAAAACATTGCATTGTTACAATAGGATACAATATTACAAAAATATAATATACAAACAATATATATATATATATATATATATATATATATATATATATATATATATATATATATATATATATGTATGCAAATTTAACATATAACAGGTGCATTCTGTGCTGAAGTATGTTGCCATATCTTAAAAGATTTTAGATTGAATGAAGAGTTGACTGTGTCCCTGAGTTTATTCCATAATTGCAGTGCTCTGTAGGAAAATGAGGATCAAGCCACTTTAATTTTGTATTGTGATATGCTAAATATTGTGCTAGTACTGGATCGAAGGTTATAGTAGGTGGGAACAGCTGGGGAGAGCTTTCTACTCAGGTAGGGTGGGAGCTTCCCAGAAAAGCTTGTATGCACAAGGCTGGAAAGATGACGAGTGTGTCGGAGTACCAGCGATAGCCAGTGTAGCTCTTTTTTATGATATTGCTTTTATTACTAACTCACAAGTCAAAAATATTGATGAAGTCCTAAAAAAAGCATTGACACATCTTGCAAAAATATGAGTTTCTTTTTGTTTATAATCTCTTTATTGAATATGATAGAACAAGTTTTTTTTTATATAATAATTTATTGAATTTTCAATGTTATGGATAAGTTGAACAGATGCAAAGAGGTGGAACGTGGTCACAATACAGAAGTATATCACACTTCATGAAATAGCATACATCTCCAGCTTAACATCGAGAAACCTTAATGCATTGGTATATCATTAAATCATAGAACAATAAACCTGCAACTGTACTTAGATCTTGTCAACTCGTTTAATTTCTGTATCTAGGCGTAACCATCATTGCAAATCGTAAACTTGGGGGAGGGATGGATGGGAGGAAAGGGGGGGGGAATATAGGGAGATCGGCTTGTGTTTCGAGGACATGTTCCTCATTGGGGTCTATTCCCAACTATGTGCTCTTTTGGACTGACTATCGCTAGTCGTCCCATTTTTGCCATGCTGTCGGACAGACTTTGCTTGCAGTTCTCATCCTCCTAGCCGCGGTTTCGTAGGATTTGGTGGTATCCACCAATTTTAAGCATTGGTCAATGTTTGGTGGGTTTTCGCTGAGCCACAATCTGCTTATGGACATTAGAGCTGCGATAATGATATGATATATGAGATATAGGTCTGCCTTTCGTAGTTTGAGGGGTAGTGCTAGTAGAAGATAAGTTTCTGGGGAGAGCGGCAGAGCTACACCTGTGGACGCAGTTACGATATTCGAAACGCTTCCCCAGAAGGGTTTGAGTTTTGGGCAAGTCCAGCAGATATGGAGCATTGTTCCCTGCTCTTTTAAGCATCTCCAGCATGATTTTGACTTCCGTCTATCAAATTTGTGTAACCTAGTGGGCACCATGTACCAATGATATAACACCTTCCTGCTAGTGGGATGTGTTCAGTGTTAGGTGCTTGTGAGCAAGCAGCAGTTGGGACCATGCTTTGTTAGATATGTCTAGGTTTAACTCTTTCTCCCAGGCTTTTACAAAGCTTAAGGCCTTTGGTGGTTCCTGGGTTCTAGATAGTTTATATAGGAGAGACGGTAGTTTTTGTGGTGGTGTTTGGGCCAAGCAGATTTTTTCTCTCACAGTCAATGTATTGACTTGTTGAGGTGCCCTATCTGTATCGACATGTTTTCTCGCCCATGACTGTATTTGTAAATAAGCAAAGTAGGCTTTGGGAGGTAGATCAAACGTTTTGGACAGCGAATTGTAGTCCAGTATGCGGCCATCTGACATTATCAGAGATAGACACTTAATCCCACTGTTGTACCATAAACCATGGTCAAATCCGGGAATAAGGATATGAAACACTTGGGTTTGTAGCGCTGGGGAGATATATGAGGCATATATGTCCCATACCGAGAGTGTCACTGCCGTGGTGGGGCATATGTTCTGATATCTCAGTCTTTTATGCTTGGGAATCCAGGCCAGGGTGGACATTGCAATCCCAGCAGTGTGTGCCATTTCTATTTGATGCCATGGTGTGGTGTGGTTGTCATGAGGGTGTCCATCAAGGCCGCTGTGTAATATTTCCTGAAGTCTGGAGACCCCATCCCACCCTCCTTAAAGGGCCTATACATGGTGACCGCCGCCACTCTGGGTCGTTTCTCTCCCCAGATGAACCCATTCAATAAGCTTTAGGCTTCCTTAAAAAAGTGTTGGGGCAGGCGGATTTGGAGTGTTCAGAATAAGTACTGTAGCCTTGGTAGTATCATCATTTTTGCTGCCGCTATTCTCCCCGACCATGAGATGTATTTCCCTTTCCAGCTATGTAGCTGTTGTTTGATATCACCAAGTAACTTTAGATAGTTTGCTTTGTACAGCTTCCCTATTGTGGGTGTGAGGTGGATCCCTAGAAATGTCAAGTGGTCCTTTCTCCAATCATATGTGTGTTTGCTTTGTAGTTTAGTGAGTTGTTCTGTGGTGAGATTAAGGCCATATGTGTCTTAAGGCTTGTGTCTTACTGATATTAAGTTTATAGTAGGAGCAGTCACTGAACCTTGTTAGTATATTTTGGAGCTGCGTTAATGTCATTTCAGGTTTAGACAAGGTAAGCATTACATCGTCGGCAAAGAGGGTGATCTTATGTGTTTTCCCACCTACTTTGATCCCTTCAATGTCGTGAGAGTCCCTTATATGTTGTGCTAGGGGTTCTAATGCCAGTATATAAAGCAGTGGAGAGAGCAGGCATCCCTGCCTGGACCCATTAGAGACATAGAATAACTTGGAGGTAAAGCCACCGTTCGTTATCTTCGCTGCAGGGTTATCATATAGCGCATATACCAGCGTAATGAAACATTCTGGGAAACTTGGCAAACTTCCTCAATACGGCTTTTAGGTATCCCCAGTGCAGCCTGTCAAATGCTTTTTCAGCGTCTAATGACAGTGCCACACTGGGTTCCCCTGTTGTCTGGATCCTGTGAAGAATGTTAACCAGTTTTCTGGTTCCATCTGAGCACTGCCTGCCTCGAACAAAGCCCACTTGGTCTTCTTTGGGAAGAATGTTTCCTAGTCTATTGGCGTATATTTTTGCTAGTATTTTTAAGTCCGTATTTAGGAGTGATATTGACCGTAAATTCTGGCATTTATGTGGTGGTTTCCCAGGTTTCGGTAGTGTCGTTATGTGGGCTAGCAGCATCTCTTGCGGTATTTTCCCTGTCTTGAGGATAGTATTGTAAAGTTTTTCTAATGTAGGGGTTAAAATGTGTGAGAAGGTCTTATAGTACAAATTTGTAAAGCCATCTGGGCCAGGTGATTTCCCCTTGAGGAGGGCTTTGATTGTGTATGTTATTTCAGTCTGAGTAATAGGTTCGTCCAAGAAGGTTCAGTCTGCCTGTGTAAGTTGTCGTGTGTGGGCTTCTTCTAGGAAGGTGTTAATGTCCGGGGCGAGTGGCTGGCGTGTGTGTTCATCTCTTTTTAGGTTGTATAGCGTATCATAGTAATCTGCTAACATGTCATTGATATCGTAGGGGTTGTACACCTTATTTCCTAGCGGGTTTAAAAGGAACAGTATTTTCGCATTTTACCTTTTCTACTGTAGAAGGGCTGCATACATATAGAGAGTAGTGTTATTTAAAGCCCATCACATAGCACGGGTCAGTTGGACATTATCAGTTCATAGTTGCTCGCAGGGTCTCGGACTATGTGAGCGGGTACCAAGTCACTCAGGTAGTGTGTGTACACCCCATCTAAGCCATAAGGTTCGGATGCTTCATGGAGCTGAGTCCCAGGGTTGGTAGGGAGGACCACGAGGAGAGAGAAGGAGAAGGGCCATACCGGCCTAGGTTATAGAACCAGACCGGGGTCCCCCGCATATAGCCACTGCTCTGCTTGCGCCTCGTCACAGGGATGGCGGAAGAGCCCGGTCCAGCGTTACACGTCCTGGGAGTCCCATCTGGGGGCCAGTATCCAGCGTTAGTCGGTCGGGATTCGCTGTTTGTCGAGGAGGGAAGGAAACCAGTGGGTTACGTGTCCATAACTTTTAAATATACAGTCATTTCACATGGAAGGGCCATCACCCACAAACCAGTATATCGGCTGGTTTTAATGTTTTCCGTGAGTTTTTTTCCAGTCCTGTTTGGAGTGTGCCTGCATGGTTTGTGGACTGTACAGCCGGTTCCACCGGCATGTCCCAAGCTGGCAGTGTCTTCACGCCGTCCTCAGGAGTGCTCATCACCGTCGTGCTGCCATCCTTCGTGACGAGCAGTTTTGTGGGGAAACCCCATCTATAACAGATACCGCGTATTGGTAACTTGAGAAAATTATTTTCTTTTTCTTAGAGTGGCGGCTGACAGATCCGCGTATATCCTGACAGTGGGGTAATCAGATAGTGGGTTAGCCCTCATTTTACTGCTTCGGAGGATGTGCTCCTTTATATGAAAGTAGTGGGCACGGAGCAGTATGTCTCTAGGCACTTTTTGCGGGAGGTGCCGGGGTTTCGGGATGCGATGCACACTGTCTACTAGCAGCATGTCCGTGGGTATCTCCGGTGAGTGTGCATGCAGTAGATTCCGCACATACACCGGTAGATTGTCGTTAGAAACATCCTCGGGCACTCCTCTTAGGCGTAGATTATTTCGGTGGGAGCGATCCTCCAGGTCCGCCAATTTGTCTTCTAATTTGTTGATTTCTGTTGCCATGCATTCCACAGTTGTGGCCAAATCATTATGAGCTGTTGCAAATTCGTCACATTTATCCTCCATATGAGATGTTCGTTTACCCAGCTCTTGTATGTCCTTACGCATGGAGTCTGCTATATGTTGCCATGTGGTGATAAGTTTGTTAGACATGATCTCCAGGGCTGCATTAAGATCAGCTTTCATTATTTGTGATGTGTCTGATTGCATTCCGGGATCGCTGGTGTGCATACCGTCGTCCGATTCAGGATCCACGGACACATTTGAGGCCTGCGCCGCCAAAGTCGCAGAGATTTGTTTTTGGCTGAAAAAATTGGGCTTGTCTGGTTTTGCCGAGCTCCTCTTATTTTTGTGGTGGGACATTGCTGTGTTGTGGTGTCAGATGCAGCTTTAGGCGTTAGGATTGCGATGGATTAGGTGCCCTAGTGCCGGAGCAAGTTTTCATGCGACCATCTTGCTCCGTGGTTAGCCACGCCCCCGCAAAAGATAAGTTTCTTTAAAAAAAATCATACCGGACACAACTACTGTTATTTACTACAAAGCCGACAATCTTAAAAACAAAATAGCTCCTAGTTTATTATCTCAGAACAAAAATAGTCACAAAAAAAAAAACACACCCACAATTTTACCAAATAATTCTTACAAGGTTTTTATTGCTGTGGTAAATGTTCCACGTGCAAACATCAAAAAAGACATGTAAAGTCGTTTACAGGTACCTACACAAATCAAACCTATTATATAAAAAAATTAATTCAATGCACCATGACACATTTAATATATTTATTGCAATGTGGTTGTGGTGCTCAATACTAGAGTTCAGCGGACACCTGGATGTTCGGGTTCGCCGAGTTCGGCCGAACTTCAACAAAAAGCTTGAGTTTGGGCTCAAACTTTACCTGAACTTGACCCCGAACCCCATTGAAGTCAATGGGGACCCGAACGTTTGATCACTAAAATGCCTCTACAAAAGTCCTGGAAAGGGCTAGAGGGCTGCAAAAGGAAGTAAAATGGGGGTAAGAGTAGGGCAAGTGCCCTGCAAACAAATGTGGATAGGGAAATCACTTAAAATAACATTAAAAAATACAAAAAAAAAATACAGCTGAGCCATAAAATAACACTAGATGGAATTTTTGATTTTAGCTTTGGAAGAACATAAATCAAAATCTAAAGCATGGCTGTCAGGAGGATCACCAGAATTATCCATTTGAAAGAGGGTTGGAGTGCAGGGTATTCTCTTTCATTGTTCAAACTGAGCTCTACTCCTGATGCATGGAGAAAAGGCCTTCACCAGCCTCTGCTATTGTGTACATAGTTTATACTAAGTGACCCATAGGTTGAGGAGGCAGTGACCATGGCTGTGTAGGTGGAAGCGACGGTGGAGGAGGTAGGCAACACTGTTTTTCATTTATTTATTTATTTTTTAATTGGGGTAGCCCCCCAAATATTGGGACATATAAAAAAAGAAATCTTTGCAGCCTGTGGTGCATTTCTTGCAGTCCAATAACGCTATCAGGTCTTTAAAACTGTCAGTCTCCACCAGACGGAATGACAGCATTTCAAAGGCCATGAATTTTTAAATGCTGGCATTCAGGGCCAGGGATCACGGGTGGGTAGGGGGGTACTTCCTCTTTCTCTCCAGTGTTTGGGAGATGGATAGCTGAACGCTTCCATGGGACAGTGTGGAGATGCTTGGGGACGGTGGCGGACGTGGTGGCGTTGCTGCCACATCCTCTGTTTGTGGGATGGCATGTGCCACTGTCACTCCAGAGGTGGAGGAAGAGGACGAGACAGCAGCAGAAGAGGAAGCAGGAGAAGCCTGAGACCTTTCTTGTTTTTTGAGGTGCTTACTCCACTGCAGCTCGTGCTTTGCATGTAGATGCCTGGTCATGCAGGTTGTGCTTAGGTTTAGAACATTTATGCCTCGCTTCAGGCTCTGATTGCACAGCGTGCAATCCACTTGTGTCTTGTCTTCAGCACATCGTCTGAAGAACTGCCACGCCAGGGAACACCTTGGAGCTGGCTTTGGTGTGCCCAGTCCCTGGGTGCGGTGGGCAGTAGCAGGCGTACTGTCTAGGGGATGGCCGCTCCGCTTTTGCACCCTGCTCTAGGAGGAGGAGGTTGATGTTGAATAGCAGGTTGAGGAGTCGGTGATCGTGGCGGTGTAGGTGGAAGCGGCGGGGGAGGAGGTAGCCAACACTGTTTTTTTTTTATTGGAGTAGCCCCCCAAAATATTGGGATATATAAAAAAGAAAACAAAGAATAAGTGCACTTGAGTATAACAATGGCTGGGTGAGGCTGGTATAAATGTCTATTCTGCACAAGGTACAGACAAGTCTGGTTGGATCCATGCCTGGTTAATTTTAATAAACATGAGCTTGTCCACGTTGGCTGTGGACAGGCGGCTGCGCTTGTCTGTGATAACGCCCCTGCTGTGCTAAACACACATTCAGACAATACACTGGCTGCAGGGCAGACCAGCACCTCCAAGGCATAAAGGGCAAGCTCAGGCCATGTGCCCAATTTGGAGACCCAGAAGTTGAATGGGGCAGACCCATCAGTCAGTACGTGTAGGCATGTGCACACGTACTGTTCCACCATGTTGCTGAAATGCTGCCTCCTGCTAAGACGTTCCATATCAGCTGGTGGTGCTGGTTGTTGTGGCATGCTGACAAAGCTTTTCCACATTTTGGCCATGTTAACCCTGCCTTGTGAGCTGCGTTGGCGACCTCTTCCTCCTCCTCTGCCTTCGCCTTGAGACCCCGGTGTCAGTTGGGAATGCCCTCTGCGCTTGTAGTCGCGCATCTTCAGATCACGCTGCAGTGTGTGAATTAAGGACGGCGAGTTGTCCTTGTAACAGGGATCAGCAGGGTGGCCACCTAGTAATCAGCACAAGTTAGAATGTGGGCAACTCGGCAGTCATTGCGCAGGCACTTTGGTGATTCTAGATAAACTCAGGCTGATCGCACGTCCCTGTCACAGCGACAACGCATTCGGATGTCTGCCCTATCAACTTTCTATGGTACTTTCTGCGCCTACCATGGTGACCACAGGTAATGGGGAATCAGGGTTCGATTCCGGAGAGGGAGCCTGAGAAACGGCCACCACATCCAAGGAAGGCAGCAGGCGCGCAAATTACCCACTCCCGACGTGGGGAGGTAGTGACGATAAATAACACTGTAATTGGAATGCGTACACTTTAAATCCTTTAACGAGGCTCTATTAGAGGGCAAGTCTGGTGCAGAGTGACTGACCCGTGCGTACTGCAGCTGAAACTCCACTGTCGCCTGCTGCTGCTCGCACAGTTTCTCCAGCATCTGCAAGGTGGAGTTCCACCTTGTGGGCACGTCGCATATGAGGCGGTGAGTGGGAAGGCCGAAGTTATGCTTCAGCGCAGACAGGCGAGCAGCAGCAGGGTGAGAACACCGAAAGCGAGCAGAGACGCTACAGTGAAACTGCGAATGGCTCATTAAATTGGTTATGGTTCCTTTGATTACTCCATCTGTTACTTGAATGTTTGAATGTTTAAAACTGCAATGTAACCACAGTATTTGACGGTTCTATTTGACTCCCAGATATGAAGTGCAGGCCCCAAATGTACTATTTAGCATGAAAGAAATGTGAATTAGTCAAACTGCAAGGTCACAGCAGTATTTGACGGTTCTATTTGACTCTCAGATATGAAGTGCAGGCCCCAAATGTACTATTTAGCACCAAAGAAATGTGAATTAGTCACAGGGCCAGATTAACATAGGGGCTTATGGAGCTGCAGCTCCAGGCACAGGCCCATGGAATAGGCCCATTTAAAAAAAAAAAAAAAATACATTTTTTTTTTTTTTTTTTTTTTTACACACTACTCTTAGGTTTGCCACCTGACTGGTATTTTACTGGCACAGCTGGTATTTGAGGCTGCCTGGCCAGTGACAGTATTGTAGTTATACAGGCAATACAAATGCAGGTATTTTTCTCAGTATAAATGGAAATTAGTTCAAAACACACAAAAATGTGGAATAGGTGGCGCTTTTGTATTCGTGTACAATTAAAAAATAGCCGCTAAAACACTCCGTGGGTACTCCTATAAAACCCACCACATATAAAAGATCACCAAAAATCAACAATGAAAACTTAAGTTTTCTTGAGTGTAGCGCTGGGTGTGATAGAATAATACAACAGTGAATAGTGCTCTTGATTGCACTTACCCTCTTTTACACACAGACAAATAATTGTGCAGTATATTAAGGTGAATCAAAAAAATTTTTTTTTTTTAGTGAATTCTGAAGATAGAGTCAAATTCACTCACATTTTTTAGAGCCTTTTACAGATATAAGGCTCTAAACTTCCTGGCATCTGTGTCTTTTAGGGTAGACCACACGACCCCTCTCTCACGATATACGTATACTTGTTCTCCTCCAAGTTTAGATAGAAAAAAAAACACAGGTAATCTAATCTGAGCGTAGTATTTTCAAATACTATAAATACCAATGTAAATGAAATATAGTATTGCTCACCTTTTTTAGAGCCTTTGATAACCGGCTCTAAGTATATTGGCCTAGTGTCAATTTGTGGGGTGACACTACCCCTTTCTGGAATCACTTCACCAGGATGCAGCAAAGAAGGTTAAGTATAAAAATATATTTATTATAAAATGAATATTCTAAAATTTTGTATACAATTTACTAGAAAATAATAAAATTTGAAATATCATATGTAAAATACAAATGTTGTTGCCAAAACGCGTTTCGCCGTCACACGGCTTCCTCAGTCGGCTTCTGATCTTCTTCTGAATAAAATCGCTTATATGTCTTTAAATCGACCGCCAAAATCTCCTAATTTTCAGTCCGGTGTGTTTCCAGTGGCTCGGGTTGATGTCGTCGCGTCACTTCCGGTCCTTCGTACTACATCTCCCATGGTGCTGTGCGGATCTCGGCGTCACTTCCGGTGTGCGTCAGCGGTGTTATGGGAAACTGAGTCCAAAGTGATATCGTTGAATAGTTCGTTTTTAGTCCGTGATCGCATTTCAAGCATATAGATCATATGTTCCGGGTAGAAGTAGAACGAGATAATTGTAACGTTAATATTCAAGAACAATTAACAGCAATGTATAAATATTAAGATGATGGACATAAATAAAATAACAATAAATAAAAATAAAAATAAAATTAAAATTGAAAATGGGAAAAAAGTGTGATACATCAGAGATTTGTCTATATTTGGTATGTTGGTTACTTAGTTTAGTATCATATTTCCACCCCTGTAGGTTTGGCTGTGGGCTGTTTTTATCCTTAAAATTAGACAATAGAAGTAGAATACAATAAAGATGCAATAGAAGCAATTGGACTTCCTTATATTTCTAGCAGCATAGATTCTAAAGGTTCTAAGGGTCACAAGTTATTTGTGTTTTAAATAGTATGAAATTTGTGATTTGTTCTGACATTAAAAGTCCCTGAGTCTTTTCAATATGGGTTGTGATCATGTAGATGTCCTTAATTGTTATTAAGTCAGGGATAGGGATGAAAAGTGGATATTAGTAATACAATTTATTAGTAATAAAGTTTATAGAAAATACAGCCTATTGAAAGAATATTTGACTTTGGATTGCTCGTTGAGTTTATTTTAAAAAAATTTTGTTTGGTTGTGGTGCAAACTACTGTAGGCATAAAATTCTTAGAAGGGTTTAATTTTAAAAAATTCTTTTATATAAAAATATGAACTGGACCTCATCTTCAAAATTAATTAACAAGTCTAAAAGGTTGAGAAGTTAAAGGAAATGGCAAAGTTCGAAATCCGCATTCAAACCATGGGGGGCTAAGGTGTTCAAATTAAAAATCCACTTTGTCTCGATTTTTCCTAGCTTCTTTATTTCATCCTCCCCTCTCCAATTCAAGGTGATTTTCTGTATAGCTGAAAAACTTAGAAATTGGGGATCGTTGTTATGTACCTCTTTAAAATGATTTGAAACGCTATGTTTATCATACCCTCTCTTTATGTTTCGTATATGTTCGTTTATTCTTACGTATAAAGGACGCTTGGTTCTGCCCACATATAGAAGATTACAGGAACATTGTAGTAGATATATCACTCTCTTTGAAAAACAAGTAGTCATTTCTCGTATTTTGTATTTGTTTTCTTTCTTTGAATCCGAAAATTCTGTAACGTGTCTTTTCACACTCTTTGTGTTTTTACAGGCTGAGCATAGCCCACAGCCAAAAAAAACCTCTCTTTTGAAAGAAAGGGGTGGGTTTTTTGTCTTTTATATGGTTGTGTACCAATTTTTGTTTCAGATTAGGTGCTCCCCTGTATATAAATCTAGGCTTCTCTGGTAGAATAGAGTACAGCATTGGGTCGTTCCTTAACATTGGCCAGTGTTTACTAATTATTCGTTTTATTCTGTTGCTCTCTTGATTAAAATTACTGATAAAAGGTAAGATGTTGTGTTCTACATGATCACAACCCATATTGAAAAGACTCAGGGACTTTTAATGTCAGAACAAATCACAAATTTCATACTATTTAAAACACATATAACTTGTGACCCTTAGAACCTTTAGAATCTATGCTGCTAGAAATATAAGGAAGTCCAATTGCTTCTATTGCATCTTTATTGTATTCTACTTCTATTGTCTAATTTTAAGGATAAAAACAGCCCACAGCCAAACCTACAGGGGTGGAAATATGATACTAAACTAAGTAACCAACATACCAAATATAGACAAATCTCTGATGTATCACACTTTTTTCCCATTTTCAATTTTAATTTTATTTTTATTTTTATTTATTGTTATTTTATTTATGTCCATCATCTTAATATTTATACATTGCTGTTAATTGTTCTTGAATATTAACGTTACAATTATCTCGTTCTACTTCTACCCGGAACATATGATCTATATGCTTGAAATGCGATCACGGACTAAAAACGAACTATTCAACGATATCACTTTGGACTCAGTTTCCCATAACACCGCTGACGCACACCGGAAGTGACGCCGAGATCCGCACAGCACCATGGGAGATGTAGTACGAAGGACCGGAAGTGACGCGACGACATCAACCCGAGCCACTGGAAACACACCGGACTGAAAATTAGGAGATTTTGGCGGTCGATTTAAAGACATATAAGCGATTTTATTCAGAAGAAGATCAGAAGCCGACTGAGGAAGCCGTGTGACGGCGAAACGCGTTTTGGCAACAACATTTGTATTTTACATATGATATTTCAAATTTTATTATTTTCTAGTAAATTGTATACAAAATTTTAGAATATTCATTTTATAATAAATATATTTTTATACTTAACCTTCTTTGCTGCATCCTGGTGAAGTGATTCCAGAAAGGGGTAGTGTCACCCCACAAATTGACACTAGGCCAATATACTTAGAGCCGGTTATCAAAGGCTCTAAAAAAGGTGAGCAATACTATATTTCATTTACATTGGTATTTATAGTATTTGAAAATACTACGCTCAGATTAGATTACCTGTGTTTTTTTTTTCTATCTAAACTTGGAGGAGAACAAGTATACGTATATCGTGAGAGAGGGGTCGTGTGGTCTACCCTAAAAGACACAGATGCCAGGAAGTTTAGAGCCTTATATCTGTAAAAGGCTCTAAAAAATGTGAGTGAATTTGACTCTATCTTCAGAATTCACTAAAAAAAAAAAATTTTTTTGATTCACCTTAATATACTGCACAATTATTTGTCTGTGTGTAAAAGAGGGTAAGTGCAATCAAGAGCACTATTCACTGTTGTATTATTCTATCACACCCAGCGCTACACTCAAGAAAACTTAAGTTTTCATTGTTGATTTTTGATAAATGGAAATTACTCTGCAATACCAGCACCAGCCAGTAGGGTTGTGTGGAGAGAGGCAGGGATAGGTTATAGGTTAAGTTACAGGTTATAGGTTAAGATCCATGGGGGAGTAGCTACAAAGCACAGAGAGTCCAGACAGGAGCTCTACAGCTCAGGTAAGTGAGGGATGGGGAGGAAAGGCAGTAGGGAGACATGGGGACACTGAGACACTAGGGAACACATGGGGACACAGACACTAGGGGATACTGGGAGACCTGGGGACACTAAGACACTTGGGGACACTGGAAAACACGGGGCACTGAGACACATGGGGACACTGAGGGACATATGGACATTGGGAGACATGGAGACACTACGGACACAGTGTCCCCATGTCTCCCAGTGTCCCCTAGTCTCCCAGTGTCAGTGTCCCCTAGTCTCAGTATCCCTAGTGTCTCAGTGTCCCCTAGTCTCCCAGTGTCTGTGCCCCCATGTCTCCCAGTGTCCCTAGTGACTCAGTGTCTCCATGTACCAGTGTCCCCAGTGTCTCAGTGCCCCAAGTCTCCCAGTGTCCCCAAGTGTCTGTGTCCCCGGGTCTCAGTGACATGGGGACACTGGGAGAAATGGGAACACTGAGACACTGGGAGACTAGGGGACTGAGCGACATGGGGACACTGTGATGCATAGGGACACTGATAGGCAGGTAGACACTGGGAGCAATCCATCTATACAGCAGAATCAAACTGTGAGTAGTTTGTTGGTGATTTTACAAAATTTTCTCTTAGGTCACTCCTTGTGATTTACATCATGTGATGTCACGCATAACTAATTAATTATTCAAATGTATAAGGCTGGTATTGTTTTTCCAAGAAAGGTGGCAACCCTAACTACTCTTCACATACTCTTGCTTAAAGGAACACTAGAGGGTCAGGAACACAATCATGTATTTCTGACCTTGTTATGTTAAAACCACAATTTAGCCCCCCGGTCCACTCTTGCCTCCCTAAATATAGTAAACTCGTACTTGTATTCAAGTATGCAGCTGCTGGCTCTGTCCCTGTCTGCCTCTGAACTGACTGTCTGCTGACATCATCAGTGGTGGGCTTCACAAATTACAATGCTTCCCCATAGGATTGGCTGAGACTGTCAACAAGGCAGATCAGGGGCAGAGCCAGCACAAGTTAAACATAGCCCTGGCCAATCAGCATCTCCTCATGAAGATAAACTGATTCAAAGCATCTCTATGAGGAAAGTTGAGTGTCTGCATGCAGAGGGTAAAGACACTGAATGCTGCCAGTACTGCCACAGGAGGAACCACTAGCAGCCATCTAAGGAGTGGCCATCAGAGTTATTTTCTCTGAAAAGACAGTGTTTACTGCAAAAAGCCTGGAGGAAATGATTCTACTTACCAGAACAAATACAATAAGCTGTAGTTGTTCTGGTGACTATAGTGTCCCTTTAAGTTTGGAAGCTTAAGAGGGATGCATGGGGACAAAACCTGTGTGGACTGGCTGACAATAAAATTAGTTTAGAAAATGCAGACTTTGGTCTCTCTAACACTGTGGCATGTCCCCTTTCTTCTACACTCACTACATACACCTTTTCTCTGTCCCAGACTATATACCAGGAGCTTCTGCCTGCTAGTAAGATGATAAGGAGACAAGTGAACATGTGAGTGCTAGGGGACAGGCTTTAGAAAGCTTGGAGTAGGCGCATAATTTGATGCATTTATGTCAAGCTCAGGGTGCTGCCTGCATAGTATGCCCTTAGTTGGACAGCCTGCATGATTGGCAGGCAGCCTGACATGCATTCATGCCAGGCTAGCCTTCCAATTCCTTGGACAAACATGCCCCTTTTTTGGGCACGTTTACCCCTTTTGGCAGGTCTGGTCACGTGATTCGCACCAGCGGCATGCTCTTTTACCCTGCACATTGACTTCCTGCTTCAATGGACACTGCTGTTAGGGGATATGGATTTACTTGAAAGATGAAAGCATAAATTAAAGAGAGATTAGCATAGCTTATGTGTTTTCGTATAGCTGCATCCTTTGAGTTTCCCTCCAACACCATCTCCATCAGATACATGATGCTTGGGAGGTATGATTGTTTTAGTGTTTTTGGTCGATAAGATTCTGTAAATAGGCCCATCATAATTGTCAACACCAGGCCCATTGGCCTCTTAATCTGGCGCTGCCAAATGGGGGCGCCACAATCAGAAAACGTGTATAGAGTTAACATACATATTTAATGGAGGACATATAAAAGATAAAAGATAAAGAACATATATGGTGAAGTATTTAATGGCACATAAGATATAAATTAATAGTATGTACACTCACAAAGATGTTGGCACAAAGAGACTTATATCAATTTGTGCAAAAGAGCTTGTCAACCCTTCCTGGGTTAAGTCCCCTTTAATTGCAGATCCGATATTAATGCCTTCAGAGAAAGAGTAAGAGTTCTCCTTCTGAGTCTATGTAGAGGATGAACCCGGCAAGGACAGATCAATGTAGAATCTTTGGGGTGACGCTTGCAAGCCTCTCTGTTCAATGCGTTTCGTCCCAAGGACTTTCTCAAGAGCTGTAAGTTCTCATCCACTTCCATCTTTTTAAATCCTTAACCCCTTAAGGACACATGACATGTGTGACATGTCATGATTCCCTTTTATTCCAGAAGTTTGGTCCTTAAGGGGTTAAACATGCACGGCTTTTCCATGCACACATGCGCATTGCAGCAGACGTGACGACGCACGTCACCGCACTCGCACATCCAGCCTGGAACGCAAATAACTTTATTGACAATATATGCCAGAGGACATCCGTCGGTACTAGACCACCTGATCTGACCGACAACAGTGAGCAATCATGCTCACTTAATCGAGGCATATATTAGAGTGTGATAGAATAATGTCCATAATACTTCCATATCATATTAAAAGTGCATTACTAATATACATCAGCTTTATTCAAAGTATTTAAAAAACATTTTATATACGGACAACTATTAAAATACAAATCAATCTATAAACTTTTAAGACTCAAACATAAAGACATAAAAAATAGACATTTGATAAATCTAATTTGAAATAGCAATTTAAAATAACAGTTTAAATAACAAGAGGAAGAAACTACATAATAAAAAAACTACATAATAAAACTCAGTAAAAATCAGCAAACTAAAGAGGATGGCAAGGGCACCAATTCAGAGAATCCAGTTACAGTTAATTATAAATGATGCCAAAATACATAAAAAATTAATTATATGTATATAAAAGGTATATGTAAGAGTGGGCATGTAGAATATGTAATATACTACGTTACTAGAGATGTCCTGAACGGTTCGCCGGCGAACATGCAATTTTCGCGTTCGCGGCGAAAACACTCGATGTGTTGGTCCGCCCCCTATTACGTCATCATTGAGTAAACTTTGACCCTGTACCTCACAGTCAGCAGACACATTCCAGCCAATCAGCAGCAGACCCTCCCTCCCAGAATGTGTCAGCTATTGCCATAAATCTTATGTTACTCCATTACCAGATAGGGATCTTCATTAAAGGAACACTCAAGCTTACGGAAGTGCTCTATGTGTGAAGAGTGTGTTCTCTTTTCTCATTTTACAAAAAGTGCAGATTTCAATAGAAATTGAACCTTGTTATACCTTGTCAAGACAACCAGTCCTGTTACTTTCTGATAGTGTAAATAAACTCAAAAATCAGGTAATTGTCCAGAGGAACTGCCCTGCAAAGACTTCTCATTGAGCTAAATTGGAAAGTCTGCGATATATGTCTCAATCCTACATACAAACAATCAATAATCCTGACTAACAACCAAAAACCATAAGCACTTCTAGCCAAGTGAGTATACTCTATTATAACAACTATTACCATATATATATATACCCATGTACAATCCTACATACAAACAACCAAAAACCATAAGCACTTCTAGCTAAGTGAGTATAAGTTGTCTTAGAATGTTAACCAACGTTTCGATATTGAAAGTTGACAGTATAGACAGTATTAAACATAAACCCATGAACAATCCTATATACAAACAATCAATAATTCTGACCAATAACCAAAATCAACGTGATATTTATACTTTATAAGGTTATTGACTAATTATTTTCTTGGATCATTCATGGCACCCAATTCCAAAATCCTAAAAGTTTCTCATTGTAAAAGACATGGAAACCTACTGTGACCGCTGTTACTTGGTAGAATCTCTTCAATGCCAAAAAAATTCAAACTGATAGAAAGTCCATGAATGATTTAAGCCGGATTGTTTTGTTTTAGTACCCTTCAAGTGCATGTCACAAAACTAGAACAAAAACAAATGAACTTTATTTATAAGTAATAATAATATAGTGTATTTATTACTGTATATAAGATGTAAGAAATTAATAATAACAATAGAAAAAATAGTAAAGTGAGAATTGACAGGAGTTCCAAGTAAATTTATTTTTTAGGTCAAAGTAGCTGAACTGGGATCAAAGTTGACTAAGAAAATCTTCCAGTTCAGACTAGATTGGCCCTAAATTGGAATTTAACTTTAAATTCACTTAAAAAAAAAAAAAAAGAATGTTTGAGACAATTTAAAATATGCACCCCCCAAAAAAAAAATTCCATAAATAAAAAAATACAATGTGGAATACAAAACGTATCCAAAAGTTAAATGAAGTAGACGCCTTAAGAGCTTTACACAAAGCAGCAAAAGATAATATTGTATTCTGGTCCAAGATACTTCGTATGTAGATGTGACTTTGCAGAAACAGCTTAGTGATGTACAGAGAAAGACCTCCTACCAGATAAACTACCAAAACAAGAGGACATAGTCTTAAATTAGAAGGGCAAATGTTTAAAAATAATATCAGGAAGTATTACTTTACAGAGAGTGTTGTGGACGCATGGAATAGCCTTCCAGCTGAAGTGGTAGATGTTAACACAGTGAGGGAGTTTAAGCATGCTTGGGATAGGCTTAAGGCTATAATAGCTAGGGACCAGGGACTAATGCAAGTATTTAGAAAATTGGGCAGACTAGATGGGCCGAATGGTTCTTATTTGCCATCACATTCAATGTTTCTATGTATTTTCTGATTCATTTTACTGTAATAAAAGCACAATTATGGGAGAGTACTTTGCAATTATTTATATAAATGATTTTCTAATCTTAATTGCAACATTTAAATTAAATAATGTAATTTTGGGAGTTTTGATTTGCTCAGAATCTACTAGTGACGTGTTTAAATAGAGCTATCTTAATATCCTGATTCCTAAAACTGTATATAATTGGATTAAAAAATGGAGTTCCGATTGTATAAAGTGGAGATAAAACCTTTTGCACATTGAATGGTTGTCCCTTGGAAGTTACTGTGTAAACAATTATTATAGATCCATAGTACATACAGACTACAGTCAAGTGAGAGCTGCAGGTGGAGAAGGCTTTCTGTTTCCCTCTGGTGGATGGGATTCCAGCAATTGTAATAGAAATACAGATATATGTGAAAAGGATGAATAAAAATGGGATAATAGCAAATGGTATCATTAAGAACAAGTCTAAGAGCTCAATGAATGTTTTATCTGAACAAGACATTTCTAAAAGAGGAGCTAAATCACAGAAATAATGATCAATGATATCAGAACCACAGAAGTGTAAATTGCCAATGAGGTAAGCCATAATAAATATTATAATAGACGTGGAAATCCAAGACCAGAGAACCAGATGAAAACTGAGTCTGTAATTCATGATAGAGGAGTAATGTAAAGGGTTGCAGATGGCTAAATACCGATCGTAGGACATCACCATGAAAAGAAGAAGCTCTGTTCCTGTGGAAGCCCCATAGAAGTAAAACTGGGTGATGCAGCCACCAATGGATATTTTGCTGCCTCCCATAATTATAACATGGATCATATTAGGGGTAATTATTGTAGTCATCAATATATCAGACAATGACACCTGGCTCAAGAACAAATACATAGGAGATTGCAGACTTTTGACGGTGGCCACCAATATGATAATGAGAATATTTACAACCAATGTAAAGATGTAAACTAACAGAAAAATTAAAATTACCACTGGTTTAAACATCTGGAGTTCCTGAAATCCCAAAAGCAGGAATTCTACCAACTCAGTCTGGTTCATTTCCTTTAAACTGTCAATGAGACAAGGAGATATAATGTTACATGTGAATATTTTGACAAATACGAGAAACATTTCAAAGGGTTATTTTCAATCTCTCAGATGACAAGCATATACTGTTATCGTGCAAACATGGAAAATAAGTGAAGTCGCAAATGCATGTTGGTTTCAGTGGGACTCACTTTTAGTATTTCAGAATTTTTTTTAACAAAGTGGCACTTTATATACATGGCCCGCGCAGACTCTCATACATTTTCAAGAGGCTTTTTTTTTTCAAGAGACTGCCATTCAGTGTCTCCACCCTCTGCACAGAGACACTGAACTTTCCTAATAGAGACACATTGATTCAATATAGGTCTATGGGGAGGTGCTGATTGCCCAGCACAGTGTTTGGCGTGTGTTGGCTCTGCCCCTGATCTGCCTCATTGCCAATCTCAGTCAATCTAATGCTTTCCTACGTGAAAGCATAGTGATTGGCTGAGATCACCACTTCTGATAATGTCAGCCAAGCAGGCAGATCATGGGCAGAGCCAGCAGCAGCATACTGGAGTAAAGGTAAGAGCATACTATATTTAGGGGGACAAGGGTGACCAGTAGGGCTGAAAGTCTCTTCCAGTAAAAAAGGGAGAGGCTTGCGAAAGCGGCAGTTCATGAGCTTTGCAGCCTTTGCAAACTCTTTTAAGATATACCACCAATGAATACTGCATGAAAATGAATGTATGTATGCATTGGGGGAATAACTAAAATACAGTGAAGTTTTATTTTGTTTACTAGGTGGCAGTTAGGTGCTCCTTAAAATGTTGGAATGCTGAATTATGTCCTTTCCTATTTTCTCTATTTTGCAGTTTATAATGTCTAAAATTACAGTTCATATATCTGTCTGTCTAGTTGTTGAAGAAGTTGCATTCACATTTTAGCTAACTGTAGACTAGCATTAAATGTTAAAATGATTGAAAATAAATGTTCCTTTTAAATGCTTACATATTAATTCCCTATCTACTTCCAGGGCACTGTTTTCATTCTTGCCTTGTCATAGAGAAAATATTGGGAAAACATTGGCAACCTCACTCTTCCACTGACATGTGGCAAATGATCCAAAATATAGAATTAGGAATATTAATATTTCCTTTGTCATACCTCAATGATGTTTGCTTGCAGTACATTTGGTTAAATGCACTAGTTCCTAGATGATTCGGATATTTTATACCCTCTTGTATTATTCACTTTGCATGAATGATGTCACCACATAGGGAATTCTGGGACCCTTGGGTCCAATAGCTCTAGAAGTCTCTGAAAACTTTACTATTCCAGTAGGGGAAATGAGTTTGTTAAACCACAACATAAAACTGTTTTAAGGAGAATAGAAAATATATACAAACTTCTTTGGACCCATTATGAGACCATCTGTAGGACAAAGAGAAATCTTGAACCTTCTCATAACTGCAAGTGTGTGCTGCCCTTTTCTCCAAATTCGACTTGAGAGCTGCGGCTGTCACACATTATCTTCCTCCTCATGTTGGCTACCCCACAGCTATTTTTATATAGTTTCAGTGGTGGTTAGGAGATAATAGGTTATGGTTATTAGGGCATTGTGTGGAAAGTAATGCTGTCTAGTTGTTATATAAACTCCAGGTCTGGCCTCCCCTTTTTTTAAATTCGTTTCCCCTTTTTTCTTTTTTTCGCAATATTTAAATCTTTTTTTTTGTACAAGAAAACATTCCAAAACAATTTACCTACAAAAACATTAATGCAACATTCATCTGATCAGATATCTACACAATTTCAAGAAGGACAGATAGAAGAAGAAAGCACAAACCAAAGAATAATGAGAACCATAACACATCCAACCACCATACATTGTGACGCAGGAGGATCAGCAGTTTAATTACTGGGGCAAATGATCTTTACTCAGTGTATACATTTTCAAGGTTGAAGGTTTTCAAAGTATTAAAGGATCACGATAGGGTCAGGAACACAAACGTATTCCTGACCCTATAGTGTTAAAACCACCCTCTTATCCTCCTATAAAAGGTTAAAACTCACCTTATTTCCAGGGCCGTACGGGCGCTGGCTCCTCCCCCTTTTTGACATCATTAAAATGGACGATTTTTAGCTAATCCAATTCCCATAGGGAAAGCATTGGATTGCCTGAAATCAGCATGGAGGCGGGGCCAAATGCTGTTTAGGCCAATCAGGACCTCCTCATAGAGATGCATTGAATCAATGCATCTCTATGAGGAAAATTCAGCGTCTCCATGCAGAGCGTGGGGATGCTAAACGGCAGTGCTGCTTACTGTGCAGCCCTGAGCCAGAAAGCCTGAGGAGAGGCCACTCGGAGGTGTCCCTAGAGGCAATGCAAACACTGCATTTTCTCAGAAAAGGCAGTGTTTGCATTAAAATGCCTAAAGGGAGCTATACATTAAGCTGTAGTTTTTCTGATGACTATAGTGGCCCTTTAAGGTTTACTCACTGTAAAAACAGCTTTCGTTTGATCACAAAAAATATAAGGTCCATGGCTTGAAAATACTCTATATATGTTTTATTCAAATGCTTATGAAAGAGTCTCTGTTGCTTTACTGATTTTGATTTTGAATAAATCCCTTTGCCGCTCTAATTATCCAGTTTGGAATATTGATAATGGATATAAAGAAATTGAGTTGACACAGATGATAAAAACTAGCACATATTTCCTTTTCACTTTTTTATAAAAGTTTTAAGGGAATCACATACCTCTTAATTAGGTGATGTTTATTTGTCTTAAATAATGTAATCTACAATCTGGACATATACATGGTGTGACAGAACCATCCATCTGTCTATTGTGGTGGATTCGTCTATTTCATGTATTTTCGTATAATGGCTGTTTCCTATACTGTAGCCCAACGGTACGAATGGCCACCCAGGATAGAAGTGTGCTGCTGGTTAACCTCTTGATCCCAATTAGAACGTTGTGGTTAACCGCAGACACTTCTCAATTAAAACCGAATTCAGGGTGGTCGTCGTTCGTATGTCGACCACAAGGCAGCGGCCATTTTAAAACGCACGAAAGCCCAGCGGTGTTCGGCTCTGATTTTATGGAACTAAAAACGGACACTCTTTCTGCCGAACACTGCTGAAACAACGGGTCGCAAGGCTGTATTGAAGAACACATACGAACAACGGCTGTTCCCCTTTCAAATATAAAGGCACAGATACTGCAGAACACCAAACCCCCCGAACAGGATACAAAGTAGCTCTCCAAACTCCCGAACTGGAACCTCACGAGTAGCTGCTAGCAGCTGAACAGGAAAAGCACCCAAGCGGCTTACACTCCTGGCAATCAGTCTCTAACAGCATACAGTAAATCCCCCCAAGAATGAGACAAAGCTCTGTGTTGAGGGTCAAGCAGTGAACTCAACTGTAATGGCCACACACTGGATTTTATGCAAGTCCCCATGCAAGGGGACATTCCACAGGGTGGGACACAATACAACCAGCCATTTACAGGAGAACCGTAAAACACACCCAGCACAAACATACAATCCCTCCCCTCTGGCCTGAAAATAATTGGGAAGGAATCCAATTATCTCCAAGGACAGAGGCAAAACTCCATTACACACATGGCAGACAAAGGACAATAAAAGACATAAAAATACATACTGTTACATTTAGTACTTAAAACATATACATTCGACATATCCCCAGATAGCTTAGACCTGAGAGCACATTATCACCGAATGGCGCTCAGATCACATACATACAGTTCAATCGCCATGGAGCCAAAGTCTTTCATACAGTCTTTCAGTATACGGCTGGGCTCCATGGCATAGCTATCTATAGACTGCCTTGGTGGGTTGCTGCGTGGGCAGAGACCAGCGCTACTCTGCCCTGGTGCCAGCGCTACCGTGGAAGTAGCCTGGTTGGAGCCTGGTTGCTGGAGGGGGAGACCGTCTGTCTCCCCTTTGGACACACAGCTCTGCTGCCGGAGGGGGAGACCAACTGTCTCCCCTTTGGATACACAGCTCCGCTGTTGGAGGGGGAGACCGACGGTCTCCCCTTTGGCTAAACAGCCCTGTTGCTGGGGGACAGGACTGACTGTCCTTACACCCTGTGCTGTAGGTGCAGAGACCACTGTCCCATCTGCACAGTTGTGTGGCTTACAGTCTCCCCCTGGTACGCTAAGCTGTCACTGGGGAGAGGGGGTAACAGGCTCCTCTCCCGATAGAACACTGCCACTGGGGAATGGAGACTGGGCTCCCAATTCCCTGCTGTATCTGCCGCTGGGGAATGGAGACTGGGCTCCCAATTCCCTGCTGTATCTGCCGCTGGGGAATGGAGACTGGGCTCCCAATTCCCTGCTGTATCTGCCGCTGGGGAATGGAGACTGGGCTCCCAATTCCCTGCTGTATCTGCCGATGGGGAATGGAGACTGGGCTCCCAATTCCCTTCTATATCTGCTGCTGGGGAGGGAGGACGCTGCTCTCCTCTCCCTGTACTTCACACTGCCTTCTCGGCATACCATAGCTCACAAGTATATCTCAAACAATATACAGTAAATTAATAATATAAAAAGCAATGGTACTTAGCTTATAAAGATGTATGACAGCCTCCCTAGGTCGCTACCCAAACAAGCAACCTATATCATATATAGTGTTGACCAGAAACAAAGAAGATTCGGGATATGGCTATATAAATCTACAGAGAAAACATAAAACAAAACATAGTGTGATATTGTTATAAAACACAATATTTCATGCGCAGCAATCTTTGCACTCACATACCACTCTCGGCATACCACTCTGCTGCTGGGGGGCAGGAACAACTACCTCTGCCCCCTGTAACTCAGGCTGCCACTGGGGAGGGATGACGCAGCTCTCCTCTCCCTGCACTTCACATTGCCTTCCTGGCATATCACTCTGATGCTGGGGGGCATTGAACAACTACCTCTGCCCCCTGTAACTCAGCCTGCCACTGGGGAGGGAGGACGCTACTCTCCTCTCCCTGCATTTCACAATGCCGCTGGGGAATGGAGACTGTGCTCCCAATTCCTGGCATATCACACTGCCGCTGGGGAATGGAGACTGGGCTCCCAATTCCCAATAAATCACTCAGCTGCTGGGGAATGGAGACTGGGCTCCCAATTCCCTACAGGACCGGTAGAGAGACCTCGGTCCCATCTCCACCGGCCACCTGGGGTTCTTCCCAGTAAAACATTACTCTCTCGTCCCAGCTGAATGGGTCTGGCTCTGGGTCTGTCACTCTCCTCTCCTGCTGAGTCTTCTCACTGTATTGGAGCAGCTGCTGGTAGCCCCGTTCTAGCTCCCTCTCCCGGGTCACCAGGTGGACCAGGTTTTGCTCCATCTCATGAGTGTCGTCCCAGTCATACCTGCTCTCTCTCCACTCCAAGAGATCACTGAACCGGGCTTGTGTAGGGCTCCCAAAATCGAGCTCTGAAAAAGACTCCCATAACAAGCCAGGACCATCAAACTCCTCACCCTCTGGCTTGTCATGTTCGGCTGTCCAGGGCAGGTGCTGTGCCCCATACCACCAGAGCGCCTGGTAGGCATCTTCCAGCCACATCTCCTGCCATACCCAGAGCTCCAATTCCTTCACCCATTCCTTCAGGGGCTGCTCTCCCAGGAAGGGCATCCGCAGGGCTAGTCACGTCTGCAATCGCTGGTCTTCCTTGGGGAGTTTCTCGCCCCGCTGGTACTCCACAATACCCAGTGCCTGGTACCAGATGCCTTTGCGGACTGCATCTCCGTCATCCATGACACCCTCATCGTACTCCACTGCTGGTTCCATCCTGGGGCTGTCAGGGTTGCTGTACTGAGACATGCGTTGCCCTCAAATTGTAAAATCCAAAGAAATGGTGTCTCCTGTAGCTGTCCTTCTGGCTGTAGGGATGATCCTGCCGCTTGCCACCAATTGTAACGGACCGTTTCAGCACACAAGGGGTTAAAACCGTTTAGGCGGTATTCCCCTTTCAAATATAAAGGCACAGCTACTGCAGAACACCAAACTCCCGAACAGGATACAAAGTAGCTCTCCAAACTCCCTAACTGGAACCTCACAAGTAGCTGCTAGCAGCTGAACAGGAAAAGCACCTAAGCGGCTTACACTCCTGGCAATCAGTCTCTAACAGCATACAGTGAATCCCCCCAAGAACGGGACAAAACTCTGTGTTGAGGGTCAAGCAGTGAACTCAACTGTAATGGCCACACACTGTATTTTATGCAAGTCCCCATGCAAGGGGACATCCCACAGGGTGGGACACGGTACAACCAATCATTTACAAGGGAACCGTAAAACACACCCAGCACATACATACAATCCCTTCCCTCTGGCCTGGAGATAATTGGGAAGGAATCCAATTATCTCCAAGGACAGAGGCAAAACTCCATTACACACATGGCAGACAAAGGACAATAAAAGACATAAAAATACATACTGTTACATTTAGTACTTAAAACATATACATTCGACATATCCCCAGATAGCTTAGACCTGAGAGCACATTATCACCGAATGGCGCTCAGATCACATACATACAGTTCAATCGCCATGGAGCCAAAGTCTTTCATACAGTCTTTCAGTATACGGCTGGGCTCCATGGCATAGCTATCTGGAGTAGCATGGCTTTAACAGTCTGCAGAAAGGCACAAATAAACCTTTCTTCAGGTAAAATAAAAGTTTAAAATGCAGGACCAAAGTCTAAAGGGAGCAGGCGGGCAACCAGGCTTCTCCAATGCAATGTGGCGAGATTGCTCTCGTCACAGAGCATATTTCATCAACAATTTTTATTGTGTCATATATGTTCTCTCCTCGAGATGAAAGTATATATGGAATTTTGGTTTGAAGGTATTTTGCCTTTAGCTTTTTGGCCAGGAGTTTGCCTGCCTTATTACCAAATGAATAATAATATTGTTTTAGTGTTCTTAGTTGTCTGCTAGTGTCCTGGACATAGTGTTTGTGAATTTCTTTTTTGCTATTTGCGATGCGTCTAGTTAAAGCTTTCAGAGTATTTTGATTGTTGCTTTGTTCTAATAATAATAATAAATCTTGTAACAGTTTTGCTTTGTCATTACTAAGTTTTTTCTCATTAGATCCTATTTTGATTAGTTCCCCTCTAATTACCGCTTTGTGGACTAGCCAATGCATTTCGGTCATGGTTTCTTGAGTGGTATTATGAAGGAAATAGTCTTGGATAGTTCTTCTAACTCATTCGATTTTAATTGGACAGTCTAAAATGGTTTTGGTTAATCTCCCTTTGCCTCGTCCTCTTACTGAATTTGGTACTTTGAAAGTAATCATTAGTGGAGCATGACCCACCAACACTCTCTGAATCCTTGAGTAAAACATATGGACAGGAGAGAAATAAGTATAGCCTCTGAGTGAGGGGTATAGGCTCCTACTGGTGTCGTAGAGGTCCTGAATATGGAGGAGGGTTGTGGAAAGTTTGCTAGCATGTTGGAAGGATTTGCATGGTTGTTTGTTCTGTGTTCTTTGTTTGTCTTGGTCGGGGTCTAGAGTACAATTAAAATCTCCACAAATGATAATGTGACTGTCAGGGTGGCGGTCCGGTGCCCGGAACCCAGACACAGTGTCCAGGTGGCGGGGCATGGACCGGGACCCATAATGCCTGATGAAGTGGGAGTCTTCAGCGTGGAGGTGGATTAGCAGGGTCTGGTGCAGGGTAACCGCACGCCCCCTGGTGTTGAGCACCAGCGTTTGTGCAGCCACAACCAGAACCCTGATTCAGCTTTTGCGGATCCAAGGAACTAGGAGCTAGGAAATAAGCAGACCTCCCAGGAGCTGTATAGGGAGGCTCTGCAGCAAGGGTGTATCCAGTACTAGAAACAAGACAAAGCTAGAACAGGCACCAAACATGAAAACAAGACATAACTAGTAGAACCCAGAGAAGGATAGGAAGCTAAAACCAGAACATGACACAATACATAAGGGAACATTAACTAAACATGGGCATGACGGGACAGGGCTGAACATGGACAGGTATATACAAACTAAGACACGACAAGATAACATAGGCAAAACAAGAGGAGAAATAACTAAGTACTACATATGGAAATCATGGGGGTTTAGTCACACTATATGATCATACATTGCATAAGCCTGCCAACAACGCCAATG
Source organism: Pelobates fuscus (assembly GCF_036172605.1). Classification (NCBI taxonomy): domain Eukaryota; kingdom Metazoa; phylum Chordata; class Amphibia; order Anura; family Pelobatidae; genus Pelobates; species Pelobates fuscus. The sequence goes on from NC_086319.1 coordinate 415,505,826, forward strand.
TACCCCATATCTGGCAGGTCCTACACTGCCTAATGTATGCTAAAACAACCACAGATTAAGAACACATATATAGCACTTACCTGCAAGAAAGGACAGAAGCTTTGAGCCGCTGCCTGCAGGAACTCCAACACATAATGAAAGCTGGAAACATAAGGGTGTGGCACATAAAACAAACATTTAAAGGAAACCTGGAGACTGGGAAATCCAGGGACGAACTATAGGAATGAACCCAGAAATCCCAGCATAAAGAAAACCAGACACAGAATAGAAAACCAAAAACCAAGAAATATTAAACAAGAATAGCAAAAGGAGTACTGGATACCAGAAGCCATTACCAGAATGATCCGCAACCAGGAACAGAACGTGACAGTGACCATGTTTCCTCGATGCAATTTTCTTAATAGCTTTAAATAAAAAGGAACATTGGGATGTGTTAGGTGTATACAAGGATGCTATGGTAATTTGAATGCCATTTACGGTAATTTGAATGCCAAACCCTGTAACGGAGCTCCCTGTACCCCGGCTGGGTACCTCCGCCAAGGACTGCTTCCTAGCTGGAACTGGGGAAAACCTCAGCACAACTGGTTTAATGCATCCAAAAACAGCATTTTTATACACAGACCCCCGCAGGGGGTCTCCATTGTCTTCACCACATGCCCCTCCCAGGAATCTCTTGGCTTGGCAGATATTTTCATGAAAGACTGGTAATTATCTCCCAGGAACCGAGAGGCACACATAAAAATATAAAACAAAAAAAAAAAACACTAAAACATAATAAAACATAAAATAACCCCACAAATAATACATCTTTAAATAGCTATGATCTGAGCGTCCAAGTTCTCCAAAGAGCGCTCAGATCCATGCAGTGTAGGGGAAACGCCACCGTGTTAAAGTTCTGACCGGCCGCACAAGTATTTTGGTCCTATGTCCAAAATAGTTCCAGGGCATTTGTTGCTTTTGCTGGTCAACTTTCCTGTGGTCGCAATACGGGTTGCTCTGCCTGGTTCTTAGGTAGCATTTATTCCCCTTAGTCTCAGACACCTTACCTCCTAGCGGATTTTAAAGTGGTTCAAAACCACCGCCGCCAGAGAACCAGTGTTCGGGTCTATTCGCATGAAGGGAAAGTGTTGAACTAGGGTCACCCAGGGAAAGCTACTAATGGCGGCGGGGTAGGGTAACAGACCTGCACCATAGTTGGTGGTCAGGAGGCCGGCTTCTACACTCCTCCAGGAGTCCGTGGCAAACGTACATGGGAAGGAGTATTTCTCACAAACCCCTTTAGTTTTTTTAAGGGAGTATGCATGGAATGCAACTGGGTATTTTTTTAAATATGATTTGCGGAGGGTTTTTTATGCATAAATGTGTTTCTTGGAAACATATTGTCACGATTCTGGGAACCAAACACGCTAACACACACATACACACACACAGAAAAGGTGCAGTACCGGACCTTAGAGTGGCCGGGCTAAGCACACAAAGAATAGTCAGGAGACAAAGCGAGTAGGGGGAACCAGAAGACAGAAAAACGAGAAACAAGCCGAGGTCAAAGGGTAGGAGAAAGTCACAAAGTCAGATTAACAAGCCAGAGAGTACGTAACCAGAAACACAAGTTCAGTAGCAATACTAGCAAGCAAAGACCACAACAGGGCAGGGAGGAACAGGAAAGGTAAGTATACAAACCATAAGGTTAATTCTGATTGGATAATTTCCAATCAGAATTAACAATCACACGTGGGAGATATCTAGACCTCCCACTGTGATTGAGGCACTGTGCCTTTAACGCCGGGTCAGGTGGCTGACCCCGGCGTGTAATAAATTGGGCGGTCTCCCAGCGTGCAGCGTCATGCATGCTGCCGCTGGGGGACGCGGAGGAAGGCGCGGGCGGCATCTGTGACTGGGAGGATGCCGTCTGCCGAGCGCATGGCAGGAAGGGGACCGCGGACGGCTGGAGGGTGACTGCCGCGAGCGGACTGCAGCCTCCCCTTGCAGCCGCCCACAGGATCCTGACATTACCCCCCCCTCGAAAACCGCCCGGAGGGCTGGAAGCAGAAGGCTTCAAAGGAAACCGGGCATGAAAGGAGCGGACCAAAGAGGGAGCATGCAAATCAGAGCTCGAAACCCAAGACCGCTCCTCAGGGCCATAACCCTTCCAATCCACCAGATATTGCAGCCGACCCCTAGAAACACGAGAGAAGGGCAGCCACTTTGTACACGTCACTAGGGACAGTGCGAGAGGAAACGGGCCGCCCGAGGGGAGGAGAGAACCGGTTACACAGCAAGGGCTTCAAAAGCGAGACGTGAAACATGTTTGGAATACGCATGGAAGGAGGCAGGTCCAGTGAGTAGGAAACGGGGTTAATCCTACGTAACATCGAATTTCATCGAGGGAACCTTGAGACGGAGGTTCCTGGAGGACAACCATACCCTATCACCCGGAACATAAGAAGGGGCCGCACCCCTACGGCGATCAGCAAACTTCTTCTGAGCAGCTGCTGAACGAGACAGCGCAATATGGACCTGATCCCACCTCTTCCGCAAAGAGGCGAGGTTCTGGTCCAAGGCGGGCATTCCCTTGTCGGAGAACGCACCGGGAAGGACAGAAGGCCGAAACCCATAAGCAACCGCAAAAGGACTTAAGCCAGTAGACGAATGAGACACCGTATTCCTGGCAAATTCAGCCCACAGAAGAATGCGAGACCAGTTGTCCTGGTGCGCATTAGTGAAACAGCGTAAATACAATTCCACAGACTGGTTAGCACGTTCGGCTGCACCATTAGATTGCGGGTGATAGGAGGAAGTGAACGACAAGGAGACCCCCATCTCAGCACAAAAGCCCCTCCAAAACCGAGAGACAAATTGAGGTCCCCTGTCAGATACTATATCCTGAGGCACCCCATGCAAGCGGAACACTTCCTTGGCAAACACCTGAGCAAGTTGAGTCGCAGAAGGCAGTTTCCTAAGCGGAATAAAGTGTGCCATTTTAGAGAACCTATCCGTCACAGTCAATATCACTTTCTGACCATCGGAAGGAGGAAGGTCAACAATAAAATCCATGGATAAGTGGGTCCATGGTTTCTTGGGTACCGATAGAGGCATCAGTAGACCCTGGGGTCTCACATTAGGAGACTTACACTGCGTACAGACCCGACAAGCCTGCACAAAATCCACCACGTCTCACTTAAGTGAAGGCCACCAGAACTGTTGAAGGAGGCCCTTATAAGTCTTGGTAACCCCCGGATGACCAGCAGTTTTGGCGGTGTGAAATAAAGTTAACAACTTTTTTCTGTCATTTACTTTAACGTATAGTTTACCAACAGGCGTCTCAGGGGGTGCTTGGGTTTGGTATGTCTTAATATTATCAAGAAAAAGAGACGAAACAACCAAACGGGTAGCAGCTATTATCTGAGACGCAGGTACAATATGTTCAGGAGTCGGGTTAACAAATTCTAAGAGTTCATACTGTCGAGAGATAGCGTCAGCTTTGGCATTACGACAACCAGGTCTATAGGTGATAACATATTGGAAGCGCAAAAAATAGAGACAATCTAGCCTGCCGGGCGGGCAACCTTCTAGCATCAGCTATATAGGAGGGGTTCTTATGATCTGTTATAACCATACTTTTGTGTTTAGAACCCTCTAATAAGTACCTCCATTCCTTAAAAGCTAACACAATAGCTAATAGTTCCCTGTTCCCAACATCATAATTCTTTTCTGGATCCGACAACCTTTTTGAAAAGAAACAACAGGGATGGAGGGGTTTGTCATACGACAACCTCTGTGACAGTACTGCTCCCACACCCGATTCAGAAGCGTCTACTTCCATAACAAAGGGAAGAGAAGGATTAGGGTGGTGTAGCACTGGAGCAGAGGCAAATGCTTTCTTGAGAGTTTCGAAGGCCTTAAGGGCTTCAGGAGTCCAACCCTAGGGTGTAGACCTTTTTTAGTCAGCTTCGTTATAGGAGAGATAAGCGGAGAAAAGTTTTTTATGAATTTCCTATAATAGTTGGCAAATCCTATAAAACGTTGGATAGCCTTAAGTCGTTGGGGAAGTGGCCAGGACAGTATGGCTTCCAATTTAGCAGGATCCATATTAAAACCCTGTACAGTAATTCTATATCCTAGGAATTGCACAGAGGTCTGATCGAATAAACATTTTTCTAACTTACAATAAAGTCCGTTCTGTAATAATTTTTTAAGCACCATCCTAACATGATTATGATGTGACTTCAGATCAGGAGAATATACAAGAATGTCGGCATGGTACACCACGGCACAGACATGCAATAGATCCCTAAGGACATCATTTATGAGGTCCTGAAACACAGCAGGAACATTATACAGTCCAAACGGTATGACCAGATATTCGGAATGCCCACTACGCGTATTGAACGCTGTCTTCCACTCGTCATTCTCCTTTATACGGACAAGGTTATAAGCCCCCTTGAGGTCTAATTTAGTGAAGTACTTAGAACCTTTAACACGATCAAACAACTCAGTGATGAGTGGGATAGGGTAGGCATTTTTAATCGTTATATTGTTCAGACCCCTGTAGTCTATACATGGTCTCAAGTCGTCCTCCTTCTTTGCCACAAAAAAGAAACCAGCACCAGCAGGAGAGGAGGACCTTCTAATAAAACCTTTACTTAAGGATTCCCGTATGTACTCCTCCATTATCTGGTTTTCTTTCTCAGAAAGAGGGTAGCCCTTACCCCTAGGATGCATAGTACCCGGTAACAGGTTTATGGCACAGTCATACTCACGATGTGGAGGTAGCTTATCTGCCTCCCTTTTTTCAAAAACCAATGCAAGGTCTGCATATACAGAAGGGACAGAAACAGCCATGGGCACATTGAGTGAACAAACAGGACGTACATGAGCCATACAGTCTCGTTGACAAGATTCCCCCCAGGAGAGTATATCTAAACAACCCCAATCAAGTACAGGGTTGTGTTTAACTAACCAGGGAAAACCCAGAACAATGGAGGCAGTAGGGGAGTCAATTATTTGGAAGGTTAACCTTTCCTTGTGCAAAGCACCCACAGACATAACTAGTTCTTGGGTTTCATGGGTTACCATAGGTTTCTCAAGCGGTCTACCATCTATGGCCTCAACGGCCAAGGGTGTGGCCTTTTGGATCAAAGTCAAGGTTGCGGTTTTGGCAAAGTTCTCATCCATAAGGTTGTCTGCCGCACCTGAATCGATCAAGGCTTTAGTTGTTATAGTGGTTTTATTGACCAAAAGAGAAACCGTAATAAACGGTCTGGAGATGGACACATGAGGGGACAAAGTCATAACACCCGAGGCCGACCCCTCTCTAGGCCTTAGGTGCTGTAGTTTCCCTGTACTTTAGGGCAGGCATTACAGTGGTGCCCCCTCTTTCCACAATAAAGGCATAACCCCTCCCTTCTACGGTACGCTCTTTCAGCCTCAGTTAACCCCGTAGCACCCAATTGCATGGGTTCAGGGGATGGTTGCCTAGGAGTGGGTAATGCTAGTAATGCAGTACTGGGTAGAGCAGGTAACACCCATGTATCCAGCCGTCTTTGACTACGCCTCTCTCTAATACCGTTATCAATAAGAATCATATAGTCTATAACATCATCCAGAAGAACAGGCAATTCCCTGGATGCTATTTCATCCAGTATGTAAGCGGCCAAACCCTCCTGAAAGGCTGTTACGAGGGCGTCATTATTCCAAACCACTTCAGCTGCTAGAGTGCGGAATTCGATAGTGTAATCCGCTACAGATCTGTTACCCTGTCGGACCCTAAGCAGAGCTTTGCCAGCAGAAGCAACCCTACCGGGTTGATCAAACGTGCGTTTGAAAGCTGTCAGAAAATCTGCAAAGGACATAGGAGACGTATTCTACCACATGGGGTTGGCCCATGCTAAAGCTCTCCCGGACAAGTGGTTTATCAAAAAAGCAATTTTAGATCTGTCAGTGGGATAGGAACGTGGATTCATCACTAAATGGATGTCAATTTAGTTGAGGAAGCCACGACACAATGCTGGGTCACCGCTGTAGCGGCGTCATATAAACTACATGAGCAGGAACGGGTGCTGGAGTGGGAATGGGTTCGGGCACAGCAGCAGCAGCCTCCTGAATGGCAGGTTGCAAGTGTGCAGTACGAGGCAGTATGGTTTGCAAAGCTTGAGCAAACTGATCTATACGGTGGTCTAAACCATCCATTCTAGCCTCCTGATTAACTAGGAGCTGTGGTATGTCAGCAGGTTCCATTATGGCCCTGTTGTAATGTCACGATTCTGGGAACCAAACACGCTAACACACACACACATACAGAAAAGGTGCAGTACCGGACCTTAGAGTGGCCGGGCTAAGCACACAAAGAATAGTCAGGAGACAAAGCGAGTAGGGGGAACCAAAAGACAGAAAAACGAGAAACAAGCCGAGGTCAAAGGGTAGGAGAAAGTCACAAAGTCAGATTAACAAGCCAGAGAGTACGTAACCAGAAACACAAGTTCAGTAGCAATACTAGCAAGCAAAGACCACAACAGGGCAGGGAGGAACAGGAAAGGTAAGTATATAAACCATAAGGTTAATTCTGATTGGATAATTTCCAATCAGAATTAACAATCACACGTGGGGGATATCTAGACCTCCAACTGTGATTGAGGCACTGTGCCGTTAACCCGGGTCAGGTGGCTGACCCCGGCGTGTAATAAATTGGGCGGTCTCCCAGCATGCAGCGTCATGCATGCTGCCGCTGGGTGACGCGGAGGAAGGCGTCTGTGGCTGGGAGGATGCCGCCCGCCGAGCGCATGGCAGGAAGGGGACAGCAGACGGCTGGAGGGTGAGTGCCGCGAGCGGACTGCAGCCTCCCCTCGCAGCCACCCGCGGGATCCTGACACATATGATAGCAGCTTTTAAAGGGTGTATATCTTTAAGTGCCAGTCGGCATTTGTGGGGGCTGTTTAATCCTTTTACATTTAGGGAATACATGTTTAATGAACTGGCCATGAAACCATGTTGTTAACGTGCTGATGACCATGATATTTGTACTAGGTATGCTAGATAAATTTAGTGTTATATACTTATTCGGGGAGGGTGGTATGTTGAGACATAACACATTGGTTGATGCTAAGCATAAGATAAGGCCATTGTCGGCTAGGATTTAGGAAAGTAAAGATAAATACTAAAGTATACACAAAGATCTCCTCTGATAGGGAGAAGGAATGTTGGCCAGAGCAGAAGCTGATGTTAAATTTTTCGACCTCTAGTCATTGACAAAGGGGGAGCGACTGTGCTCCGACAGTAAACCCGAATACATTGTAATCCATTAGATCTAGCTACAACAAGTATGAACATTGACAAGAAACTGTTCTATGTCTGGTTTAAACAATTCCTGAAAGGATATCATGTGTTATGGGTGCAGTCTGCACCAACCTCATGATAGAATTTCCACAATACTAGGAAAATACTGGAGGGGAGGTAAGACGAATCACCTGGGGATCAAACCTAATTTGGAGCGTAGTATATATATTTATTAAAAAAGCATTAACAGGGTAATAAAGAGTGTATTACATTTGGATGGGCATGATTAATGTGTTTACTATAAACATCCTGGCTAGGCTTTTATATTTAATGACAGCCCTTCTCATACATAAGCCTTCTTTTGAGACTTTAATGTCTTTTGCACTAAATACGTATGGCTCATTTAAAAACCTTGATTACCGTATATACTCGAGTATAAGCCGAGTTTTTCAGCCCATTTTTTGGGCTGAAAAACCCCAACTCGGCTTATACTCGAGTCAAGGTCTGTATTATGGCAATTTGCATTGCCATAATACAGACTGGGGGAGAGGGGGGCTGGCAGAGCTGTAACTTACCTGTTCTGCAGCCCCTGTCAGCTCTCTCCTCCTCTGCGCCGTCCGGTCAGCAACTCGGTCAGCTCCCAGTGTAAATCTCGCGAGAGCCGCGGCTCTCGCGAGACTTACAGTGTAAGCTGACAGAAGAGCAGAACGGACGGCGCAGAGGAGGAGAGAGCTGACAGGAGCTGCAGAACAGGTAAGTTACAGCTCTGCCAGCCCCCCTCTCCCCCCCCCACTGAACTGCCACTGGACCACCAGGGAAGGAGCCCCCCTGCCTGCCATATATCAAGCAGGGAGGGGGGACGAAAAAAAAATATATAAATAAAATAAGAAATAATAATAAAAAAATAATAATAAAAAAAAAAATTAATAATAACAAAAAAAAGGGGTATAAGGACCACTATGGGAGGGATGGGGTGGGTTAAGGACCACTATGGGAGGGAGGGGGGTATAAGGACCACTATGGGAGGGAGGGAGGGGGGGATAAGGACCACTATGGGAGGGAGGGGGGTATAAGGACCACTATGGGAGGGAGGGAGGGGGGGGGATAAGGACCACTATGGGAGGGAGGGGGGTATATGGACCACTATGGGAGGGATGGGGGGGATAAGGAACACTATGGGAGGGAGGGGGTATAAGGACCACTATGGGAGGGAGGGGGGTATATGGACCACTATGGGAGGGAGGGGGGTATAAGGACCACTATGGGAGGGAGGGGGGGGTATATGGACCACTATGGGAGGGATGGGGGGGATAAGGAACACTATGGGAGGGAGAAGGGGGATAAGGACCACTATGAGAGGGAGGGGGTGGGATAATGACCACTATGGGAGGGGAGGGGGAAGTAAGGACCACTAGGGGAGGGAAGGGTAAGGACCACTAGGGGAGGGGTGAGTCAGGACCACTGGGGAGGGGGTGAAGGAACACGGGGGTGGGGAGGTAAGGACCACTGAGGGAGGAGGAGGGGAAGTCAGGACATATGGGGGGGGAGGGGGCAGCAAAAGTTTTTTTGCCTACGGCGGCAAATATCCTTGCACCGGCCCTGCACACACTGCATTCACACACTGCATTCATACACACACACACACTGCATTCATGCACACACACACTGCATTCATGCACACACACACACGCTGCACTCATACACACACACATACGCACACACTGCATTCATTATACACACACTGTAAATAAATATTCAATTAATATATTTTTTTTAGGATCTAATTTTATTTAGAAATTTACCAGTAGCTGCTGCATTTCCCACCCTAGTCTTATACTCGAGTCAATAAGTTTTCCCAGTTTTTTGGGATAAAATTAGGGGCCTCGGCTTATATTCGGGTCGGCTTATACTCGAGTATATACGGTAAATCTTTTAATACTATGTAGCCAATCATTTGACAAAGATCACGCTACAAGACATACTAAAAAAAAACCATATGCCTGAACTGTCAGACTATTTCACTACTCAAAATTTGACCTTTACTAAGAAATTTGAGCATCGCCAACTAGTTAATTACTGCCAAACTCCCAATATCCCAGAAGACGGAAATAGACCACTCATATTCATTGAACAATCTTATTTTTAACACAGACATTCTTTGGGAGCACTAAAAAACAAGGAACATACAAAACACTAGGAAGTACTAAATGGAATTATCTTCCATCATCTACTAAATAATGGGAGGAAGACCTTAATATCCAACTCTCTATACCGCAATGGCAGAGGATATTTAAACTCAAGAAAAGATCCAAAATAAAGGGCTTAAATTATTACAGAAAAAAAGTAACTTGTACACTATCCCAAATCCCTATGTATTGGCCATTTAAATGTAAAGTCACTTGCCACATCAAACAGAAGCTTTTAGTTGAGTCCTACCCTAACAATTCACCTTGCTGATTTCAACTAGAACGGGGGTTCTCAACCTTGTCCTCAAGGACCCCCTACCAGTTTAGGGTTTAGGGATTACCTGGGTGTTTCTAAGGTGTTTAGAAAAAGAAAAAAAAGACCTTAGACACACCCAGGTAATCCCCAAATCCTGGACTGGTAGGGGGTCCTGAGGACAAGGTTGAGAACCCCTGAACTAGAAGGTGAAATCTCTAATGAGGCAGAATAGGTAATTTTTCTATACCATTACACACTCATTCCTTTAATAAGGAACACATTGGGTGGGTGGCCGCACTGTAACACGGCTGTGCAATGCAAAAGCAAACACAAACATGCAAAATGTAGCCATGCGTTCAAACTCTCACTACTCCTAGGTGACAGCAATTACCATAGTACTCATGGCCCCCAAAACATACAAATAAATCCAAAAGGAAAAAAGTTTCTCCCAGATAATCCAAAATCCCTATGCACATTTAAATAACTGGAGATTTTTTTGTATCACTCCAATGGATATTTAAGTGTAAGCTCACATTCTACATCAAGTTATAATCTCTTGTGAGTTAGTGTAGGGGAGTCCTACACTAACAATTCACCTTGGTTCTTTCAGATTCCGGTACAAAATCTCTAATGAGACAGCGAAGGCTATTTGAAAAAACTTTACATGCTCATTAATCCTCAGTAAGGGACACACGGGGTGGGTGGAAGCATTGTAGCATGGCTATGTAATACAAAAGCAAATACAAATATTAGGAATTAAACCCTGTGCGGCAGCAATGACTACAGTATAGATCAGCCCCAATATGTACAATATAAAAGCAAAGAAAACGTTACTTGCACACTATCCCAAATCCCACTGTACATAAAGGTTGTTTTTTAAAAGTGTGTTTATTTTAATAGTGATACAGTAAACAGGGGTGTTAACAAAAAACAAATTTTCAAAGACAATGTGATGATATGGAGAAATTTGGAAGATCAACCTATCGAAAATGGATTGAATAGAGTGGACTTCAAAGAGTAAAAATGTATTGTGAAAACTTTACCAAATAGACATCATAATGACTAGGCTACCACAAAGTGCTAGATTTGTAGTTATCCAAAATAACTTAATATGAAGTATAATGTCTCTATGTTATATTCTTTAAATACATATACTCTTAATAAAAACATACACATTTTTATTTTAGTACAGTAATAAGTTATTATCTATATATTTGCTTAATAACTATTTGCTCCTGTCAATGGAATGTCAATGACACATTAATGAAAGCTAAGTATTAGTTATAGTAACATCGTTTGTGGATGTGGTTTGAACTTTGGGATCTTTCTTGTGTAAACAGTGTACGGTGTGATTAATCTTTTATTTTATTTATGATTCATGTCATCAGTTTGTGTTCTTGGTGATAACATACATTGAATATGCAATAAGGGATTGTACATAGCACTATGTCATATTAAAGTGTTTCATTCAGTTTGAGGTTTGTAACCATGCTTAAATCAATACTGGGATAGTTTGAAGAATTGACATAAATTCATTGTGGTCATTCTAAAATAATTAGAATAGTTACATCTATCATTGTAATGTATTATCAGAATATAGTCAGTTTAATAGAACATTATCAAACAATACAATTAGCTATGAAAGCAAGCCTCGATAATTAATCCCACAATGATCTCATCGAGGACTGCACTAGGGATCGCCCTCTGTTTAGTTTTTGTTTTGTCACAGTTTGTACGATCTGCAGCAAAGGTTTAATTATAATTTGTTACATTGGAGCTTGAGATAATTTCAAGGGGATTGTTATATTTCAATGTGAATTCAATCTAAGCTTCCTGGAATTATCTGATCTTATTCACATTAACTTGTTCATGGTGTACCATGGTTTAAATTTTGTATTGGTGGCTATCGTAAGGCCATCATAATAAATGAATGATTAAGTATGGTAAATATAATGATAACCACTATATGGTAAAATAAAACATGTATTCACAACCATATCATGGTATCATAAACCCACATGTTGGCTTGGTGTCTAAAGTAGCACATTCAGCATAACTGAGATTGTAGCAAGAAGCATGCATAGATGGCAAAGTAACAAATACAACACACAGAGAAAGCACTCTGTAAAAAGAGTTAATATATTTTAGGAAAACAGAGTGTATTTGTCCTGACTTCCGCTGACAAATTAGAGAGAAAGCTCTACCTACACAAAGGTTATGGCGCTTCCACAAACAGGTATAATAGAATCAAACAGGGTGAGGAGACCTTCCCAACAATATTAGAGGTTGTCAACGATGCCTTCTGCTGAACAAGGCTATTGCCATCCACATGGAGGCACAAGGCCAAATTAACTTACCGTATATACTCGAGTATAAGCCGACCCGAATATAAGCCGAGGCCCCTAATTTTATCCCAAAAAACTGGGAAAACTTATTGACTCGAGTATAAGACTAGGGTGGGAAATGCAGCAGCTACTGGTAAATTTCTAAATAAAATTAGATCCTAAAAAAAATATATTAATTGAATATTTATTTACAGTGTGTGTATAATGAATGCAGTGTGTGCGTATGTGTGTGTGTATGAGTGCAGCGTGTGTGTATGAGTGCAGTGTGTGTGTGCATGAATGCAGTGTGTGTGTGCATGAATGCAGTGTGTGAATGCAGTGTGTGCAGGGCCGGTGCAAGGATATTTGCCGCCGTAGGCAAAACATTTTTTGCCGCCCCCTCCCCCCCCCCCATATGTCCTGACTTCCCCTCCTCCTCCCTCAGTGGTCCTTACCTCCCCACCCCCGTGTTCCTTCACTCCCCCCCCCAGTGGTCCTGACTCACCCCTCCCCTAGTGGTCCTTACCCTCCCCTCCCCTAGTGGTCCTTACTTCCCCCTCCCCTCTCATAGTGGTCCTTATCCCCCTTCTCCCTCCCATAGTGTTCCTTACCCCCCCCCCATCCCTCCCATAGTGGTCCATATATCCCCCCCTCCCTCCCATAATGGTCCTTATACCCCCCCTCCCTCCCATAGTGGTCCTTATCCCACCCCCTCCCATAGTGGTCCTTATACCCCCCATCCCTCCCATAGTGGTCCTTATACCCCCCTCCCTCCAATAGTGGTCCTTACCTCCCCCCCTCCCTCCCATAGTGGTCCTTATCCCCCCTCCCTCCCATAGTGGTCCTTATACCCCCCTCCCTCCCATAGTGGTCCTTATACCCCCCCTCCCTCCCATAGTGGTCCTTACCCCCCACCCCCCTCCCTCCCATAGTGGTCCTTATACCCCCCCTCCCTCCCATAGTGGTCCTTATACCCCCCTCCCTCCCATAGTGGTCCTTATACCCCCCCTCCCTCCCATAGTGGTCCTTACCCCCCACCCCCCTCCCTCCCATAGTGGTCCTTATACCCCCCCTCCCTCCCATAGCGGTCCTTATACCCCCCTCCCTCCCATAGTGGTCCTTAACCCACCCCCCCCTCCCATAGTGGTCCTTATACCCCTTTTTTTATTATTATTATTTTTTTTTATTATTTTTTTTCTTATTTAATTTATATTTTTTTTTTCGTCCCCCCTCCCTGCTTGATATATGGCAGGGAGGGGGGCTCTCCTTCCCTGGTGGTCCAGTGGCAGTTCAGTGGGGGGGGAGAGGGGGGCTGTCAGAGCTGTACTTACCTTTCCTGCAGCTCCTGTCAGCTCTCTCCTCCTCCGCGCCGTCCGTGCAGCTCCCTCTGTCAGCTCACACTGTAAGTCTCGCGAGAGCCGCGGCTCTCGCGAGACTTACACTGGGAGCTGACCGAGGTGCTGAACGGACGGCGCGGAGGAGGAGAGAGCTGACAGGAGCTGCAGGAAAGGTAAGTACAGCTCTGCCAGCCCCCCTCTCCCCCCAGTCTGTATTATGGCAATGCAAATTGCCATAATACAGACTCTGACTCGAGTATAAGCCGAGTTGGGGTTTTTCAGCCCAAAAAATGGGCTGAAAAACTCGGCTTATACTCGAGTATATACGGTAATTAATATTTTTGTGAATTGTGTTAGAACAAGCAAATGACTTAACAAATCATGCAACAGGTTTGAGTAGCCTTCCTTTATTATTGTTGCTCCATTTACTAATCTAATCATGTTTTTCTCGCTCAACCATTTGGCCGAACTGACTTTAACTTTCAGAATACTTTAATTATTTTACTAAACTGCCTTTGAATTTATTTGAACACAAATAGATATATGTAAATTATTTTTATATTATTTGTTTTCCTTTATAATGAAGAAACAAAAGACTTATCAGGCATGTTTAAATAAATTTTTTTTTTATCTATTCCCTTTTTCTTAATTTAGCTATATTTCATGATGTAAGGTCCTTCTTTGTGTTTCTTATGGGCCATCACAATACATTCCTTAAATAATTTCCACTAAACAGAGATTTACGGAGGACTTATCAGTGGGTTGCACATTTTGGGCATACATATCTACATTACAACAAAATCCTTGCAATACACCATACAGGAAGCTGTATATACGGCATGTTGCTTCCACACTATCATTCTCTGAAGTTCTGTCTGTGCATAACACCCAGAACGACAGGCTGATGCGTATTAGGGACTTTAACTTGTGGCTTGGTGAATGGTGTCGGGAGCAAGGATTTGGCTTCATTTCTCATGGCAGCTCTGTTTGGAATGGAAATAAACTGTACAAAAAAGATTGTTTGCATCTTTCTCAAAAGGGAACAAATGTACTCAGTGAGCAGTTCAGAGGTTTTGATAGGACATATTTAAAATAGTAGGGGGAGACAAAAGGGTGCTAAAACATCAATCCAATTGCTGCCAAAACAAGGACAGAAAGTTCATGTAGCAAGTGTGTTAAAAAATGACAAGCCTGGAGTGATGTCTACGAATGCTCGCAATTTAGGGAATAATGAACCTGTGGAAATTATTTATTTATTTTTATTTATTTATCAAATATTTTACCAGGATGAATAAATTGAGATTTCTCTTGTCCACAAAACATTGCATTGTTACAATAGGATACAATATTAAAAAAATACAATATACAAACAATATATATATATATATATATATATATATATATATATATATATATATACACATACATACACACATATGCAAATTTAACATATAACAGGCGCATTCTGTGCTGAAGTTTGTTGCCATATATCTCTTAAAAGATTTTAGATTGAATGAAGAATTGACTGTGTCCCTGAGTTTATTCCATAATTGCAGTGCTCTGTAGGAAAATGGGGATCAAGCCACTTTATTTTTGTATTGTGATATGCTAAATATTGTGCTAGTACTGGATCGAAGGTTATAGGAGGTGTGAACAGCTGGGGAGAGCATTCTACTCAGGTAGGGTGGGAGCTTCCCAGAAAAGCTTGTATGCACAAGGCTGGAAAGATGACGAGTGTGTCGGAGTACCAGCGATAGCCAGTGTAGCTCTTTTTTATGATATTGCTTTTATTACTAAATGTAACTCACAAGTCAAAAATATTGATGAAGTCCTAAAAAAGCATTGACACATCTTTCAAAAAGATGAGTTTCTTTTTGTTTATAATCTCTTTATTGAATATGATAGAACAAGTTTTTATTTGTATAATAATTTATTGAATTTTCAATGTTATAGATAAGTTGAACAGATGCAAAGAGGTGGTACGTGGTCACAATACAGAAGTATATCACACTTCATGAAATAGCATACATCTCCAGCTTAACATCGAGAAACCTTAATATATTGGTATATCATCAAATCATAGAACAATAAACCTGCAACTGTACTTAGATCTTGTCAACTCATTTAATTTCTGTATCTAGGCGTAACCATCGTTGCAAATCATAAACTTGGGGGGAGGGATGGATGGGAGGAAAAGGGGGGGGGAATATAAGGGGATTGGCTTGTGTTTCGAGGACATGTTCCTCATTGGGGTCTATCACCGACTATGTGCTCTTTTGGACTGACTGTCGCCAGTCGTCCCATTTTTGCCATGCTGTCGGCCAGACTTTGCTTGCAGTTCTCATCCGCCTTACCGCGGTTTCGTAGGATTTGGTGGTATCCACCAATTTTTAACATTGGTCAATGTTTGGTGGGTTTTCGCTGAGCCACATTCTGCTTATGGACATTAGAGCTGCGATAATGATATGATATATGAAATATAGGTCTGCCTTTCGTAGTTTGTGGGGTAGTGCTAGTAGAAGATAAGTTTCTGGGGAGAGCGGCAGAGCTACACCTGTGGACGCAGTTACGATATTCGAAACGCTTCCCCAGAAGGGTTTGAGTTTTGGGCAAGTCCACCAGATGTGGAGCATTGTTCCCTGCTCTTTTAAGCATCTCCAGCATGATTTTGACTTCCGTCTATCAAATTTGAGTAACCTAGTTGGCACCATGTACCAACGATATAACACCTTCCTGCTAGTGGGATGTGTTCAGTGTTAGGTGCTTGTGAGCAAGCAGCAGTTGGGACCATGCTTCGTTAGGTATGTCTAGGTTTAACTCTTTCTCCCAGGCTTTTACGAAGCTTAAGGCCTTTGGTGGTTCCTGGGTTCTAGATAGTTTATATAGGAGAGACGGTAGTTTTTGTGGTGGTGTTTGGGCCAAGCAGATTTTTTCTATCTCAGTCAATGTATTGACTTGTTGAGGTGCCCTATCTGTATGGACATGTTTTCTCGCCCATGACTGTATTTGTAAATAAGAAAAGTAGGCTTTGGGAGGTAGATCAAACGTTTTAGACAGCGAATTGTAGTCCAGTATGTGGCTGTAGCGGGGAGCTAATATCCCACAGCTATTCTCCACTTCAGATCCCAGTGAGGCTCAGGAACAAGGCAATTGTAAATCCACAAGCAGAGTTTCCAGCAGATAAAATAACTCAGCAATATCCCAACAGCAATCCCAACACACAGTTTCAGGAGCAGAACTGACAATCTTCATTCCAGGGTTCCTTATAAAGCATGCTCCCATGCAAGGGAGGGATTCACCTCAATTAGGACAGTAACCAATACTGTAACTGTTACCTCCCACACATCTCCTCCTCTCAGAGTGACTCATAATCCCCTTAACTTATACAGTATTTTACCCCAAACCCGGATGTACCCCTAAACTAGTACATACCATTAATATTAGGGTACCGCTAGGTAGCCCTGATCTGGGTGAACAATATATCCAAAATTCACCCAGATCGGACCAGGGGTTCGGTAGTTAGGTGGAGGGTGAAGTTTGACCGACCGCACACGAGGTGGTAGCCGAAAAGGGTTCCATACGTTTGGGCCCTGCGGTCGGTCTCCGTTAGGCAGTTGAAATATACAATAATCTTAGCCATCCACACTTAAATTCACCTGCATTACAGTTCTCTCATTCGGTACTTGGTTTCTACCGAATGGGGCTTCGTTAGGTCCCTCCGTTCGGTAGTTATGGAGCTCTGGAGGTCTCAGCGGTGTTCGGTTGTTTGAGTGTCCTAATTGAGTTCCAGACACTCGACGACCAAACACTGCTGAGATTTTGATGCGTAAGATGGCCGCCGCACGTGGTTCGTATACCGAACAGCGGCCACCCAGGCATCTGTAATTAGGATTCAAGTTGCGGTTTCTGTGAGAAGTGTGAACGCCTAACGAGGCGCACACTTCTCACTGGGGTGGTCTAATGGTTCGGTAGTTTTATTCTCATGAAACTACCTAACCCACATACGAAATCATACATAAAGACATGAATACAAAGAACGAATACAGTTACACAGGTAAGTTATAGGACAGGCTTAATGCATTCCGCTACATCGGCCATCTGACATTATCTGAGATAGACACTTAATCCCACTGTTGTACCATAAACCATGGTCAAATCCGGGAATAAGGATAAGAAACGCTTGGGTTTGTAGCGCTGGGGAGATATATGAGGCAGGGTAGTGTTCTTTAACATGTCTGTCCCATACCGAGAGTGTCACTGCCGTGGTGGGGCATATGTTCTGATATCTTGGTCTTTTATACTTGGGAATCCAGGCCAGGGTGGACATTGCCATCCCGCCAGTGTGTGCCATTTCTATTTGATGCCATGGTGTGGTGTGGTGGAAGGTTGTTATGAGGGTGCCCATCAAGGCCGCTGTGTAATATTTCCTGATGTCTGGAGCCCCCATTCCACCCTCCTTAAAGGGCCTATACATGGTGACCGCCGCCACTCTCGGTCGTTTCCCTCCCCAGATGAACCCATTCAATAAGCCTTGGGCTTCCTTAAAAAAGTGTTGTGGCAGGCGGATTTGGAGTGTTCGGAATAAGTACTGTAGCCTTGGTAGTATCATCATTTTTGCTGCCGCTATTCTCCCTGACCATGAGATGTATTTCCCTTTCCAGCTATGTAGCTGTTGTTTGATATTACCAAGTAACTTTACATAGTTTGCTTTGTACAGCTTCCTTATTGTGGGTGTGAGGTGGATCCCTAGAAATGTCAAGTGGTCCTTTCTCCAATCATATGTGTGTTTGCTTTGTAGTTTAGTGAGTTGTTCTGTGGTGAGATTAAGGCCCATGGCTTGCGTCTTACTGATATTAAGTTTATAGCAGGAGCAGTCACGGAACCTTGTTAGTATATTTTGGAGGTGCGGTAATGTGGTTTCGGGTTTAGACAAGGTAAGCATTACATCGTCGGCAAAGAGGGTGATCTTATGTGTTTTCCCACCTACTTTGATCCCTTCAATGTCGTGAGAGTTCCTTATATGTTGGGCTAGGGGTTCTAATGCCAGTATATAAAGCAGTGGAGAGAGCGGGTATCCCTGCCTGGACCCATTAGAGACATGGAATAACTTGGAGGTAAAGCCACCGTTCGTTATCTTCGCTGCAGGGTTATCATATAGCACTGATACCAGCGTAATTCTGGGAAGGCAAACTTCGTCAATACGGCTTCTAGGTATCCCCAGTGCAGCCTGTCAAACGCTTTCTCAGCATCTAATAACAGTGCCACACTGGGTTCCCCTGTTGTCTGGATCCTGTGGAGAATGTTAACCAGTTTTCTGGTCCCATCTGAGCCCTGCCTGCCCCGAACAAAGCCCACTTGGTCTTCTTTGGGAAGAATGTTTCCTAGTCTATTGGCGTATATTTTTGCTAGTATTTTTAAGTCCGTATTTAGGAGTGATAATGACCGTACATTCTGGCATTTATGTGGTGGTTTCCCAGGTTTCGGTAGTGTCATTATGGGGGCTAGCAGTGTCTCTTGCGGTATTTTCCCTGTCTTGAGGATAGTATTGTAAAGTTTTTCTAATGTGTGGGTTAAAATGTGTGAGAGGGTCTTATAGTACAAATTTGTAAAGCCATCTGGGCCAGGTGATTTCCCCTTGGGGAGGGCTTTGATTGTGTATGTTATTTCAGTCTGAGTAATAGGTTCGTTCAAGAAGGTTTGGTCTGCCTATGTAAGTTGTCGTGTGTGGGCTTCTTCTAGGAAGGTGTTAATGTCCGGGGCGAGTGGTTGGCGTGTGTGTTCATCTCTTTTTAGGTTGTATAGCGTATCATAGTAATCTGCTAACATGTCATTGATATCATGGGGGTTGTACACCTTATTTCCTAGCGGGTTTAAAAGGAACGGTATTTTCGCATTGCCTTTTCTGCTGTAGAAGGGCTGCTAAGGCCTTCCCTGCTCTGTTCCCCTGGGTATATGTTGTAAGTTTGAGCCTGTGTGCTATGGTGGCTGTGGTGTGTAGGTGAATGTCATTCAACTGTCCTTTAAGTTGGTCTATACGCTGTTGCTTGGAGATGGTTGGGTTTAGGGCATGTGCAGATGTTTCGTCCCTAAGCGATCTCATAAGAGTTATATATTCTTTCTTTGCTTGCTTATTTAGATGGGATGCTTGGCTGATCATGAGACTGCTAATGAATGCCTTATGTGCCAGCCACGTTGTGGCTAATGGGACATCAGGTGTATCGTTTATAGAAAAGAACAAAGTAATTTCTTCGGTAAGTTTGGTGCTAAAGTCTGAGCTGTGTAAGAGAGCTTCGTTCATGCGCCATGGTGTTGATCCGCGAGATTGAAATTGATCTTTTAGGGTTAACAATACTGGGGCATGGTCAGACCAGACTATATCTCCTATCTCACTGTGTATAGCATTCGACACTATGTCCCCCGAGACAAATATAAAATCAATTCTAGAGTATGTTTTATGTACTGAGGAATAGAATGTGAATTCTCGGTCATTCGGGTGCTGTGCCCTCCATACATCATACAGATTGTGTTCCAAAAGGAATTTTACCAGTGCTGTTGCCTGTTTACCTAGAGTTTTACATCTTGGGGACTCAGCCGACTGTGTGGTATCCAGTCTGGGCTGCATTATGTGATTCAGGTCTCCACAGAGGATTGTGGAGGAGGGACAATTGGTGGGGATTTTGTGTAAGACCTTCTGTAGAAAATTTCTCTGCTCCTTATTAGGGCTATACAACCCCACTAGTGTGTATAAGGTGTCATTGATTTTGCAGTGTATTATGAGATATCGACCCTGTGTGTCTTTTTTAAGGTTCAGGAGTTCAAATGTAACTGAAGCATGAATGAGGAAGGACACACCTCAAGATGGGTACCCTGTTGTGTACAAAATGTGTCTCTTGTATGCACAGTATGTCTGATTTAGTGCATTTTGCGTCTTCAATAAGGAGCCTCCTTTTGTGTGGTGTATTTAAGCCACAAGTATTGATAGTTTGTATCTTCATATTTGTGTTTAGGTTTGCAACTGTGCAGTACGGTATAGTGTAGCATCTGACCTTCACTTCCCTCACGCTGAGTAGGGGGTCGTTGTGGCGTCATTAGTAGCAAAGGAGGTGGGCCAGGGCCAGCCATATTATTGATGAACAGAGAGAGAAAGGAAACCGCGCCTTTTTTTTTATACGAACATACGTACTCAAATCCTTATGGTCGTATAATGGTAGACCTCAAAAAAAGAGAAATAAACAAAACAATAGTGTAACCCTGTAAATATTCAGGAAACAATAAAAAGCATGTAAGGTAGTACACTCACATTTAGCAGAGCTAAATACAGAGCTCTGCTGTTTTAGCGCGTAGACGGAATGATCCCCGTCCTAGGATAAATATGAGGTAGTCCACGTCTTGATGGTCTCAAACAGAGAAAACAGACAGGAAAATCCACATAGTGTAGTATATACTGGTATAAATATAAATGGTAAGTGAATAGAAAATATCGTACTCACATTTACTAGAGCGTGCCTCGCTCTAGTTAATAGCGCATAGGTGGTATAATCCCCACCAAGGAATAAAGATGTAAACCAGGAGCAAAATATAATGGAAATCTCAGAGTAGTAAAAAGTTAAGATTATAACCATTTATTACACATATAAATCAGTAAAAAACAATATATATAAAATACTCAATGAGAAAGTCCATAAAAAATCCACTTTACGCGTTTCACCTATAGAGGCTTCTTCAGAAGTGTGGATGAAGTCCTGGTAATGTCCAAATATATATGCAGAACAATAAGAATAATTAGCTTCATGTGGTAGAGAATTAGTTTACTTACTGTATCCTGATTTTGCGCGCGCTGTCAAACCGGAAGTGACGCGGCGCCGTATTAGCCAATCATAGGCTTAAGGAAGTGAGTTGTTCTAACCACCGGTGGAACGCACGCGTCATACCGGAAATAATCGGTGGTAATCTATGCGTTTCAACGTGGAACGCATGTCCTAAACGGACCAATCATGGGCCATAATAACCTTCCATGCATCAAGGAGAAATACTGTCCGCATGTCTGCATTAGCAGATTCAGTACTGTTAAAGTCGTGACTTAAATATGAATATTAATTAATATATAATAATTAAGCAACAAATAACAACTTTAATATTTTTTAGAGTTCGGTATTATGGTCGAATATATAATAGGAAATACACAAAACATTGTAGTATTAAATGTATATTTAATATAATTATAATAACAATTAAACAAATGCTAGCAGAATGTCAATTTACCACAATAATTACACAATACAAAACTACAAACAAAAGGCTATAACAGTTGCTAGCTGTTATAATAGATTACTTACACGGCTCCAGCCTGTTTGGCTGGAGCTATACAGTCAGCTACATTTTCAATCAATGCAAGCAAAAGAAAAAAGAGAGAGAGTTCCTCCTACTATTTGGTTTTATCCAGTAAGTAGGCTGGCCTGTGATGTCACTTCCAGAAGCACATGAGTTAGCACACTGACCCCTAGTGGTGCCTCTAAAGCATTAAGCTCATTATGCTTTTTTATGACAAAAAGTCATTAATTAATAAATACCATTACAAACCACCCTTTGACTTATGTCATAAAACAAACATTATATTGAATCTACCCTATTTTAACAGTACCTGCCCTACAACAAGACCCACCTTTTGAAGAATGATACCCATTTACCCGTAAAGTTATGACACTTTATTGCTTATTCAATTTTTTTTTTTTTTTAAATAAGCACATACGCACCCTTATAATAATAGACAACTCAAACCATGTTTTATTAGATTAACCAATGATATTGTGTTCATGTGAGGATGTGTTTTGGAGCTTAATATAGTATTAGACACCACAAACTCATAACACCTATGAATCGTGGCACAGACCGACTCGATTTCTGTAGCCTCTGGCTGGTCTGTGTGCCTGGAATTTTCACAAACATTAGTCCTGGAAACTGGATACTCTATTCTTCGACAGTCTCATAGAACATACGCATGGAGACAGGGATGAATGAAATAATTTGAGCAAACAAGGACGTAGGATTTTTGTATTTATAGTTCATGTGTGCAGGGACTTTTGTGTGTTTGTGGTCAATTGTCACAGTATCCTGCTCTGGCTGTATTATTTTACCTACTCCCATCACTCGCAGCTTCAGTATTTCTTCTCATAACAGTTCATGTGATCAAGGACTTTTGTGTGTTTGTGGTCACATTGTTTTGTTTTTTCTTTCTTTATACCATTAACCACCTTGACGTAACAGTTTCCTGCTCCTGATGCATTTTGTTCCGACTCTCACCACTCTTAGCTGCAATATTTTTTCTCCTTACAGCAACAGTTGAGCATAGTGTCCAGTGCTTCTTCTTAAAATATCCTTGCTTGAAAGTTCTTGAATGAAAACACAGGCAATGACGAACACAAACATAAATGGCAAATAACTGTGCCAATCATCACAAGTACCATTTGATTGTGGTGTCTTAACCATATTTTTCCCTATGGCGTTTGGATAAATACCTACACACCTCTCTTCACATCCAGCACACTCCTGATTCAGAGATAAACACAATATCACTGCTGTATCTACCAATTTAACCCAAACACTCGTTATTACTGCTGCATTTACCAATTTAATCTAAACACTCGTTATTACTGCTGTATTTAACCAATTTAATCTAAACATTAACCAAAACAATTACATTCCTATTTACCACCCTTCTATTTAAACATGTATAGATAACCCAAAATGCCTACTTTCTCTTATCACTCTTCCGTTTTTTGTTAACTGCAACCACTCATGCACTTTAAACAGACACAAATCAAGCACCTACTGGACAATGGGGTTAGAGACCTCCCACCCCAGTTCGGTTTACACAAATACCCCCTGGTCCCTATGGGTCAATACCCCCTTTCCCAGGCAAGCATACATACATACATACAACAATCAATATATGTATTTCCTAGTCACTAAAAGTCCAATACTCAGTACCCCCTAGCCTAAATTCCCCACCCGCTACTGTAACTAAGTTTACAGCCCACGTTATGGCAGTTCACCCGCTAGGCAGATATGCTCAGTACCCCCTAGTTTAAGTTCCCCACCCGCTACTGTAACTAAGTTTACAGCCCACGTTATGGCAGTTCACCCGCTAGGCAGATATGCTCAGTACCCCCTAGCCTAAGTTCCCCACCCGCTACTGTAACTAAGTTTACAGCCCACGTTATGGCAGTTCACCCGCTAGGCAGATATGCTCAGTACCCCCTAGCCTAAGTTCCCCACCCGCTACTGTAACAAAGTTTACAGCCCACGTTATGGCAGTTCACCCGCTAGGCAGATATGCTCAGTATCCCCTAGCCTAAGTTCCCCACCCGCTACTGTAACTAAGTTTACAGCCCACGTTATGGCAGTTCACCCGCTAGGCAGATACACAATAAACCCACGTATTACTTATTTTATATTTCCTGGTCTCTCAGGGATATACAATAGCTAATCCTCTTCCCAGGGTAATATAAAACTGACACAAACGGCTACTTTTAAGCAATACAGAATTTCAAATGGACTTATGAGTAATACATAAAGTTTTCAAGTGCAATACAATCACTAGAAATAAGAGAATAGTATGCACAAAAGCATAGCATAGACATGTTAAATAGACAATAAAATAAAACATTCAATAGCTCATCAAAGGTCAACATTTAAACACTGGTCTCCATCTGATATCCTATCTGTGTTCCAATGTCCACCTCTGGTTTCTGCTACATCTTGAAAAAGTTAGAAAACAGATCAGGATTACTTTCCTAGTCACTTATAGCGTATACTGCAAATATTTTACTTAGAATATATATATATATATATATATATATATATATATATATATATATATATATATATATATATATATACACAGACATGTAAACACACTCCTTCAGCTTTTCATTTTATAAATAATTTTTTCAACAAGATTACTTTCTTAATTTTTTTACAAGGCTCTTAAAAAACAATAAGCTAATAGCTGCTTTCTGCATCTTCTCTGCAATTCAGGAAACACATTTCTAACCAACCTAAACATGTTTAATAACTCTCCACCCTTTGGTTAAATTATAGAGGAGTGAACCACAACACCTCTTCCGCCTCTGAAAGGATATAGGTCAATATGTCTCAAAGTTCAACACTTCTGACAGCTATGAGTGACTCCCTATTAATTTCTAGCCTTTCCACGGACATGCTTGCACCTCGCGGCTAAGGGCCTGCACAACTAACCATCCTGTGATGGCAGTGGCTTTCCGCATGGTGGTGACCGCCCCCGCAAAATTATAGAGGAGCAAACATACAGCAGCCTCTTTTCCGGCTCGATTAAAGGTTCTGGGCCAATATGTCTGCAATTTAACCAGTACACTCACGTATCACTTATTGTATATTTCCTGGTCTCTCAGGAATTTCTATTAAATAGCGTATCCCCTTTCCAGGGCAATATACAACAAAAACTAGTCACCAAGGGTCTCTATGGTCATTATAGGCCGCCCTACCACTAGTGTAATACGCCCTTTTTTAAATATATTTCCTGGTCTCTCAGAGATTTAGCCTATCCCTTTCCCAGAGCAATATATATATAAACAATTACAAATAAGTTACAAAACGCTACTTATAAGTAATACAGGGTTTCAAAATATAATAATACAGGATAGAACTGCACAACAACTATTGGGTATGCTCCCCCTTATCCGGACACGTTTAAATACCCCCTAGCTCAGGTTCCCCACCCGCTACTGTAACTAAAATCACAGCCCACATTATGGAGGTTCACCCACTAGGCAGATACACCCTAATTCAAAGCATGGAAATATTAAAATCAGTTATAGATGGCTTCTAAAATAATATAAATCTTAATCTGAGCCCATACACTTACTTTTTTAAAAATGCTAACTTGTTAAAATATTCAGACTAAATAGGACAAAGGAATTATTTTACCATTTTTTTCAGTTCATTTGTTACCAGTTCCTGAAATTCCATCATATGTCCAGTAATTCCTTAGTCCTGGATAATAAAGCTGAAAAACACTCCACAAAGGCAATTACATTTACAAAACAATGCAGTTTATTTTTTCTCATACAGGCAAGACTACCCTACCCCAACAAGGACATTCTCCCCCAGCTGTAGCTGAAAAGCATGGTCACACAGCTGTTAAAAAGGTGGTCTCTCCTTCATGAGTCAAAATCATATACATATTTATACTAATATTCTGTGTATATGCACACATAAATCTATTATTCACTGAATCTGCTTTACTAAACATATCTTTTTCTTAACTACTAAATTTAATAAATTTTGTCCAAATCTCTTTTCAACTAGACAAATCCATGAATGCCAAACAAATGTAAATTAATACACAAACAAACAGGGTCAAATTTAGCAATACAACCTGGTGAACTAGTTTAGTGAAAAGTCTTTTCCTATGCAAATGGTAGCAAACAATGAAACTAGGCCTCAACTCATTTACACCATGTGGTCAATGGTGGATTCAAATCCACATGGTCAGACAAAAAGTAAAGTATATTTTTTCTATATAAAAATGACCAAAGATTGGTAACAAGCAACACAATAATTCATCACTATGTTCTACAGCAAGAGATACATTAAAAACAAATATCTAATCCCTATTTGCTATCTGTATTCATTCCATTAAAACCAGATCATCAATTTATTCACTTCTATACAGACAGACAATTGACTCTATGTATTAAACAAAATGCATAACTTTTGTATTTTCCCTAATATTCCAGCATAATCCCATCTTCGTCGCCATGTGTTAAAGTCGTGACTTAAATATGAATATTAATTAATATATAATAATTAAGCAACAAATAACAACTTTAATATTTTTTAGAGTTCGGTATTATGGTCGAATATATAATAGGAAATACACAAAACATTGTAGTATTAAATGTATATTTAATATAATTATAATAACAATTAAACAAATGCTAGCAGAATGTCAATTTACCACAATAATTACACAATACAAAACTACAAACAAAAGGCTATAACAGTTGCTAGCTGTTATAATAGATTACTTACACGGCTCCAGCCTGTTTGGCTGGAGCTATACAGTCAGCTACATTTTCAATCAATGCAAGCAAAAGAAAAAAGAGAGAGAGTTCCTCCTACTATTTGGTTTTATCCAGTAAGTAGGCTGGCCTGTGATGTCACTTCCAGAAGCACATGAGTTAGCACACTGACCCCTAGTGGTGCCTCTAAAGCATTAAGCTCATTATGCTTTTTTATGACAAAAAGTCATTAATTAATAAATACCATTACAAGTACAAATGTCCATGGAAGCACTGTTTGTGTGTATGCCTCAGCAGATTCAACACAGAAGTCCATATTCAAAAGAACAATTGGCATATCAATACAATGGCTCAGCATATAGTATTCTTAAAGCAAAAGCATAATTCAAAACAGAATATGAGCCAAAATAGTGCGATCTGATAGTATGTGGTACAAAAAAAAAATACACAAATAAGACATAATAGTAGTGTCTGAATGTAAAGAAAATTAGGAATTAGAAATTAAACATAAACAAACATAAAAAGCTGTACTAATATAGATACAGAGCATACATATTAATATTTTCAATAATGTGTGCGTATTAAGGATACATGAGATGCACATAGAATGTAAGTGCAATCACAATTAGTAATCAGCATATACATATGTATATATAAGTATAAGCATCCATATAAACTGAGAAGAGTAGAAAAAGGGTTATATATATATAATTGACACTGTAAACCACATGAAAAATAAGTGGTAATGATGGATAAAAAATATATAAATAAATATAAAAATAAAAATAAAAGTTAAAATGATAGAAATAAAAGAGAGACCTGTAGTATAAATCGGTGACCATATACTAAAATGCAAAATGTAAGAGACTTGATGTATACATGCATATATATACATATATATACGAGAAAAACATAAAA
The DNA here is from genome assembly GCF_036172605.1 of Pelobates fuscus. NCBI lineage: Eukaryota > Metazoa > Chordata > Amphibia > Anura > Pelobatidae > Pelobates > Pelobates fuscus. The sequence continues at coordinate 415,533,180 of NC_086319.1, forward strand.
AACGAAGGGTATAAAAAGAGGAGGAGAGGGGATGGGAATAAAAAAATTGATACTATTAAAAAGGAGAAAAAAACAGCAACTGGTTGATAATAAATAAGAAAAATATATATAGGGAGCGGACATAAAAAATCTTATAAAAAATTAAAAAGATCAAAGTCTATATTTAATCCGTTGGGATGTAATGTATCAATTTTGAATACCCATTCCATCTCTTTTTGGCCAATTTTTTTAATAAAATCGCCTCCTCTCCAATGGCTTTTTACTATAGCAATTCCCATAAATGTGAGAAATGTGGGATCATTGTTGTGTTTACAAAAGTGAGCAGACACTGAATGTTTTTCGTATTTCTTTTCAATGTTTCTACAGTGTTCTGCTATGCGTATTTTTAATGGTCTAATGATGCGACCAATGTATTGGAGGCCACAAGGGCATTCCAATAAATAAATGAAATTTTTGCTTTCACAGGTGATAATCTCTTTGATATTAAAAATCTTATTATTATTATTCGACTTAAAAGTGGACCTTCTTTTTTCTGTTGGTTTTGTTTTTTTGCAAGCTATGCAATTGTTACATTTAAAAAAACCATTGGCGAGGGGTAAAAAATCCTTCATGGGTTTACCTCCTATTTGATCTTTAGTGTAGTTGTTCGTCAGGTGCATTTTTAAATTCGGAGCACCTCTAAACACAATACGTGGTTTATTGGGAATTATACTTTTTAAAATAGGGTCTTCTTTTAGGAGGTGCCAATGTTTGTTCATTATTCTTTTTAGATGTTTATTTTTATCATTGTAATCTAATACTATAGGTAGATTGACTTGGTTTTGTTGGTGGGGTTTTGTTTTATGTATGAGCTCTTTTTGGTTGATCTCCAATGCTTGCTGTATGGTAGACTCTATTTGTTCTTTATTATAACCTTTATTTGTCAGACAGTTTTTAATTTTATTCGCCTGCTCTAAAAAAACTTTATTGTCCGAACAGTTCCTCCTAAGTCTAGTGATTTGGCTCTTTGGGATGCTGTTGAGCTAGACTTTATTATGGCAACTTTTTGTGTTAATATAATTGTTGACATGAACGTCTTTAAAATGGGTTTTAGTGTGAATAGCATCGTCTTTGATATAAATATTCAGATCCAAATAAGTAATCTCTTTATTGTTTATTTCTGAAGTTAAAATAATACCCTCTTGATTGGAATTTAAACATTGGATAAAATCATGTGCTTCCTTTATTGTACCCTTCCAAATAAAAATAAGATCATCTATGTATCTGGAGTAGGATACTAGATTCGACGTCCAGCCATGCCCACTCCAAATAAATCTGTCTTCCCACTCAGCCATAAAGAGGTTGGCATAGCTGGGCGCGAATCTAGTACACATGGCCGTTCCTCTATTTTGTAAGTAAAAAGAATCCTTAAACCAGAAGTAATTATTGTTAAGAATCAAGTTAATACCTTCAATCAAGAAGTTAATTTGTTCTTGTTCCATAAGCTTAGCTTTTTCTAAAACAGTTCTAACTGCATTGCACCCTCTGTCATGTTGTATGATGGTGTATAATGATTGAACATCGCAAGTAATGAATAGAAAATCATCTTGCCAAGTAATTTTTTCAAGTTTCTTTAAAAGATCTATAGTGTCCCTAAGAGGGGGCGTGGCTGCGACCTTGACCAAGATGGCTGCTTAGTCCGTTTGCTCCGTTCCACTATACCCCCTAAACAGCGATTCCTCATAGCTACGGACGACAGATGGGTCGCAACAAACGCATGGAGCCCCCACAAACACCGAGGGGCTCCCAACAACACAATCCCCAAGGCACCATGGACTCCTTTCTGCAGCCGGCCTCCGGCTCCGGCGGAGAGCCAGTAGGCCCGAGTTCAGCACCGCCGTCTCCCTCATCACCTGCCGGCACGGAACACTCCACACTCGCCAAGATAAGTGAGGAACTTCGCTCCATATCGGCCTCTATAGCTTCTATGGCCACCAAAACAGATTTACTCACACTTACCACCACGATTCAGGATGCTCTACGCACGGAGATGGCAGGCATCAGGGCGGAAGTGGCTGCACAAGAGACCCGCATTGAAACCCTGGAGCACTCCACAGAGACACAGTCGGCCAGAATCTCTGCGTCTGACATGGCGATTACACGGCAAGGGGACATGCTGCTCGACATGAGGAGACACTTGGAGGACCTCGACAATAGAGGCCGCAGGTGCAACATCCGGGTAAGAGGAGTCCCGGAGATAGGTGGGGAGGAAAACGCGGCGGAGGTCCTCTCAGACCTGTTCAACATCATACTACAGGCTGCAGCACCCCAAACATTTGAATTTGAAAGGGCACATAGAGCAACACGTCCGCGCTCCGCTGAGGATGGACCGAGGGACCTTATTTGCTGCCTCCACTCCTTTCCCATCAAGGAAGCCATTATGAGAAAAGCCCGTGAACGACCAGAATGGACATTCCACGGCTCCCAGGTCTCTCTTTTCAATGACCTCTCCCCCCTCACACTTGAGGCCCGCAGAGCCCTCAGGCCGGTCACAGCGGCCCTGCGAGAACATCGCATCACCTACAAATGGGGCTTTCCTTTTGTGTTGCTGGCTCGCCACCATGACAACTGGATCTCAGCGAAGTGGCCGGCAGATATACCACGCTTCCTAGAAACCCTGGATCTTCCGCCTATCCAAGTCACGAACTGGTTCCTGGGCCCCGCCGGACAAGGCCCGCGACCTCAAAGAGCTCCACGGAGGCGTAGAGACGGATCCCCTCAGAGACAGCCCCCCAGACGACGCATGGATCAGGGAGGCCAGGCCGAGTGAGTACCATTCCCTGAAGCGGGATACCTGTTCCTGTACCCCCGGTCCCAGCCACTCCCTGTGCCCAACGCCTATCCGCATGTCTGGGCCTAATACACCTGAACTGCCCCCCCCCTCTCACTTATTTTCACCTCCCCGCCATGGACCGTATACCCCCCACTTATGGTTGCCCTCTCTCCGTGTACCGCTGGCTGATACCTAAGGAGGACGTCCCCTCTGTCCCTCTGACGGACACCCCTATACAACACTTGGCAGGCCATAAGCAACCTACGGAGTTTATTTTACTTTCCCCAACCACAGATGCTGGTGGCTCTATAGCACTCAGCAGCTTCACCCGAGCACCGCTTTGATCTGAGCATACCCCATGATCCTCACACTCCCACGGAGACAGAAGTGACCGCTAAGGCCCTGCCCACAAGTCTGCATCCCAAGGTCAGAGACCACTCGGGGCAACGGCCTTGTGTATCCCCTTCACGTGGAAATACACACACGACGAGACTTGTCCTCCCGGCTTTTGCGGCCACCTCACGACCGGCACCCACAGGATTGATTACTGCCGTTACTACCGTTCTATTGCATTTTTACATTTATCCAACAGCGACGACATGCAATGGCCCCCGCTCCTTGTAGTTTCCCAGATGGAACGGGACAGGAGGGATGATCCCGCACGACCTTCCTGCCTACCGAACTAGAATGTAATCAGTCTCCTGGGCAACACTGGACTTTTATACAAGGACCTACTACAATGTTATGAACGGCTAGGCTATTAACCATTTAGGTCATTGGTAACCTAAGATTGAACTGCTGTTTGCTGATATATACGGTAACAATAACCACTGTTTATGATAACTTTATTGTGTATACCAGACAGGACCGACAGACTCACCCACGCCCCAACCACCCCCACCAAAGCGACACACCTATAGACTAAATGTAGATGTATATGGTATGACGGTATATGGTGAACAATGCGACACAGGGATGACGAGTTTATCCTTACTATACAAGGGACGCTTGCCGTGTGGCGCACCTGTGATCCACACAGTAGTTGACGGGGACGGACACGCTTCTAGGGAACTGAGGGAGACTCATGAGGACAGCGACCAACCCCTCACCACAGCTTACAGTGCTGGCCCACGACTTACACACTCTAGAGCCACGCGGGCCACAGACGGGGGGAAACAGGAGGGCCTTTGCCACCCAAACATGCCCACGAAGCGACTCCTCACGGCCCACCATACGCACTAGACTAGGGGGGCGGGACTGACTGACGGTTCGACAGACTGAGCCCATGCAAGATTCACGACACTCCATTATTCAAGGGACTGAGACCGTAGGCAACTACTGCCTCCGGGGGGAGGGGACCTCGGACGCACGGGGGAGGGGCACAACCGGGGATCTACAGGAAACATGGGAAAACTTTTTGAATGGTTGTTGTCATTATCGATATTGTTATTATTCTGTTACCACAATGCTGCATAGTTGCTGCTCATCTTACTGTTGTTCTGTTAAATATGCTTAATTTCACATACACTGAATCGCTCTATAGACCGTGTAAGCTCAGCATACTGGGGTACTACGTGGACGGACCCTACGTCTCCACTGACACCTGTTAACACTTGGTCAGGTACTGGCCCACGCAGTCCCACACATACTCGTGCTACAGACGTGCGACGGATCACAGTTGGACACTGTCTACAGGTCTGGTTACCGGGACGTGCTCCCTGTGCTACCCGCCGCAGCGCGAGTCACCACCCCCTGTGGGGTGGCACACGAGGGGTACCTCTTACCCCGGCGGAATTTCCCAACTACCGGGAGGTTCACCTCACTTTTCTCTTATCCCCCCCTCTTTCTCCCTCCTGTCCACTCTCCTCTGCCTACCTTCTTACTCCTCCACCCCCCTCCCCGTACCCGCCCCACTACCTACTGACACAGACTTCCCCATCTAGTCCGATTGGCCTGCCACGGGAACCCGCGCCCGCGCGGTGTGGCGAGAATAGACTTGCAGCAGGGAGGTGTTCGGGAACTTACTGCCCACCACACATATCCCTTATTCGTGACAGACCATGGCTTACCAGCCGGCACCACTATCTGTCCTCACCCTTAATTGTAGGGGTCTGAATATCCCGGAAAGGAGATCCCAACTTCTCTGCGAACTTAAGAAACGACGCACGTCGGTTGCTCTGATACAGGAAACGCACTTTAAATCTGGCGCAGTGCCTAAGCTTCATAACAAAGCGTACCCAACTAACCACTTTTGCAACCACCCCACGGCGAGGAAGGCCGGGGTAGCAATACTGATTTCCGCAACACTGGAATTCCAGGTTCTAGACACTGTTACTGACCCACAAGGTAGATACCTCTTCCTAAAGGGAGCGATAGCAGGCAGAATATATACCTTTGCCAACATTTATGTACCTAACAAACGCCAAGCAGCTTTCGTGAAGAACACCCTAGCGAAGCTGAATAACTTCTCGGAAGGAATCCTTATCCTTGGAGGCGATCTCAATGTCCCACTAGACCCTATTCAGGATTCCTCCACAGGGCACAGAAGCATCTCACAACTACACTTACGAGCAATTCGGAAAACCCTGGGGGACATGGACCTAGCCGACTGCTGGAGAACACTCAACCCCACTGTCAAAGACTTCACACACTACTCCGCATTCCATGACAGGTACTCGCGCATTGATTATCTCTTTATCAGACAAATGGGCCTGTCACGGTTGATCTCGGCCAAAATAGAACCCGCCACATGGTCTGATCACGGACGCGTGGTGGTGGAGCTCCAGTCACCGCTCTTTCGACCGTCCACATGGACGTGGAGACTCAATGAGACTCTACTCATGGACCCTGGCATTCGGGAACAGGTTGCCCAGGCCCTAACACACTACTTCCAAGACAACGGGTCCCCAGACGTCTCTCCGATCTCAATATGGGAAGCCCATAAGAGCGTCCTTCGGGGCACACTTATACGCATAGCCACTCATAAGAAACGGGCAGCGATGACGGAGATGGCTGAACTCTACAGACGTATCACGGAGCTGGAATCCCAACATAAAAGATCACGTCTTCTGGAAATATACCGGGACCTGATGCAAGCTAGGCGCCAACTACAGGAGCTCCTGCTGAAACGCCACCACCGCTCACTGCAGCGCTCTAAGGCGTTTTTTACACCCACGCCAATAAAGGGGGTCGGCTCCTTGCGCGTCTCCTGAGGGGCCAGACGGCCCACACTCAAGTTCGCAGATTACGCCTCTCCTCGGGCAAGGTCTCTAGCCTACCAGCGGATATCGCGGGGGAATTCAAGTCGTTTTACCGATCACTATATAACCTGGATGCGGAGACGCCGCAAGCACACTCCGCAACGACCATGGCTCATACATGGGACTACCTCCGTGACACGATCAGACCGACAATCTCACCGGACACAGCTACCGAGCTAGAGGCCCAGGTCACCGAGGAAGAACTGGCAGCGACATTAAAGGCGACCAAGAGAGGGAAGGCACCCGGCCCGGACGACTTCTCCACAGGCTATTATAAGGCGTTTGCACCGATACTCCTACCGTGGCTCACGAAAGCCCTTCATGCAATTGCTGACGGAGGCCGTTTTGGCGCCGAATCCCTAGCGGCTACCATAACTGTTCTTCCTAAACCCGGAAAGGACCCGACGCTATGTGGTAGCTATCGCCCGATCTCGTTGCTGAACGTGGACACGAAGCTCTTTGCAAAAGCGCTCGCGACCAGACTACGATCCACCCTCCCCTCCCTCATACACAACGATCAAACGGGTTTCATACCAGGCAGGGAAGCGAGAGATAGCACGCTTCGTCTTTTCGCGATACAACACCAGGCGAGGAGAACTCGGCGGCCCCTTCTCCTGATTTCCACAGACGCCGAGAAGGCGTTTGATCGTGTAAAATGGCCCTATATGTTCGCCACACTCAGCCAGATGGGATTGGGACACAGATTCCTAGCGATGATCCGGGCTCTATACGATAAACCACGGGCCACGGTACGAGTCAACGGAGCGCTCACCGGAGACTTTGAGATATCCAACGGAACGAGACAGGGGTGCCCGCTATCCCCGCTGCTTTTCGCTATGTCACTGGAACCCTTCCTTCAGAAGATACGCCAACATCCAGACATCAGTGGCTTCCAGTGGCTGGGCACGACACATAAGGTGGCCGCATACGCGGACGATCTCCTATTCTATGTAACGAGCCCCCGAATTACGATGCCCTGCTTACTGTCGGAAATGGAGATATTTGGGTCGATCTCAGGCTTCAAACTCAACCTGTCGAAATGTGAGGTGCTGAATGTGTCTCTGCCTGAGGATGAATACGCGGCCCTGGAACCACTGTTCCCGTTCAGATGGTGCCTCCAAAAGATGAAATACCTTGGGATCTGGATTACCCCAGATCCCAGCGACCTTTACCGACACAATTTTGCTCCCTTACTGAAGAAGGTAGTGTCAGACCTGGACAGATGGGCGCACCCACACATTTCATGGCACGGACGAGTAGCCGTTCTAAAGATGAACATCCTACCGCGGTTACTCTACCCGTTCCAGACTATACCCCTGGCCCTACCGAACACCTTTTTCTCCGCTTTAAAATCCGCGGTCATACGGTACGTATGGAGGGGGGAGAGGGCGAGACTCCGACACGACCTCCTCTGTCTCCCAAGACACCGTGGCGGCCTGGCACTGCCTGACTTCAGGAAGTACCACCAAGCCACAGCCTTGCAGCGTATAATTGAATGGCATGCAGTACCTCAGCGAAAGCAATGGGTTTCACTGACACGGAACGACCCAGACACCCCTGTGCAACCAACTATCTGGGGAAAGGGTACTAGAAAAACAATGAGGACGACAGGGGAGGGAATACTGGAACAAACGCTATACACCTGGAACTCTGTGAGAGAGGCCCCCCACATCTCACCTACGCCTAGCCCAATGCTTTCCATCACACACAACAAGGGAATAGGGGGCGGATTCCCGCAGACGATGTGGCCATCCGCGGAAGGACGCGACTACATACCCATACACACAATCCTACATAACGGGTCGATACGACCACTGGACACCCTTCTGGAAGGACAACCCCAGACGCCGCTAGCGACGCTCCGTTACCTACAGGTGAGACATTATCATGATAGTATGCGGGACAAAGAACGCCTACATAGGGCACGCACGTGGTTTGAGGACTGCTGCGAAAGGAACACCATCATGGACAACGCTATCTCCATACTCTACCAGCACCTCCTGACGGGACATCTGACAACAAATACACAGTTTCGCAGACAATGGGAGGAACGGTTGGAAACTACCTTCACCCCACAACAATGGGGCAAAGCACTTCTGTGGCAACACAAAAGCTCGGTCAGCTCACAATATCAAGAAACCAATTACAAGCTGATAACCTCCTGGTACAGGACCCCAGTCCTGTTACACAGAGTATTCCCAACTGTTGCCCCAACGTGCTGGAGATGTCAGAGGTCTAGAGGAACGATAATGCACATTTGGTGGGAGTGCAGCGAAATAACTCCGTTCTGGAATATGATCAAACACCGAATAACAGATATTCTAGGCGACATACCGGACTGGTCAGCTGCTTTAGTCCTCCTACATATCTCACAGAGGTCGCTGTCCTCCTATAAAAAGTCTATCCTTAGACATCTTTTGAACGCGGCTAAGTGGCTCATCCCGTTATATTGGAAACGGACGGAAGTGCCTAGCGAAGCGGAATGGATCCGCAAAGTGGAGGACATCCAGGGTGCAGAAGCACTGCAGGCATCCCTACAGGATAGAGGCAGTAAGCATGCCGAGCGGTGGTATCCATGGTTTGCCTTTGTATCACGTAATTCACAGGGCTAGGTCGGTGAACCAATATCACGCGCAGGGATGCTGGACATCCCGTGGTGAGGCCAATGTATGCTCCCCGACGCTAACCCCCCACCATCATCCTCTATACAACTGACGAACCCCTGCCTCCCCTCCACACTCTGTCCACGACTGCTTCTCCACACAACCGTTACTGAACAACCGACTGACCGACTAAACCCCAACGCGCACATCCGATCAACACCGAGGGCTCTGAACCCACATACCCGAACGACCCTGGAACCACCCTACAATAGGCAGGAGACTTCCTACACACACTCATAGGACACTCTACCCGATACCCATATAACCCACTGGAGTAGAAACTGAGACATTTTAGACACCCCTTATCCTCTCTCCCCCTCTTCCACCTCTCCCCCCCCCCCCCTCCTTCCCTCTCTGCACCCCCTCTCAACCTTTACCCGCTTGGATCCCCACCTTTCCAATAGGTACTCTAACACACTTTCCTGCAACCCAAGCATGCGGAGGCATGACGAGACAACTCCGACTGTCGGACAAGTCTTTGTCACGCTATAGCGTATTCCATATGCCGTAAAGGGCGACACCTTCAGAGATAAATCATCTGAGCTTATAGAGCCACCTACAACGGTACTTCTTTCTAGAACCTCAAATGGGTAACCGATGTTATGTGACCGTTTATTGCTTAATGCCGCTGTATATCACACTGTATTGACCCCACTCTGTTTAAGAATGATGTCGTACCCTTTCTTTCCTTTTGTACCCACATGCTTTTTTGACCTAATAAAAACCAGATTATAAAAAAAATATATAGTGTCCCTAAGATAAGATTTAGATTGGATAACATATGGCTGAAGTAAAATATCTATGTATTCTGACAAGTTGGAAAGTGCAGAGCCAATGCCAGAAACGATGGGACGTCCTGGGGGCTTAGTTATATCTTTGTGAATCTTGGGGAGAAAATAGATAACCGGAATTTTTGGATGTGTAACATTAATATAATGGAATTCCTTTGAATCTAAAATACCATTATTTAATCCTCTTTTTAGAAAGGATGTCAATTTTTCTTTTATGGTTGCAGTGGGATTCACTTTTAATTTGGTGTAAGTGGTAGAGTCGGTTAATTGGTTGTTAGCTTCATCCTCATATTGTTCTTTTGATAGTATCACTAAACCTCCACCCTTATCTGCCGGTTTGATTACAATGGATGTATCATTATACAAGTCTTTTAAGGTTTGTTTCTCGTTTTTATTTAAATTTGCTTTGTCTTTATATCTATTATTGTTTTCCAAGTTTCTTATGTCTCTCCCAACCTTTTTCTCAAAGATTTCGAGAGCACTAGATTTATAGTGTGCAGGATAAAAACTGGACTTGTTTTTTAGGTTACTTTTTATATATTTATTGTTTGGAATATCTGTAAGATTGTTAGTGGAGCTAGCTTGTCCATTTTTAGAGTTACCAGCAAAAAATCTTTTTAATGTGGCGTTTCTAACAAATTTGTTGATATCTATGAAAGTCATGAAGGAGTTATATGGTCTTGTTGGGGCAAACTTAAGGCCTTTTTTTAAAACGTCTATTTCCATTTTATTTAGATTTTTATTGGATAGATTAAATATGCCTGTAGGTGAATGGTTTGATGCTAAGATCTTTCCATTCGACCTTTTTTGTTGTCTTCTCCCTGATCTTCGTCCTCTAGGTCTCTCTTTCGACTCTTTATTGGAGTGATATTTATAAGATTTGTATGACGTTCCCTGTTGAAGGGGATTTCTAAAAAAGAAGTTTCATCGAATGGCTCACAGAAAGATAACACATTGTATCTATTTTTTGTGAACAAATCATTTGGAGTATTGGGTTCACGTTCTTCATGTTTTTTGTGATTTTTTGTGGTGACTTTTTCCCAAGAGTAACGTTGTTTTTTAATGTATCTTTGTTGTGGTGACGGTGGTGCATAAGTGTGTTTGTGAGTTTTTGGTCTCACAATTAATGGTGTATCAGTGTGGTGAGAATGAATTTCATCATTATAATGCAAACTTTTTCTGTTGTAATCTGGAAACTTAGTGCGGGACGAAATTTTTTTAGACATTACGGCTGGGTTTTTTGTGCCATTCTGAAAAGTACTTTTCTTAAGAGTATTTTTTTGGAAGTGTTCGTCTGGAGATGTTTCCCAGTGATGCATATTGTAAGATCTCTTAATATGTCTCTTTGGGGATCTCTGTAGGTGATAAGTGTGAGGTTGGTAATTGTCCCTCGTTGTTTTGTATGGTCTCTTCTGTCTAAATTCAGTGTTAGTGTATTGGTGATAATTTGTGTTTCTGTTGTTCTGATAGTGAGTTTTCTTTGCATTGTATGTGCGAATTTGATTGTGAGCATAATCGTGTTTATCTCTATTGTATTTTGTGATTTTGATCTTTTTAGTGTCTAGTTCAATTTTTTCAACTATTTTTTTTATTTTTTGTGTTTGATTATAGTATATTTCAGTGTCAGCAAATGGAATAAGTTGATCCCTTAGATTGTTGATCTTTTTGTCTAGATTTAAAAGTTTTTCATTTTTTACCTTTATCAGACTTTTCATAAGTCCAAAAGTACAGAACTCCAAATGATTATACCATTCTTCCATAAATGGTTTATTGTCAGTATCTGACGTGGGCATTTTAAATAACCTTAGACCTCTTGGGGTGATTTTTTCGTTTATGTACTTAGTTAGAGTGGCTATTTCCCATCTTAACTTCATTTCTTTAATTAGAGAAAATTCCAATTCTTTTAATAATTCTTGTGGGTCATATCTTACAGATATTCCAAACAATAAATATATAAAAAGTAACCTAAAAAACAAGTCCAGTTTTTATCCTGCACACTATAAATCTAGTGCTCTCGAAATCTTTGAGAAAAAGGTTGCGAGAGACATAAGAAACTTGGAAAACAATAATAGGTATAAAGACAAAGCAAATTTAAATAAAAACGAGAAACAAACCTTAAAAGACTTGTATAATGATAAATCCATTGTAATCAAACCGGCAGATAAGGGTGGAGGTTTAGTGAAACTATCAAAAGAACAATATGAGGATGAAGCTAACAACCAATTAAACGACTCTACCACTTACACCAAATTAAAAGTGAATCCCACTGCAACCATAAAAGAAAAATTGACATCCTTTCTAAAAAGAGGATTAAATAATGGTATTTTAGATTCAAAGGAATTCTATTATATTAATGTTACACATCCAAAAATTCCGGTTATCTATTTTCTCCCCAAGATTCACAAAGATATAACTAAGCCCCCAGGACGTCCCATCGTTTCTGGGATTGGCTCTGCACTTTCCAACTTGTCAGAATACATAGATATTTTACTTCAGCCATATGTTATCCAATCTAAATCTTATCTTAGGGACACTATAGATCTTTTAAAGAAACTTGAAAAAATTACTTGGCAAGATGATTTTCTATTCATTACTTGCGATGTTCAATCATTATACACCATCATACAACATGACAGAGGGTGCAATGCAGTTAGAACTGTTTTAGAAAAAGCTAAGCTTATGGAACAAGAACAAATTAACTTCTTGATTGAAGGTATTAACTTGATTCTTAACTATAATTACTTCTGGTTTAAGGATTCTTTTTACTTACAAAATAGAGGAACGGCCATGGGTACTAGATTCGCACCCAGCTATGCCAACCTCTTTATGGCTGAGTGGGAAGACAGATTTATTTGGAGTGGGCATGGCTGGACGTCGAATCTAGTATCCTACTCCAGATACATAGATGATCTTATTTTTATTTGGAAGGGTACAATAAAGGAAGCACATGATTTTATCCAATTTTTAAATTCCAATCAAGAGGGTATTATTTTAACTTCAGAAATAAACAATAAAGAGATTACTTATTTGGATCTGAATATTTATATCAAAGACGATGATATTCACACTAAAACCCATTTTAAAGACGTTCATGTCAACAATTATATTAACACAAAAAGTTGCCATAATAAAGTCTGGCTCAACAGCATCCCAAAGAGCCAAATCACTAGACTTAGGAGGAACTGTTCGGACAATAAAGTTTTTTTAGAGCAGGCGAATAAAATTAAAAACTGTCTGACAAATAAAGGTTATAATAAAGAACAAATAGAGTCTACCATACAGCAAGCATTGGAGATCAACCAAAAAGAGCTCATACATAAAACAAAACCCCACCAACAAAACCAAGTCAATCTACCTATAGTATTAGATTACAATGATAAAAATAAACATCTAAAAAGAATAATGAACAAACATTGGCACCTCCTAAAAGAAGACCCTATTTTAAAAAGTATAATTCCCAATAAACCACGTATTGTGTTTAGAGGTGCTCCGAATTTAAAAATGCACCTGACGAACAACTACACTAAAGATCAAATAGGAGGTAAACCCATGAAGGATTTTTTACCCCCCGCCAATGGTTTTTTTAAATGTAACAATTGCATAGCTTGCAAAAAACAAAACCAACAGAAAAAAGAAGGTCCACTTTTAAGTCGAATAATAATAATAATAAGATTTTTAATATCAAAGAGATTATCACCTGTGAAAGCAAAAATGTCATTTATTTATTGGAATGCCCTTGTGGCCTCCAATACATTGGTCGCATTATTAGACCATTAAAAATACGCATAGCAGAACACTGTAGAAACATTGAAAAGAAATACGAAAAACATTCAGTGTCTGCTCACTTTTGTAAACACAACAATGATCCCACATTTCTCACATTTATGGGAATTGCTATAGTAAAAAGCCATTGGAGAGGAGGCGATTTTATTAAAAAAATTGGCCAAAAAGAGATGGAATGGGTATTCAAAATTGATACATTACATCCCAACGGATTAAATATAGACTTTGATCTTTTTATTTTTTTATAAAAATTTTTATGTCCGCTCCCTATATATATTTTTCTTATTTATTATCAACCAGTTGCTGTTTTTTTCTCCTTTTTAATAGTATCAATTTTTTTATTCCCATCCCCTCTCCTCCTCTTTTTATACCCTTCGTTTTTTATGTTTTTCTCGTATATATATGTATATATATGCATGTATACATCAAGTCTCTTACATTTTGCATTTTAGTATATGGTCACCGATTTATACTACAGGTCTCTCTTTTATTTCTATCATTTTAACTTTTATTTTTATTTTTATATTTATTTATATATTTTTTATCCATCATTACCACTTATTTTTCATGTGGTTTACAGTGTCAATTATATATATATATAACCCTTTTTCTACTCTTCTCAGTTTATATGGATGCTTATACTTATATATACATATGTATATGCTGATTACTAATTGTGATTGCACTTACATTCTATGTGCATCTCATGTATCCTTAATACGCACACATTATTGAAAATATTAATATGTATGCTCTGTATCTATATTAGTACAGCTTTTTATGTTTGTTTCTGTTTAATTTCTAATTCCTAATTTTCTTTACATTCAGACACTACTATTATGTCTTATTTGTGTATTTTTTTTTGTACCACATACTATCAGATCGCACTATTTTGGCTCATATTCTGTTTTGAATTATGCTTTTGCTTTAAGAATACTATATGCTGAGCCATTGTATTGATATGCCAATTGTTCTTTTGAATATGGACTTCTGTGTTGAATCTGCTGAGGCATACACACAAACAGTGCTTCCATGGACATTTGTACTTGTAATGGTATTTATTAATTAATGACTTTTTGTCATAAAAAAGCATAATGAGCTTAATGCTTTAGAGGCACCACTAGGGGTCAGTGTGCTAACTCATGTGCTTCTGGAAGTGACATCACAGGCCAGCCTACTTACTGGATAAAACCAAATAGTAGGAGGAACTCTCTCTCTTTTTTCTTTTGCTTGCATTGATTGAAAATGTAGCTGACTGTATAGCTCCAGCCAAACAGGCTGGAGCCGTGTAAGTAATCTATTATAACAGCTAGCAACTGTTATAGCCTTTTGTTTGTAGTTTTGTATTGTGTAATTATTGTGGTAAATTGACATTCTGCTAGCATTTGTTTAATTGTTATTATAATTATATTAAATATACATTTAATACTACAATGTTTTGTGTATTTCCTATTATATATTCGACCATAATACCGAACTCTAAAAAATATTAAAGTTGTTATTTGTTGCTTAATTATTATATATTAATTAATATTCATATTTAAGTCACGACTTTAACAGTACTGAATCTGCTAATGCAGACATGCGGACAGTATTTCTCCTTGATGCATGGAAGGTTATTATGGCCCATGATTGGTCCGTTTAGGACATGCGTTCCACGTTGAAACGCATAGATTACCACCGATTATTTCCGGTATGACGCGTGCGTTCCACCGGTGGTTAGAACAACTCACTTCCTTAAGCCTATGATTGGCTAATACGGCGCCGCGTCACTTCCGGTTTGACAGCGCGCGCAAAATCAGGATACAGTAAGTAAACTAATTCTCTACCACATGAAGCTAATTATTCTTATTGTTCTGCATATATATTTGGACATTACCAGGACTTCATCCACACTTCTGAAGAAGCCTCTATAGGTGAAACGCGTAAAGTGGATTTTTTATGGACTTTCTCATTGAGTATTTTATATATATTGTTTTTTACTGATTTATATGTGTAATAAATGGTTATAATCTTAACTTTTTACTACTCTGAGATTTCCATTATATTTTGCTCCTGGTTTACATCTTTATTCCTTGGTGGGGATTATACCACCTATGCGCTATTAACTAGAGCGAGGCACGCTCTAGTAAATGTGAGTACGATATTTTCTATTCACTTACCATTTATATTTATACCAGTATATACTACACTATGTGGATTTTCCTGTCTGTTTTCTCTGTTTGAGACCATCAAGACGTGGACTACCTCATATTTATCCTAGGACGGGGATCATTCCGTCTACGTGCTAAAACAGCAGAGCTCTGTATTTAGCTCTGCTAAATGTGAGTGTACTACCTTACATGCTTTTTATTGTTTCCTGAATATTTACAGGGTTACACTATTGTTTTGTTTATTTCTCTTTTTTTGAGGTCTACCATTATACGACCATAAGGATTTGAGTACGTATGTTCGTATCAAAGTAAGGGCGCGGTTTCCTTTCTCTCTCTGTTCACCATTATCTTATCATAAGGTGGGGAATCCTTGTGCTGGTCACTGCTGCCCACTCTACACCACTCGTACTACTATAGCGAGCGCCTATACCTTGTTTGTTTCCAGCCATATTATTGTATCGTAATATGAGGGCAGATGGGCGGCGATGCTGGTTAGGATTTTTATTTGTCCTTCTGGAGGTTTTTAGCCAATCATGGGTATCTCTGGGTGGGGAAGAGGAACTTGGGGAAGGAATTTTAACTATATACAGAGTGTCTCTGGCAGAGACAGTATGTGGTTTTACCACATCCGGGGGATAGAAGAGAGGTTTCTCTTCCATTGGCGTGGCTATTGGGCACCTATTTTGTGCATTGGTGTGCTGCATCTGCAATGAAGTAGGTACGTCTAGGCCCATAGTGTGGAGCCCGACATATGCAGTGCCGACAAGCTCGGCAGGGCTGGGTAGTCCCATCCTGTATCAGGCTAATCTAAGGCTCCGCCCAGGGGTTCAACAGTGAGAGTCATACGTGTTGATGTGCTGGGGTTGTGCACTCGGCCCCTGCCCAGTGTAGGTCAGGTGCATGTACACAGCCCCAGCAGCTTATAATATATACATTCCGGTATAAACAAATATGCAAGAACAGTTTTCCCATCAAGATCTATCTGTCTCCCCCACCGCTATCATCCCCCCCGCTCCCCCAACCCCATCCCGTATCATTCCTCTTGAATCATCTCAGTCCATACATATAGAGAGCCTGGGTTATCAGGCCCCCCGTTACCTTGTAGTGTTATTTAAAGCCCATCACATAGCACGGGTCAGTTGGACATTATCAGTTCATAGTTGCTCGCAGGGTCTCGGACTATGTGAGCGGGTACCAAGTCACTCAGGTAGTGTGTGTACACCCCATCTAAGCCATAAGGGACGGATGCTTCATGGAGCTGAGTCCCAGGGTTGGTAGGGAGGACCGCGAGGAGAGAGAAGGAGAAGGGCCATACCGGCCTGGGTTATAGAACCAGACCGGGGTCCCCCGCATATAGCCACTGCTCTGCTTGCGCCTCGTCACAGGGATGGTTTTGCACGTCTGGGGGAGTCCCATCTGGGGGCCAGTATCCAGTGTTAGTCGGTCGGGATTCGCTGTTTGTCAAGGAGGGAAGGAAACCAGTGGGTTATGTGTCCATAACTTTTAAATATACAGTCATTTCACATGGAAGGGCCATCACCCACAAACCAGTATATCGGCTGGTTTTAATGTTTTCCGTGAGTTTTTTTCCAGTCCTGTTTGAGTGTGCCTGCTTGGTTTGTGGACTGTGCAGCCGGTTCCACCAGCATGTCCCAAGCTTGCAGTGTCTTCACGCCGTCCTCAGGAGTGCTCATCACTGTCGTGCTGCCATCCTTCGTGACAAGCAGTTTTATGGGGAAACCCCATCTATAACAGATACCATGTGACCTCAGCGTATTGGTAACTTGAGAAAATTATTTTCTTTTTCTTAGAGTGGTGGCTGACAGATCCGCGTATATCCTGACAGTGGGGTAATCAGATAGTGGGTTAGCCCTCATTTTTCTGCTTCGGAGGATGTGCTCCTTTATATAGTTGCTCACAGGGTCTCGGACTATGTGAGCGGGTACTAAGTCACTCAGGTAGTGTGTGTACACCCCATCTAAGCCATAAGGTTCGGATGCTTCATGGAGCTGAGTCCCAGGGTTGGTAGGGAGGACCGTGAGGAGAGAGAAGGAGAAGGGCCATACCGGCCTGGGTTATAGAACCAGACCGGGGTCCCCCGCATATAGCCACTGCTCTGCTTGCGCCTCATCACAGGGATGGCGGAAGAGCCCGATCCGGCGTTGCACGTCCTGGGGGAGTCCCATTCGGGGGCCGGTATCCAGCGTTAGTCGGTCGGGATTCGCTGTTTGTCGAGGAGGGAAGGAAACCAGTGGGTTACGTGTCCATACCTTTTAAATATACAGTCATTTCACATGGAAGGGCCATCACCCACAAACCAGTATATCGGCTGGTTTTAATGTTTTCCGTGAGTTTTTTTCCAGTCCTATTTGAGTGTACCTGCTTGGTTTGTGGACTGCGCAGCCGGTTCCACCGGCATGTCCCAAGCTTGCAGTGTCTTCACGCCGTCCTCAGGAGTGCTCATCACCGTCGTGCTGCCATCCTTCGTGACGAGCAGTTTTGTGGGGAAACCCCATCTATAACGGATGCCGTCTGACCTCAGCGTATTGGTAACTTGAGAAAATTATTTTCTTTTTCTTAGAGTGGTGGCTGTCAGATCCACGTATATCCTGACAGTGGGGTAATCAGATAGTGGGTTAGCCCTCATTTTACTGCTTCGGAGGATGTGCTCCTTTATATGAAAGTAGTGGGCGCGGAGCAGTATGTCTCTAGGCACTGTTTGTGGGAGGTGCCAGGGTTTCGGGATGCGATGCACCCTATCTACTAGCAGCACGTCCGTGGGTATCTCCGATGAGTGTGCATGCAGTAGATTCCGCACATACGCTGGTAGATCGTCGTTAGAAACATCCTCAGGCACTCCTCTTAGGCGTAGATTATTTCGGCGGAAGCGATCCTCCAGGTCCGCCAATTTGTCTTCTAATTTGTTGATTTCTGTTGCCATGCGTTCCACAGTTGTGGCCAAATCATTATGAGCTGTGGCAAATTCGTCACATTTATCCTCCATATGATGTTCGTTTACCCAGCTCTTGTATGTCCTTACGCATGGAGTCTGCTATATGTTGCCATGTGGTGATAAGTTTGTTAGACATGATCTCCAGGGCTGCATTAAGATCAGCTTTCGTTATTTGTGATGTGTCTGATTGCATTCCGGGGTCGCTGGTGTGCATACCGTCGTCCGATTCAGGATCCACGGATGCATTTGAGGCCTGCGCCGCCAAAGTCACAGAGGTTTGTTTTTTGCTGAAAAACTTGAGCTTGTCCAGTTTTGCCGAGCTCCTCTTATTTTTGTGGTGGGACATTGCTGTGTTGTGGTGTCAGATGCAGCTTTAGGCATTAGGATTGCGATGGATTAGGTGCCCTAGTGCTGGAGCAAGTTTTAATGCGACCATCTTGCTCCGTGGTTAGCCACGCCCCCCCCCAAAAGATGAGTTTCTTAAAAAAAAATCATACCGGACACAACTACTGTTATTTACTACAAAGCCGACAATATTAAAAACAAAATAGCTCCTAGTTTATTATCTCAGAAAAAATTGTAAAAAAAAACAACACCCACATTTTTATCAAATAATTCTTACAAGGTTTTTATTGCTGTGGTAAATTTTCCACGTGCAAACATCAAAAAAGACATGTAAAGTCGTTTACAGGTACCTACACAAATCAAACCTATTATATAAAAAAAATAATTCAATGCACCATGACACATTTGATATATTTATTGCAATGTGGTTGTGGTGCTCAATACTAGAGTTGAGCGGACACCTGGATGTTCAGGTTCGCCGAGTTCGGCCAAACTTCAACAAAAAGTTTGAGTTTGGGCACAAACTTGACCCGAACTTGACCCTGAACCCGAACCCCATTGAAGTCAATGGGGACCTGAACGTTTGATCACTAAAATGCCTCTAAAAAAGTCCTGGAAAGGGCTAGAGGGCTGCAAAAGGAAGTAAAATGGGGGTAAAAGTAGGGCAAGTGCCCTGCAAACAAATGTGGATAGGGAAATCACTTAAAATAACATTAAAAAATACAAAAAAAAAATACAGCTGAGCCATAAAATAGCACTAGATGGAATTTTTGATTTTAGCTTTAGAAGAACATCAATCAAAATCTAAAGCATGGCTGTCAGGAGGATCACCAGAATTATCCATTTGAAAGAGGGTTGGAATGCAGGGTATTCTCTTTCATTGTTCAAACTGAGCTCTACTCCTGATGCATGGAGAAAAGGCCTTCACCAGCCTCTGCTATTGTATACATAGTTTATACTAAGTGACCCACAGATTGAGGAGGCAGTGACCGTGACTGTGCAGGTGGAAGCGACGGTGGAGGAGGTAGGCAACACTGTTTTTCATTGATTTATTTATTTATTGGGGTAGCCCCCAAAATATTGGGACATATAAAAAAAAAATCTTTGCGGCCTGCGGTGCATTTCTTGCAGTCCAACAACGCTATCAGGTCTTTAAAACTGTCAGTCTCCACCAGACGGAATGACAGCATTTCAAAGGCCAGGAATTTTGAAATAATGGCATTCAGGGCCAGGGATCACGGGTGGGTAGGGGGGTACTTCCTCTTTCTCTCCAGTGTTTGGGAGATGGACAGCTGAACGCTTCCATGGGACAGTGTGGAGATGCTTGGGGACAGTGGCGGACGTGGTGGCGTTGCTGCCACATCCTCTGTTTGTGGGATGGCAGGTGCCACTGTCACTCCAGAGGTGGAGGAAGGGGACGAGAAAGCAGCAGAAGAGGAAGCAGGAGGAGCCTGAGACCTTTCTTGGTTTTTGAGGTGCTTACTCTACTGCAGCTCGTGCTTTGCATGTAGATGCCTGGTCACACAGGTTGTGCTCAGGTTTAGAACATTTATGCCTCGCTTCAGGCTCTGATTGCACAGCATGCAAACCGCTTGTGTCTTGTCTTCAGCACATCGTCTGAAGAACTGCCACGCCAGGGAACTCCTTGGAGCTGGCTTTGGTGTGCCCAGTCCCTGGGTGCGGTGGGCAGTAGCAGGCGTACTGTCTAGGGGATGGCCGCTCCGCTTTTGCACCCTGCTCTAGGAGGAGGAGGTTGATGTTGAGTAGCAGGTTGAGGAGTCGGTGACCGTGGTGGTGTAGGTGGAAGCGGCGGAGGAGGAGGTAGCCAACACTGTTTTTTTTTTTTTTTTTTAATGCGGTAGCCCCACAAATTATTGGGATATATAAAAAAAGAAAACAAAGAATAAGTGCACTTGAGTATAACAATGGCTGGGTGAGGCTGGTATAAATGTTTATTCTGCACAAGGTACAGACAAGTCTGGTGGGATCCATGCCTGGTTAATTTTAATAAACATGAGCTTGTCCACGTTGGCTGTGGACAGGCGGCTGCGCTTGTCTGTGATAACGCCCCTGCTGTGCTAAACACACGTTCAGACAATACACTGGCTGCAGGGCAGACCAGCACCTCCAAGGCATAAAGGGCAAGCTCAGGCCATGTGCCCAATTTGGAGACCCAGAAGTTGAATGGGGTAGACCCATCAGTCAGTACGTGTAGGCGTGTGCACACGTACTGTTCCACCATGTTGCTGAAATGCTGCCTCCTGCTAAGACGTTCCATATCAGCTAGTGGTGCTGGTTGTTGTGGCGTGCTGACAAAGCTTTTCCACATTTCGGCCATGCTAACCCTGCCTTGTGAGGTGCTGGCTGTGCCGCAGCTGCGTTGGCGACCTTTTCCTCCTCCTCTGCCTTCGCCTTGAGACCCCGGTGTCAGTTGGGAATGCCCTCTGCGCTTGTAGTCGCTCATCTTCAGATCACCCTGCAGTGTGTGAATTAAGGACGGCAAGTTGTCCTTGTAACAGGGATCCAGCAGGGTGGCCACCTAGTAATCAGCACAAGTTAGAATGTGGGCAAATCGGCAGTCATTGCGCAGGGAGGTAGTGACGATAAATAACACTGTAATTGGAATGCGTACACTTTAAATCCTTTAACGAGGCTCTATTAGAGGGCAAGTCTGGTGCAGAGTGACTGACCCGTGCGTACTGCAGCTGAAACTCCACTGTCGCCTGCTGCTGCTTGCACAGTTTCTCCAGCATCTGCAAAACTATTTGACTCCCAGATATGAAGTGCAGGCCCCAAATGTACTATTTAGCATGAAAGAAATGTGAATTAGTCAAACTGCAAGGTCACAGCAGTATTTGACGGTTCTATTTGACTCTCAGATATGAAGTACTATTTAGCACCAAAGAAATGTGAATTAGTCACAGGGCCGGATTAACATAGGGGCTGATGGAGCTGCAGCTCCAGGCCCAGGCCCATGGAATAGGCCAATGGAATAGGCTCATTTAAAAAAAAATAAAAAAAATAAAACATTTTTTTTTTTTTTTTTTTTTACACACTACTCTTAGGTTTGCCACCTGACTGGTATTTTACTGGCACAGCTGGTATTTGAGGCTGCCTGGCCAGTGACAGTATTGCAGTTATACAGGCAATACAAATGCAGGTATTTTTCTCAGTATAAATGGAAATTACTCTGCAATACCAGCACCAGCCAGTAGGGGTGTGTGGAGAGAGGCAAGGATAGGTTATAGGTTAAGTTACAGAATATCCCTCCCTGCCTTTCTCTACTACTCACTGATCCATGGGGGAGTAGCTACAAAGCACAGAGAGTCCAGACAGGAGCTCTACAGCTCAGGTAAGTGAGGGATGGGGAGGAAATGCAGTAGGGAGACATGGGGACACTGAGACACTAGGGAACACATGGGGACACAGACACTAAGAGATACTGGGAGACCTGGGGACACTAAGACACTTGGGGACACTGGAAAACACGGGGCACTGAGACACATGGGGACACTGAGAGACATATGGACATTGGGAGACATGGAGACACTAGGGACACAGTGTCCCCATGTCTCCCAGTGTCCCCTAGTCTCCCAGTGTCAGTGTCCCCTAGTCTCAGTGTCCCTAGTGTCTCAGTGTCCCCTAGTCTCACAGTGTCTGTGCCCCCATGTCTCCCAGTGTCCCTAGTGACTCAGTGTCTCCATGTACCAGTGTCCCCAGTGTCTCAGTGCCCCATGTCCCCCATTGTCCCCACGTGTCTGTGTCCCCGGGTCTCTCAGTGACATGGGGACACTGGGAGAAATGGGAACACTGAGACACTGGGAGACTAGGGGACTGAGCGACATGGGGACACTGACACTGTGATGCATAGGGACACTGATAGACAGGGAGACACTGGGAGCAATCCATCTATACAGCAGAATCAAACTGAGTAGTTTGTTGGTGATTTTACAGAATTTTCTCTTAGGTCACTCCTTGTGATTTCCATCATGTGATGTCACGCATAACTAATTAATTATTCAAATATATAAGGCTGGTATTTTTTTTCCAAGAAAGGTGGCAACCCTAACTACTCTTCACATATTCTTGCTTAAAGGAACACTAGAGGGTCAGGAACACAATCATGTATTTCTGACCTTGTTATGTTAAAACCACAATTTAGCCCCCCTGGCCCACTCTTGCCTCCCTAAATATAGTAAACTCTTACTTGTATTCAAGTATGCAGCTGCTGGCTCTGTCCCTGTCTGCCTCTGAACTGACTCTGTCTGCTGACATCATCAGAAGTGGTAGGCTGCGCAAATTACAATGCTTCCCCATAGGATTGACTGAGACTGTCAACAAGGCAGATCAGGGGCAGAGCCAGCACAAGTTAAACATAGCCCTGGCCAATCAGCATCTTCTCATGAAGATAAACTGATTCATTGCATCTCTATGAGGAAAGTTGAGTGTCTGCATGCAGATGGTAAAGACACTGAATGCTGCCAGTACTGCCACAGGAGGCACCTCTAGCAGCCATCTAAGGAGTGTCCATCAGAGTTATTTTCTCTGAAAAGACAGTGTTTACTGCAAAAAGCCTGGAGGAAATGATTCTACTTACCAGAACAAATACAATAAGCTGTAGTTGTTCTGGTGACTATAGTGTCCCTTTAAGTTTGGAAGCTTAAGAGGGATGCATGGGAACAAAACCTGTGTGGACTGGCTGACAATAAAATTAGTTTAGAAAATGCAGACTTTGGTCTCTCTAACACTGTGGCATGTCCCCTTTCTTCTACACTCACTACATACACATTTTCTCTGTCCCAGACTATATACCAGGAGCTTCTGCCTGCTAGTAAGATGATAAGGAGACAAGTGGACATGTGAGTGCTAGGGGACAGGCTTTAGAAAGCTTGGAGTAGGTGCATAATGTGATGCATTTATGTCAAGCTCAGGGTGCTGCCTGCATAGTATGCCCTTAGTTGGACAGCCTGCATGATTGGCAGGCAGCCTGACATGCATTCATGCCAGGCTAGCCTTCCAATTCCTCGGACAAACATGCCCCTTTTTTGGGCACGTTTACACCTTTTGGCAGGTCTGGTCACGTGATGCGCACCAGCGGCACGCTCTTTTACCCTGCACATTGACTTCCTGCTTCACTGGACACTGCTGTTAGGGGATATGGATTTACTTGAAAGATGAAAGCATAAATTAAAGAGAGATTAGCATAGCGTATGTGTTTTCGTATAGCTGCATCCTTTGAGTTTCCCTCCAACACCATCTCCATCAGATACATGATGCTTGGGAGGTATGATTGTTTTAGTGTTTTTGGTCGATAAGATTCTGTAAATAGGCCCATCATAACTGTCAGCACCAGGCCCATTGGGCTCTTAATCTGGCCCTGCCAAATGGGGGCGCCACAATCAGAAAACGTGTATAGAGTTAACATACATATTTAATGGAGGACATATAAAAGATAAAAGATAAAGAACATATATGGTGAAGTATTTAATGGCACATAAGATATAAATTAATAGTATGTACACTCACAAAGATGTTGGCACAAAGAGACTTATATCAATTTGTGCAAAAGAGCTTGTCAACCCTTCCTGGGTTAAGTCCCCTTTAATTGCAGATCCGATATTAATGCCTTCAGAGAAAGAGTAAGAGTTCTCCATCTGAGTCTATGTAGAGGATGAACCCGGCAAGGACAGATGGATCAATGTATAATCCTTGGGGTGACGCTGGCAAGCCTCTCCGCTCAATGCGTTTCGTCCCAAGGACTTTCTCAAGAGCTGTAAGTTCTCATCCACTTCCGTCTTTTTAAATCCTTAAACACGCACGGCTTTTCCATGCACACATGCGCATTGCAGCAGACGTGACAATGCACGTCACCGCGCTCGCACATCCAGCCTGGAACGCAAATAACTTTATTGACAATCTATGCCAGAGGACATCCGTCGGTACTAGACCACCTGATCTGACCGACAACAGTGAGCAATCATGCTCACTTAATCGAGGCATATATTAGAGTGTGATAGAATAATGTCCATAATACTTCCATATTATATTAAAAGTGCATTACTAATATACATCAGCTTTATTCAAAGTATTTAAAAAACATTTTATATACAGACAACTATTAAAATACAAATCAATCTATAAACTTTTAAGACTCAAACATCATCATCGTCATCATTGAGTAAACTTTGACCCTGTACCTCACAGTCAGCAGACACATTCCAACCAATCAGCAGCAGACCCTCCCTCCCAGAATGTGTCAGCTGACTGTGGTACCGGGTCAAAGTTTACTCAATTATGATGTAATAGGGGGCGAACCAACACATCGCGTGTGTTTGCCGCGAACGTGAATGTGACCATTGCATGTTCACCAGCGAACATGCTATGTTCGCTGGCGAACGGTGCCTGGGGAACTGTTCGGGACATCACTATACGTTACATAAAAATGAGTGACAAATTATGGGCTGCATTTCATTTTGCTAAATAAATTAAAGTAAAACATATACAAGATTTTGAGAATGAACTAGATGATGTATAATAATTATTGGGATTCATATTAATTTATAAAGGATAAATTAGGAATCAGTATTAGGGGAGTTAAAATAAAGTAAATAATTAAGCAACAATTTTGCATTATGTTTATTAAAATGCAGTTTAAATACTGATGTCTGTATATTTTGACAAATGGAAAAAAATTGAGATTCATTTGTTTCATTTTAATTAATTTCTATACAATTAATACACTATTGCCATAAATCTTACGTTACTCCATTACCAGATAGGGATCTTCATTAACCCCTTAAGGACCAAACTTCTGGAATAAAAGGGAATCATGACATGTCACACATGTCATGTGTCCTTAAGGGGTTAAAGGAACACTCAAGCTTACTGAAGTGCTCTATGTGTGAAGAGTATGTTCTCTTTTCTCATTTTACGAAAAGTGCAGATTTCAATAGAAATTGAACCTTGTTAGAACTTTTCAAAGACGACCAGTCCTGTTACTTTCTCATAGTGTAGATAAACTCAAAAATCAGGTCCAGAGGAACTGCCCTGCAAAGACTTCTCATTGAGCTAAATTGGAAAGTCTGTGATATAGATCTCAATCCTACATACAAACAATCAATAATCCTGACTAACAACCAAAAACCATAAGCACTTCTAGCCAAGTGAGTATACTCTATTATAACAACTATTCAGATATATAAATATATATATATATATATATATATATATATATATATATATATATATATATATATATATACCCATGTACAATCCTACATACACACAACCAAAAACCATAAGGTGATTTTAGGATTTTAGGAGTATATAAGGGTAGTTGTCATTAGCTTGGCTAATAGAGCTTGGTTGCTTCATCTAAGTGTTGCTTCTAAGTGTGTGTGTGTGTGTGGTTGGAGATATTCTGGAGGTAATCTAAGGTATTCAGGAGGATAAATAAAAAAGTTAAGGTTTGTTTGATTTAAATTATTCACCTCATTGGAATGGCAGACTTAGTTCAATGTAATAGTTGCTTTGCATTTGTTTCACGTTCCACTTTTTGGAGGTTTGGTTGTTGTCTAATCTGTAGACAGTTCTCTATCTTGCGGCAGGAGATTGTATTTTTGAAGTCTGAGATTTGTAAATTATCTGGTAAACAAACTCAGGCTGGAACTGCTGCAAAGCCACTGCCGCAGAGACATACTAGGAATGGCAGATGGATTACTGTAGGATCTGGTAGACTTGGAGTTGTGGATAAAAGGCATATTGCACAGTCTGTTGCTCTACATAATTCATTTTCTGCACGCACTGAGGCTAGTGGTGTCGTGCAGAGAGGCACTGAGGCTAGTGGTGTCGTGCAGAGAGGCACTAAGGCTAGTGGTGTCGTGCAGAGAGGCACTGAGGCTAGTGGTGTCGTGCAGAGAGGCACTGAGGCTAGTGGTGTCGTGCAGAGAGGCACTGAGGCTAGTGGTGTCGTGCAGAGAGGCACTGAGGCTAGTGGTGTCGTGCAGAGAGGCACTGAGGCTAGTGGTGTCGTGCAGAGAGGCACTGAGGCTAGTGGTGTCGTGCAGAGAGGCACTGAGGCTAGTGGTGTCGTGCAGAGAGGCACTGAGGCTAGTGGTGTCGTGCAGAGAGGCACTGAGGCTAGTGGTGTCGTGCAGAGAGGCACTGAGGCTAGTGGTGTCGTGCAGAGAGGCACTGAGGCTAGTGGTGTCGTGCAGAGAGGCACTGAGGCTAGTGGTGTCGTGCAGAGAGGCACTGAGGCTAGTGGTGTTGTGCAGAGAGGCACTGAGGCTAGTGGTGTCGTGCAGAGAGGCACTGAGGCTAGTGGTGTCGTGCAGAGAGGCACTGAGGCTAGTGGTGTCGTGCAGAGAGGCACTGAGGCTAGTGGTGTCGTGCAGAGAGGCACTGAGGCTAGTGGTGTTGTGCAGAGAGGCACTGAGGCTAGTGGGGTTGTGCAGAGAGCCACTGAGGCTAGTGGGGTTGTGCAGAGAGCCACTGAGGCTAGTGGGGTTGTGAAGAGAGGCATTGAGGCTAGTGGGGTTGTGAAGAGAGGCATTGAGGCTAGTGGGGTTGTGAAGAGAGGCATTGAGGCTAGTGGGTTGTGAAGAGAGGCATTGAGGCTAGTGGGGTTGTGAAGAGAGGCATTGAGGCTAGTGGTGTCGTGGAGAGAGGCACAGAGGCTAGTGGTGTTGTGCAGAGAGGCTTGAAGACTATGGTGAGGCCTAATAGAAAGCAGTTGTTGGTGGGGGATTCCATCATAAGAGGTGTGGAGATGGACAATGGTGGTCTTGTGAGGTGTCTTCCCGGAGCTACTGCTCACAGAGACAGGAGACGTATCTGTAATATTGTCAAGCAAGCAAAGCAGGAAGGGGAATTGGATGTACTTGTCCATTTAGGGACAAATGACTTGGCTTGCAATGAGGTTTCAGAGGTTAAGGAAGTTTAGTGTTTTTGCCAATGATATACGGCAGGTTGCTTCCACATTGTCATTCTCTGAAGTTCTGCCTGTGCATAACACTCAGAATGACAGGCGGATGTGTATTAGGGACTTTAACTTGTGGCTTGGTGAATGGTGTCGGGAGCAAGGATTTGGCTTTATTGCTCATGGTAGCTCTGGTTGGAATGGAAATAAACTGTACAAAAAAGATGGTTTGCATCTTTCTCAAAAGGGAACAAATGTTCTCAGTGAGCAGTTCAGAGGTTTTGCTAGGATGTATTTAAACTAGGAGGGGGGGGCAAAAGGGTGATAAAACATCAATCCAATTGTCCCCCAAAACAAGGACAGAAGGTGCCTGCAGCAAATGTGATAAAAAATTATAAGCTTAGAGTCATGTCTACAAATGCTCGCAGTTTAGGGAATAAGATCCATGAACTTGTGGCAATAATGGCAACTGATAGTGTAGATTTAGTCGCTGTTACTGAGACATGGTATAATGAGAAAAATGACTGGGACATAGCAATACCAGGGTACTCTTTATATAGAAAAGACAGGGAAGGCAAGAAAGGGGGAGGGGTGGCCCTGTATGTAAAGAATAGCATAAAATCTAGCCTAATAAAGATTAGTGAGGCGAACATAGAGTCAGTTTGGGTTACGTTAGAATTTGGTAATCACACAGTAACTCGTGTAGGTGTGATTTATAGGCCCCCAGGACAAATTGAAGAGTTAGATAATCTACTAGTTGAAGAAATAGCTAAAATGACAATGAAGGGGGAAGTTATCATCATGGGTGACTTTAATCTTCCTGATGTAAATTGGAAAACAAAAATAGCTACTTGTGCCAGGAGCACACATATTCTAAACTCCCTACTGGGATTGTCTCTAAAACAAGTCATTGAGGAGCCAACTCGTAAAGAGGCCATACTAGATTTAGTGTTAACAAATGGAGATTTGGTATCAGATATTACTGTAGGTGAAAGTTTAGGATCCAGTGATCATCAGTCAGTGTGGTTTAATATAAGAACAGTGACTGAGTCACAAGACACAAAAACAAAAGTTTTAGACTTTAGAAAAACAGACTTTTCCAAAATTAGAATATGTGTAAAGGAGTCATTATCAGACTGGAGCAATTTAAATGGAGTCCAAAAGAAATGGGATTATTTAAAAGTTGCACTACTGAAGGCAACAGAAAATTGCATTAGGCTTGTCAGTAAAAGCAAAAAATTCAAGAAACCACTGTGGTACTCCACAGATGTAGCCAAAATAGTAAAAAACTAAAAGTTAGCATTTAGTAATTATAAAAAAACCCAGAGTGAGGAAGACAGAATGACCTATAAGATTAGGCAGAAAGAGGCTAAGCAAGTTATAAGAGCTTCCAAATCACACACAGAAGAGAAAATAGCACAGTCAGTAAAAAAAGGGGGACAAAACCTTTTTTAGATACATAAATGAGAAAAGAAAAGTAAAACAAGGATTAGTTAGATTAAAAACAAAAGAAGGAAGGTATGTAGATGAGGATAAAGGTCTAGCTGACTGCCTCAATGAATATTTTTGTTCGGTATTTACAGATGAAAATGAAGGAAAGGGACCTCAGTTAAGAAAAAGGATAAATGAGTCATTTATTACACGTGAGTTTACAGAGGAAGAGGTTCTATTTCAACTGTCAAAAGTAAAGACAAATAAGTCAATGGGACCTGATGGAATACACCCAAAGCTATTAAAAGAGCTTAGTGGTGTATTAGCAAAACCATTAACAGATTTATTTAACCAATCATTGATAACAGGAGTAGTCCCAGAAGATTGGAAGTTAGCGAATGTTGTGCCCATTCACAAGAAAGGTAATAGGGAGGAGTCGGGCAACTATAGGCCAGTAAGCCTAACTTCAGTAGTGGGGAAAGTGATGGAAACCATGTTAAAGGATAGGATTGTTGAACATCTAAAAACGCATGGATTTCAAGATCAGAGACAACATGGGTTTACTTCAGGGAGATCATGCCAAACTAATCTTATTGATTTTTTTGATTGGGTAACTAAAATTATAGATCAGGGTGGTGCAGTAGACATTGCTTACCTCGATTTCAGTAAGGCTTTTGACACTGTTGCACATAGAAGGCTTATCAACAAACTACAATCTTTGAGTTTGGATTCCAATATTGTTGAATGGGTAAGGCAGTGGCTGAGTGACAGGCAACAGAGGGTTGTAGTCAATGGAGTATATTCGAAGCTTGGGCTTGTCACCAGTGGGGTACCTCAGGGATCTGTACTTGGACCCATTCTGTTTAATATTTTTATTAGTGATATTGCAGAAGGTCTTGATGGTAAGGTGTGTCTTTTTGCGGATGATACTAAGATATGTAACAGGGTTGATGTTCCAGGAGGGATAAGCCAAATGGAAAATGATTTAGGTAAACTAGAAAAATGGTCAGAGTTGTGGCAACTGACATTTAATGTGGATAAGTGCAAGATAATGCATCTTGGACGTAAAAACCCAAGGGCAGAGTACAGAATATTTGATAGAGTCCTAACCTCAACATCTGAGGAAAGGGATTTAGGGGTGATTATTTCTGAGGACTTAAAGGTAGGCAGACAATGTAATAGAGCAGCAGGAAATGCTAGCAGAATGCTTGGTTGTATAGGGAGAGGTATTAGCAGTAGAAAGAGGGAAGTGCTCATGCCATTGTACAGAACACTGGTGAGACCTCACTTGGAGTACTGTACACAGTACTGGAGACCCTATCTTCAGAAGGATATTGATACCTTAGAGAGAGTTCAAAGAAGGGCTACTAAACTGGTTCATGGATTGCAGGATAAAACTTACCAGGAAAGGTTAAAGGATCTTAACATGTATAGCTTGGTGGAAAGACGAGACAGGGGGGATATGATAGAAACATTTAAATACATAAAGGGAATCAACACAGTAAAGGAAGAGACTATATTTAAAAGAAGAAAAACTACCACAACAAGAGGACATAGTCTTAAATTAGAGGGACAAAGGTTTAAAAATAATATCAGGAAGTATTACTTTACTGAGAGGGTAGTGGATGCATGGAATAGCCTTCCAGCTGAAGTGGTAGAGGTTAACACAGTAAAGGAGTTTAAGCATGCGTGGGATAGGCATAAGGCTATCCTAACTATAAGATAAGGCCAGGGACTAATGAAAGTATTTAGAAAACTGGGCAGACTAGATGGGCCGAATGGTTCTTATCTGCCGTCACATTCTATGTTTCTATGTTTCTAAGCACTTCTAGCCAAGTGAGTATAAATTGTCTTAGAATGTTAACCAACATTTCGATATCGAAAGTTGACAGTATAGACAGTATTAAACATAAACCCATGAACAATCCTATATACAAACAATCAATAATTCTGACCAATAACCAAAATCAACGTGATATTTATACTTTATAAGGTTATTGACTAATTATTTTCTTGGATCATTCATGGCACCCAATTCCAAAATCCTAAAAGTTTCTCATTGTAAAAGACATGGAGTCTCTTCAATGCCCAAAAAATTAAAACTGATAGAAAGTCCATGAATGATTTAAGCCGGATTGTTTTGTTTTAGTACCCTTCAAGTGCATGTCACAAAACTAGAACAAAAACAAATGAACTTTATTTATAAGTAATAATAATATAGTGTATGTATTACTGTAATAATAACAATATAAAAAAATAGTAAAGTGAGAATTGACAGGAGTTCCAAGTAAATTAATTTTTTAGGTCAAAGTAGCTGAACTGGGATCAAAGGTGACTACGAAAATCTTCCAGTTCAGACTAGATTGGCCCTAAATTGGAATTTAACTTTAAATTCACTTAAAAAAAAAAAAAAGAATGTTTGAGCCAATTTAAAATATGCACCCGCCCCCCAAAAAATTACAAAAATAAAAAAAGACAATGTAGAATACAAAACGTATCCAAAAGTTAAATGAAGTGGACGCATTAAGAGCTTTACACAAAGCAGCAAAAGATAATATTGTATTCTGGTCCAAGATACTTCGTATGTAGATGTGACTTTGCAATATCTCTTACTCCAAAGGGTCTGTCACAACCTCCTACCAGATAAACTACCACAACAAGAGGAC
This sequence comes from Pelobates fuscus, assembly GCF_036172605.1. Taxonomy (NCBI): domain Eukaryota; kingdom Metazoa; phylum Chordata; class Amphibia; order Anura; family Pelobatidae; genus Pelobates; species Pelobates fuscus. The sequence goes on from NC_086319.1 coordinate 415,564,957, forward strand.
ATAGTCTTAAATTAGAGGGGCAAATGTTTAAAAATAATTTCAGGAAGTATTACTTTACTGAGAGAGTGTTATGGACGCATGGAATAGCCTTCCAGATTAAGTGGTAGATGTTAACACATTGAGGGAGTTTAAGCATGCGTGGGATAGGCATAAGGCTATAATAGCTATTAGATAAGGCCAGGGACTAATGAAAGTATTTAGAAAATTGGGCAGACTAGATGGGCCGAATGGTTCTTATCTGCCGTCACATTCAATGTTTCTATGTATTTTCTGATTCATTTTACTGTAATAAAAGCACAATTATGCGAGAGTACTTTGCAATTATTTATATAAATTATTTTCTAATCTTAATTGCAACATTTAAATGAAATAATTTAATTTTGGGAGTTTTGATTTGCTCAGAATCTACTAGTGACGTGTTTAAATAGAGCTATCTTAATATCCTGATTCCTAAAACTGTATATAATAGGATTTAAAAATGGAGTTCCGATTGTATAAAGTGTAGATAACATTTTTTTTACGTTGAATAGTTGTCCCTTGGAAGGAATTGTGTAAACAATTATTATAGATCCATAGTACATACAGACTACAGTCAAGTGAGAGCTGCAGGTGGAGAAGGCTTTCTGTTTCCCTCTGGTGGATGGGATTCCAGCAATTGTAATAGAAATACAGAAGTATGTGAAAAGGATGAATAAAAATGGGAAAATAGCAAATGGTATCATTAAGAACAAGTCCAAGACCTCAATGAATGTTTTATCTGAACAAGACATTTCTAAAAGAGGAGCTAAATCACAGAAATAATGATCAATGATATCAGAACCACAGAACTGCAAATTGCCAATGAGGTAAGCCATAATAAATATTATAATAGACGTGGAAATCCAAGACCAGAGAACCAGATGAAAACTGAGTCTGTAATTCATGATAGAGGAGTAATGTAAAGGGTTGCAGATGGCTAAATACCGGTCGTAGGACATCACCATGAAAAGAAGAAGCTCTGTTCCTGTGGAAGCCCCATAGAAGTAAAGCTGGGTGATGCAGCCACCGATGGATATTTTGCTGCCTCCCATAATTATAACATGGATCATATTAGGGGTAATTATTGTAGTCATCAAGATATCAGACATTGACACCTGGCTCAAGAACAAATACATAGGAGATTGCAGACTTTCAACGGTGGCCACCAATATGATAATGAGAATATTTACAACCAATGTAAAGATGTAAACTAACAGAAACATTAAAATTACCACTGGTTTAAACATCTGGAGTTCCTGAAATCCCAAAAGCAGGAATTCTACCAACTCAGTCTGGTTCATTTCCTTTAAACTGTCAATGAGACAAGGAGATATAATGTTACATGTGAATATTTTGACAAATACGGGAAACATTTCAAAGGGTTATTTTCAATCTCTCAGATGACAAGCATATACTGTTATCGTGCAAACATGGAAAATAAGTGAAGTCGCAAATGCATGTTGGTTTCAGTGGGACTCACTTTTAGTATTTCAGAATTTTTTTTAACAAAGTGGCACTTTATATACATGGCCCGCGCAGACTCTCATACATTTTCAAGAGCTTTTTTTTTTTTTCAAGAGACTGCCATTCAGTGTCTCCACCCTCTGCACAGAGACACTGAACTTTCATAATAGAGACACATTGATTCGATATAGGTCTATGGGGAGGTGCTGATTGCCCAGCACCGTGTTTGGCGTGTGTTGGCTCTGCCCCTGATCTGCCTCATTGCCAATCTCAGTCAATCTAATGCTTTCCTACGTGAAAGCATAGTGATTGGCTGAGATCACCACTTCTGATAATGTCAGCCAAGCAGGCAGATCATGGGCAGAGCCAGCAGCAGCATACTGGAGTAAAGGTAAGAGCATACTATATTTAGGGGGACAAGGGTGACCAGTAGGGCTGAAAGTCTCTTCCAGTAAAAAAGGGAGAGGCTTGCGAAAGCGGCAGTTCATGAGCTTTGCAGCCTTTGCAAACTCTTTTAAGATATACCACCAATGAATACTGCATGAAAATGAATGTATATATGCATTGGGGGTATAACTAAAATACAGCGAAGTTTTATTTTGTTTACTAGGTGGCAGTTAGGTGCTCCTTAAAATGTTGGAATGCTGAATTATGTCCTTTCCTATTTTCTCTATTTTGCAGTTTATAATGTCTAAAATTACAGTTCATATATCTGTCTGTCTAGTTGTTGAAGAAGTTGCATTCACATTTTAGCTAACTGTAGACTAGCATTAAATGTTAAAATGATTGAAAATAAATGTTCCTTTTAAATGCTTACATATTAATTCCCTATCTACTTCCAGGGCACTGTTTTCATTCTTGCCTTGTCATAGAGAAAATATTGGGAAAACATTGGCAACCTCACTCTTCCACTGACATGTGGCAAATGATCCAAAATATAGAATTAGGAATATTAATATTTCCTTTGTCATGCCTCAATGATGTTTGCTTGCAGTACATTTGGTTAAATGCACTAGTTCCTAGATGATTCAGATATTTTATACCCTCTTGTATTATTCACTTTGCATGAATGATGTCACCACGGAGAGAATCCTGGGACCCTTGGGTCCAATAGCTCTAGTAGTCTCTGAAAACTTTACTATTCCAGTAGGGGAAAAAAAACGTTTATTTTAAATGAGTTTGTTAAACCACAACATAAAACTGTTTTAAGGAGAATAGAAAACATATACAAACTTCTTTGGACCCATTATGAGACCATCTGAAGGACAAAGAGAAATCTTGAACCTTCTCATAACTGCAAGTGTGTGCTGCCCTTTTCTCCAAATTCGACTTGAGAGCTGCTGCTGTCACACATTATCTTCCTCCTCATGTTGGCTACCCCACAGCTATTTTTATATAGTTTTAGTGGTGGTTAGGAGATAATAGGTTATGGTTATTAGGGCATTTTGTGGAAAGTAATGCTGTCTAGTTGTTATATAAACTCCAGGTCTGGCCTCCCCTTTTTTTCAAATTATTTTCCCTTTTTTCTTTTTGTACAAGAAAACATTCCAAAACAATTACCTACAAGAACATTAATGCAACATTCATCTGATCAGATATATACACAATTTCAAGAAGGACAGATAGAAGAAGAAGAAAGCACAAACAAAAGAATCATGAGAACCATAACACATCCAACCACCATACATTGTGACGCAGGAGGATCAGCAGTTTAATTACTGGGGCAAAGGATCTTTACTCAGTGTATACATTTTCAAATTTGAAGGTTTTCAAAGTATTAAAGGATCACTATAGGGTCAGGAACACAAACGTATTCCTGACCCCATAGTGTTAAAACCACAGGTGGCTTGCCCTCCTTCTTATCCTCCTATTAAAGGTTAAAACTCACCTTATTTCCAGCGCCGTGCGGGCGCTGGCTCCTCCCCCTTTTTGACATAATTAAAATGGCCAATTTTTAGCTAATCCAATTCCCATAGGGAAAGCATTGGGTTGCCTGAAATCAGCACGGAGGCGGGGCCAAATGCTGTTTAGGCCAATCAGGACCTCCTCATAGAGATGCATTGAATCAATGCATCTCTATGAGGAAAATTCAGCATCTCCATGCAGAGCATGGGGATGCTAAACAGCAGTGCTGCTTACTGTGCAGCCCTGAGCCAGAATGCCTGAGGAGAGGCCACTCGGAGGTGTCCCTAGAGGCAATGTAAACACTGCATTTTCTCTGAAAAGGCAGTGTTTGCATTAAAATGCCTAAAGGGAGCTATACATTAAGCTGTAGTTTTTCTGGTGACTATAGTGGCCCTTTAAGGTTTACTCACTGTAAAAACACTTTTCGTTTGATCACAAAAAATATAAGGTCAATGGCTTGAAAATACTCTATATATGTTTCATTCAAATGCTCATGAAAGAGTCTCTGTTGCTTTACTGATTTTGATTTTGAATAAATCCCTTTGCCGCTCTAATTATCCAGTTTGGAATATTGATAATGGATATAAAGAAATTTAGCTGACACAGATGATAAAAACTAGCACATATTTCCTTTTCACTTTTTTATAAGAGTTTTAAGGGAATCACATACCTCTTAATTAGGTGATGTTTATTTTTCTTAAATAATTTAAACTGCAATCTGGACATATACATGGCAACTCAACAAAACAATAGCAGAACGATAAGACATGCATCAAGAACATCAATGGCCATGTATGTGTAATTTTGTTGAAGTTACATCCAAAGTCTGTAGAAGTTGGGTCACTTTTTACTAGTTCTGCGCTGCAGCACCTTAACAGCGTGATTGTTCCTTTTCATATCTGCAACTTGGGAGTAAGTAAGAACCTGTCACTTCCTCCCAGATAAGCACTGAGAGGCACGGGAGTAAAACAGGACAGAGTAGAGAAAAAGGCAGCGAGGAGAGGGGCGCAAACTGAAAAAAAAAACAGCCTCAGCCAGCAGACTGGACTCCTGCGCCAAAAATGTAGCAAATAGGACTCATTTAGAGGTCTTATGGAGTCCATGCCTTGATGCACCAGAGCTGTTTTGGCAGCACGAGTGGCACTACATGATATTAGGCAGGTGCTTCTAATGTTGTGGCTGAGTATAATACATTGTTATTGTGAACACGTGTTTTTTAGGGTCGAAATATATATCTTTCACTTTAGGGCTGAAATATGTCTTTTAGAAGAATTGGTATTAGATAGATTGTATTTTTTGTGTTAAGTGCTCTCATTTTACATTGATATTACAGTTCCATACAAGTAGCTCCCACTTAAGGAGCATTTTCATGTCTGGTTGTCATAATACACAAGCATTCTATAGGCCTGTCTTTGCTAATCACTTGTGGTCTGGAGCCCAGAGGCTTTGTCATAACTCTGTGATGCAACATACCAGAGAAAGATTGAAGAGTTATGATACCGTTTAGACAGCAACTCAATAAATGATAGCAGGACAATAAGCATCCATCAAGAACATCAATGGCAGCAGAGAAGCTTAGGATGAGAAGTTTTAAAGGAACTCTATAGCACTAGGAATACAAACTTGTATTCTCAATGCAATAGTGCTCCTGTCCTTCTTTCTATATAGGTCCCTCAAAACTACTGCCGGTACAGCCTGTATGGGGTCCACATGTGCGGATTTGGGCATGGGTCAAAAAGCCAGCCCCTGAGTCCCAACAGCCTTACCCATCAGACTGGAACCCTCCTGCACCCAAAAAGTAGAAAACTGGAGATTGGCTAAAAAATTTTGACCAGCATGTGTATCTGTATGTGCCATTGTGTCTCACGAGGTATAATCCCAACACACAGATTTCAGGATTGCAAGAAAATGGACAAAGGATATAAACATATCACTAGGCTATAAAATGGACTGACTTAAACGTTGAAAAGCATGTTTGATGAATATAGAAACAAACCTAGAAATCTGGGAGATAAAAAAAAAAAAAACGAAATCGTTAGCAATCCGTATAAATTCCTAATGCTATAGTTTCCTGCTACCTACTTAGATCACTGCCCCTTCACATGCAAAGTAAAAATAAAGTTTTGCGTATCTTTACTCCATCGCCGCAATGGTTTCCATCCTGCCACCTCGCCTTCTGAGTTATTCAAGATTTATAATCTTGGTAAGATCTAGGTTAATGCTAATGCATGGCAAATTGCCGTGCTGCCAACCAAATGCTCCCTGTGAGCAACATTTCATTACATTACAGAGGACGCATCTGCAATGACTGTCTGAAGACAGCGACTAGATGTGTGTTTTTAATCCTGAATGAAAACATTGCCATTCCTACAAAAAAGGCAAGGTTTTACGTGCTTTAAGCGTCCCTTTGATGAGTTGTGTAAAGGAAGAACGGCAATGGTAGACATATGGTGGGGTCAGTTTGGCAATTTTTGCATGTGTGGAAGAAAGGAGTCGCATATCTCTTTCTGAGTAGATTTTAGAACAATTGTTCTAAAATCAGAGTTATGCAGAATTATAAATATTTATACAATGTTTACGATACTAGCATTAACATTATAGTATTATAGCTACTTTATTATTAAATTATATTATTGACTTTGAATTAATAATTAAAATGTTATTGTGTTTGCTATTCAGATGTACTTTATTTTTTTTGCACAAAAGGCTGATCCTGGGATTGCTCTGCATATTTCAATAAGTCTCATGTCCTGCTTTCTATGTGTGTATTTTTTTTTTACGTAGGTAAAGTATTAGTATACAGAGTTTAAAAGACTGAAGGGTCAGTAGGCCTGATTATAATACAACATACTAATGCTTTGAAAGAGTTAAACTTGCATTTTTTAAACATACAATATTTTTTTGTTCTGAAAAATGTGTGTTCTTGCGCCCTGACACCAGCTTGCAATATATTTTTTGTAAATTATAGCATTTTTCTAGCACCTGCAATTTTTAATTGGGTTCCTAAATCTAAGACTGTATGCAGACTTGCATCAGGGAACAGGAGACTAACTAAGAGTATTACAAAATGTTATATGAAAAATTATACTTTCGGATCTGAGACTCCCACAATTGGTTAATGTTGTTGTTGATGGGAGTCACAACTGTTTTTTATTTATACATATGCATTAAAACCTTTGAATACTTTTTGATACTACATCTGAGTGGTGTGACTTCATTGAGTATTTCCAGCAGATGATATTAGAGATAACAGAAATCAGAAAGTTATTTATTGGTGCATAAGTCCATGGAAGCATAAGGGTTTCCAGACCCTTTGGTGATTTCACAGCCTTACAATGGGTCAATCAGTGTACTGTGAAATAAATACGTATAATATGCTTTTATTTGTTTGCATTACACTAACAAGAAAAAAAACAACAACTATATTTATATATTTATAAAACAAAAAAAAAATACTGGTGGCTCTTGTATGTACGTAGTGGGGAATCGCGATGCAGCCTAGAACAAATTCTAACCCCATTAAACCCCCCAATAACGACAGACCACTTAGTATGGATGAAACAGGCCACAGCATTTATTATCACAACTAAATTACTGCATAACACATCCATAACTTTATTTATGAAATCTCTTCTTTTCTGTAACCAAAACATTAGACATAAATAAGCATAAATTAACATATATACATATATAACTCCACCCATAGTGTTATACAGTGACCCAACCGTCCTTGCCAATAAAAACATGGAGTGGTTCCTAATCACCACTCCCTCTCACCTCCCCCCTCGTCATAAAAATCCTTCCAATGCCTGCCATCAGCCGACCTTATCCACGCTCGATGGGCACGAGACCTCAGGCAACCTAAAGTTAAACCTTTAGAGCAGGGGAGGTTTGAGACCTTAAAAAACTTGTTCATCTCATTCCATCTACTTAAACGTAACCTCAAACTCAATTGGCAAGGACATACCCCCGCCACAACCCCGCTGTTTTACGCCTAAATCAGCGGGGGACCCCACCACAACCAGCCATGGCCTGTTCCACCACTTCACGCAGCGCTAGAGTAACAGAGGTCAAGTCCGACCTCCAGCAAGCGCACCCCTCCCTTCAAGATACCCAGGCCACCTTTGGCCAAACCCAAAAGGCGAACTGGAAGTGTTCATGTTTTAGTTATTTATTTTGTCCGTTATACGTTTAGTCATTTTTGTTATGGCCATGACAAACCTAGAAACCCATCCATTCTGATGACCGACGGCAGCGCACCAGGGCACTCACATTGCGGAGTGCACTGCCAACAGGAAAGGGCGATAGGTGCAGCCTAGCCCCTGGGAACCTCAGGGAAGAAACAGAATGCGTAACATGTCCCGATCGAAGAGCACCCAAGTCCTAAACCACCACCGACCCACGTCATTCCACCCAGGGATGACAAAACCCCTGGTACCCCATGAGGCGGGGCAGCTGACCCCGTATGAGGAGGAGCCACACCCCCTTCACGTAGCCGGAGCCAGACCACCGAACCTCCGCCATTCGAGCCCTCTGAACCATCGGCGCAGGCACGCCCAGCCTGGCGGTGTCTGTAGCCGCCCCCAACCAAAATAAATGCCCTTTGAATTCCCCACCATCCCTATCCAGGAAGTCGAGCCCCCAAGAGGAACACCCCAACTAGATGGACGCGGGGGCGAAAAAACCCATCTCCGAGAAACAAACCGGGGAGGAGGCCGAACAATCCCAGGGACGGAACAGTACTCCCAACGAAAACAGGCAAATGACGGAACCCTGCACCGCCCCCGATCGGAACGGTATAATACAGACCATCCTGGAAACCCATTACAGCTCGCCAGGACAAAATACAAACAGTATATCTACATATGATACCTCCAAATTAGTGACAATGGCATCTAGATATACCCACACTTATCTGGTGTAGTTACAACAGCCTCTCAAGGTCGTGGCCCAGTTCCTGACCTTTTACAACATATACATAGACACAGAGGGGAATGAGATACGGCTGTACATAATCTAAAACAGGAACAGAAAAAAAAAAATAAAATAAATAAATTACCTAGTGTAATACCGCAAAAGAAAAGATAATGCGCTGAAACAAGATTGCACTCACAATATCAAAGTGAATAAATCACCAGAACATGTGCCTGCCCGGATAAGCTTGGGCGGCTGGACGTCTCCACTCTCCACTGGAACTCCAAGCGGACCAAAAATGGAATGAGACTTCAATAGAGGTAGGTAGAGACTTCCACAGCTTGGTAGGAGCCCAACCATAACCCCGTGCATCCCACCTACCCCAAGAGGATGCAGAAAGTCAACCCTGCAACATCCAAGAATTGCACAGATTCTATCGATGGAACAGCCAACCTCAACCAACTTACCCTTCCCAATGACAACAGCCATCGAGCTGCGAAACCTGAAGGAAGTCCATTCCAACGCTTACTCAACGGAACCAAACATGTATATGAGCAGTCAAATCCCGGAACCCAAAAAGAAACGTACCCATCCATCCCGAACCCTCCAACCTTACTGGAGCGGGCCCCACGCCGCCCCATAGATTGCCTACAGACCAGCTTCAGCAGACCGCTGGACCAAGTGACCACACCTCCACTGCCATACAAATCGACCCCGTGACACCTCCACCCGAGTACGCTCTATAATGAACAAGACAGAGCATCGGCCATCATATCGGTAACCACCGGACAAACCCTGACCAGCCGCCCCTGGCCTCAACAGCACCGAGCCAGAGTACCAGAGTACCTCCGGGGTATAGGGTACTGTAACATGTGAAAGACAGCCAGCATCACCCCACGATGTTCCCCAGGGAAATCCCACCCCCTTGTTCGTGAGCTGGGTACCACATGCCTACCATGCCACCAGAAAGGGGGACCTCCAAGAACACCAGCGTCCACCAGAGCCAGCGTATTGGCAAGAGGCAGCACACCCCCGAGAGCCCAAATGGCCCAAAACCTGCTGCGGCGGCGAAACAGTTGGAAGCCAGCAGAAAAGGACAAAGGGGGCCAGATTGCACAAGCCAGCATTAGAGGAACCCCATAACAGTCCCAAGGGCAACCCCAACAGGCAAAGCCCAGCGTACCCCGGAGAGCCCACGGGTAGTGCAGCCGAAACCCACAACGCCCCTCCAAGCCCCCGACGCCTCCTGCCTGATGCCCCAAACCGCAGCCAGGGGCACCGGCGTTTCCCTCACAGGAATTGATCCCACTATCCAGGAGACAAGAGCACACATCCCGACCCACGAATAAGGCCTTGGCCACGGAACTCAGAAACTCCAAAACACTATCCCAAGAAAACCACTGCAACAGCAGAGTGCGTACATGCGACACTGACGGCCCCACATAAGCGACATCGGGAGCAACTTACGTGGAGGCACATAGCCACCCAATTCTGACTATCAGAACACAGCCCAGAAACAACAACTCGACGGGCGTACCGGCAGCAGCCGGAAGACCAATTCCACCGCCGCCTTCGTCAGCAAGGCCCCAGGCCCCGCAGCCCCACCCACGCATACCGCTGCGCTGAGCCACCAACTCAAACCCAGCCCCCGGAAGGAAACGGGCACCTATAACGATTGGGAAGTAAGCTAATCGAGCGGTCTTGGGAAACTGGACCCACACCACCCGAAGGAGCTCTCCCATGGACTGGGGGTCCAGCACCGAGAGCACCCACGTCCCCATCCCGACAGATCGCAGAGAGGACGAAAAAACGCACCGTGCTGAGGCACCAGGTGAGACCTAAGCAAAACCAGAGGCCGGAGCCCATCCGGCCCCAGGCCAAGAAGGGTTGCACCGCCAACTAAAGTGCAAAACGTACCTCCACCAACCCAGCTCCTCCCACGGACGATACACGTCCGGAAAGTGTCCTGACCGCAGAACCACGCAGCGCATGCCCGGGGAGCCCTCTCCCCGACCATGCAAACCAGAACACAGGGTGCATTTGAACATGTGCCATGGGGTGTAACCGACCAGAGCATGCTCCCCACGACCCTCCTGGAGCCCCTAATGTCCCTCTTAGTCAAGGGACCCCCGTGGCAGGAGGGAACGTCCCTGCAATAAAAGCCCCTCCCCACCATCTGCTCCCTAGCATTGCGCGCAAGCCAAGCGGGCCATATAAGCCCAGCAACACCCAGAGTCACACGAACTCGGGACGCTGCAGGAAAGCGCAGTGAAACATACGATGCATACTGAAATTCAAGGGGGAGGGGGAAGCGGCGGCCATGCACCTAAGTACTTGTATTCTATTTCAGTTGTTTACTTCCGTTTCGTTCTTTTTTTTTTTTTTTTTTTTTTATAATTGTTGTTTTGCTGTTCTTTTATATACGTTTTGTTTTTTATTTCTTTTCAGTTTTCTTCTTCTTTTTTTTTTTTTTTTGTGAACGATCAATCTTCTTGTATAAGTCATAGCACTTTTGTCGTATGCACTTTACTTTTCTCTTTTTTTTTTTTTTTTTGTTGATAATTTATTCCAGTTGGCAATTTACCGTGCATTCTTTTTTTTTTTTTTTTTTGAGTGTGCAAGAGGACCAGACTGAATAAAGGAAGGAACAACGTATGCACGCGAAGCGCGAAAAGGAGGGGGGAAGTGTACTCACCGGTCGCAGCCTGGCGATCCAAGCCCGGCACTGCGCTCACAGAAGGCTGAGGCGAAGAAACAGCAGTCCCAGCATCCACAGAAGACCTCAGCTGTGATCCAGGCACCACCTGCTGGACGGTCCATGAACTGCAGCAGTATCCTGAGAAGAAGCAGCAGAGAAGATGAGAGCCCATGCCCCAGAGGAGATGGTCGAGGTAAGTGACCTACACAGGGTGGGGGGGGCAGGCTAGGAGGGGGGGGGGACAGAGGGGAGGCAGACAGGGAGAGACAGAGAAGGGGGGGGGGTTAAAGCAGAACAGGGGGGACAGGAGGGGGAATGAGAGCAGATGGGGGGGGGGAAGGGGGCCACCGGGGGTAGAGTGGAGAGGAAACCAGGCAAGAGGAGGGGGGGGGACCAGCCAAGGGGCCCCCCAGCGGAACGGACAGCCCAACAGGGGAAAGGGGGGGGGACCAGGCTAGATAGAGGGGGGGGACATAGAGGGGTAGACAGAAAGGGAATGGAGACCCAGGGGAGGGGGAAAGAAAAAATAGGAGAGGGAAAAAAGAGGGGAGAGGACAGGCCCACTAGAGGAGAGGGGGGGGAAGGAAGCAGAAAAAGGGGACGAGGAGGGGGGACCAGGGGGCCCAAGACAGGGAAAGCTGGGTCCCCTGGGAGAAGAAGGGGAGACAGAGCCCTGGGAGCCTTCCTCATTGGCAGAGGAGGCTCCCGATAGGCAAAGAGACCCCCCCTATCCCAAACGGCGGTACTAAGGTACCCCGCGCGGCCCGCGGGGGCCTACTCACTGCCCCAACCCCCCGCCGGCCGCGGGGGGACCTGGACTGGTGCCGGGCGGCCGCCTGCCGCCCGGAGAGCTGAATCCGCCGCCCACCGCCCCCGGCCCGCAATCCAGCGCTGGCGGCCGGGGCGGATGGTGTGGTAGGGGGCCCATGTGTGTGCCGCGCGGCAGACGCCCCAGGTGGCCGCGCGGCATTAGCAGGCCGCATCCCCGGCCTTGCAGTGAGGGCCCGCGCGGCTGTGGACACAACAGGCCGCGCGGCGGTAGGAGGCCGCATCCCCGGCCTGGGAGTACCAGGCCGGGCGGCAATGGATGCGGCAGGCCGCGCGGCAGTGGCAGGCCTCGTGGCAGAAGGCCGTGCCACGCGCGCGACCGCAGAAAGGCCGCAAATCCAGGCCCCAGTTGTCAGGCCGCGTGTCTGGGGGGGGGTCCTGTTGATGCCTCGGGCCCGGGTTCCACCTCAGCAACCGGGCCCGAGGAGTGGGATCAGGGGACAGTGCTGTTGCGGCCCCCAGGGGCAGGGACCGCATGGGAGGCAGCAGGGGAGACCGCAGGGGTTGCTCCAGGGGGAGGCAGGCCGCGGGGGGGGGGCCCACACCGGTAGCCATACCTTTATTAATGCTTGCCAATTGTCCCCACAGGTGCCGGCCACCATCCACGCTGCAGCAGCCCTGAGGGAAGCCAGAAGCCTCAACCATCAGGCTGTGTAACCTGCAGGCCCAGGCAAACAGGAGCAGGAGGACAGGAAGCTGTTTGCTGGCCCGAATCCCAAGTGGCACTGAGGTAAGACCTCCCCCACACTGTCTTACACAGAACATAATCACACCCACAGATTCTTCCCAACCAATCCCATGCATCTATCCCCACACTCCTACATGTGCCCTTGTCCGCTTAGCTGCGCTATCTCCCCAGGGCCTGAACACATAAAGACCTGGTCAATAAATGAATAAATCACCGAATTAGTGTATAATCATCAATGGAAGTAAATATGGTATGTAGAATACAGCAGGAATCTAGCGCTAATCAACACACAATATATGCAGAAGGTTTTAATCCCATTTTGAGAAAGCCACATCGACGAAACGCGTATTTGGATGTTTTATATTTACTTTTACTATTGAATAAAGGAATTCTTTTGGACAAATAGACCTGGTTCGTGCCAATTTCCTTTAAATTGTATTTACCTTTGTTAAAATATTTGATAATATATTTCCTTTGCTACTTGGCTTTTTACTACTTATCAAAGAAATCCGAGGTAGGGATTATACCACCAGAGCAGATACCATCGAGCAGTAAGCCTGCCCTACGCTGTTACTCCAAGTAAATCCGAGGTGAGGATCATACCACCCATGTTTCATTAATAGAGCAGTGTTTCTGCTCTACAGTTGTGAGTATTACTCTTATCACTCTTTTATACTCTATTTTATCACAATTGAGAGCACTATTGTTGCCTTTTATCTTCCTTTTTGGAGCTTTGGATAACCAGTCAGTGCTGACAGATACGTCTTCACTAGAGTTGAGTGTGCACCTGGATGTTTGGGTTCGGCGGGTTCGGCCGAACATCGGCAAAAAGTTTGAACTTGACCCCGAACCCGAACCCCATTGAAGTCAATGGGGACGCAAACTTTTGGGCACTAAGAAAGTCCTGGAAAGGGCTAGAGGGCTGCAAAAGGAAGTAAAATGGGGGTAAGAGTAGGACAGGTGTCCTGCAAACAATTGGGGTAGCCCCCAAAATATTGGGACATATAAAAAAAGTAAACAAAGAATAAGTACACTTGAGTATAACAATGGCTAGGTGAGGCCAGTATAAATGTCTATTCTGCACAAGGTACAGACAAGTCTGGTGGGATCCATGCCTGGTTCATTTTAATAAACATGAGCTTGTCCACATTGGCTGTGGACAGGCGGATGCGCTTGTCTGTGATAATGCCCCTGCTGTGCTAAACACATGTTCAGACAATACACTGGCTACAAGGCAGGCCAGCACCTCCAAGGCATAAAGGGCAAGCTCAAGCCATGTGCCCAATTTGGAGACCCAGAAGTTGAATGGGGCAGACACATCAGTCAGTACGTGTAGGCGTGTGCACACGTACTGTTCCACCATGTTGCTGAAATGCTGCCTCCTGCTAAGATGTTCCATATCAGCTGGTGGTGCTGGTTGTTGTGGCATGCTGACAAAGATTTTCCACATTTCGTCCATGCTAACCCTGTCTTCTAAGGTGCTGGTGGTGCCCCAGCTGCGTTGGCGATCTCTTCCTCCTCCTCTGCCTTAGCCTTGTGCTTCCACTGAACCCCCGGTGTCAGTTGGGAATGCCTCAGCCGCGCGTCTACCAGCATGCACTTGTAGTTGCGCATCTTCCTATCACACTCCAGTGAGGGAATTAAGGACAGCATGTTGGACAGCATGATCCAGCAGGGTGGCCACCCAGTAATCAGCCCAAGTTAGAACGTTGGCAACTCGACAGTCGTTGTGCAGGCACTGTAGCATGTAGTCGCTCCTGTGTGCCAGGCTGCCCAGAGGCAAGGACAAACTGTCCTCTGCGGGAGGTGTATTGTCTGTGTCCTCCGTATCCCCCCAGCCAAGCTCCAGTGATGCACACGAGCTGCATTGGGTGCCACCCTGCTCTGAACACGGTTACTCCTCCTCCTCCTTCAGAAATGTGCCCTGGCTGGACAATGCGCCTATGCTGGTGCAGGAACCCACCCTCCGAGCCATTTGTGAATGACTGGCCTGATAACCGTGGAAATTACCCCTCTTCCTCCTCCTCTTCCTCCTGTGCCACATCCTCTTCCATCATCGCCCGTAGCATTTTTTCAAGGAGACATAGAAGCGGGATAGTAAGGCTGAGAACGGCGTCATGTTGGTGGAGTCCTTGAAACAGAGCAACAGGGCACACAGGCCTCGAATGGAGGCCCACTCATTGGTGGTGAAGTTTTGCTGTTCCGCAGAGCGACTGACCCGTGCGCGCTGCAGCTGAAACTCCACTATCGCCTGCTGCTGCTCGCACAGTCTCTCCAGCATGTGCAATGTGGAGTTCCACCTTGTGGGCAAGTCGCATATGAGGTGGTAAGCGGGAAGGCCGAAGATACGCTGCAGCGCAGACATGTGAGCAGCAGGGTGAGAACGCCGAAAGCTCGCACCGACGGCCCGCACTTTCTGCAGCAGCTCTGATATATCTGGGTAGTTTTTCAGGAATTTCTGCACCACCAAATTCAGCACATGCGCCAGGCAAGGGATGTGCGTCAAACCGGCTAGGTTCAGAGCTGCTACGAGATTTCGCCCATTATCGCACACCACCAGGCCGGGCTTGAGGCTCAGTGGCAACAACCACTCATCGGTCTGTTGTTCCATGCCCGCCATAGCTCCTGAGCGGTGTAGGGTTTTTCCACCAAACATTTGAGTTTTAAAACAGCCTGCTGTCATTTCCCCCTGGTTGTGCTGAAGTTGGTGGTGAAGGTGGTCCACGCATCAGTGGTTATGTGGACCTTGCCACAGATGGCTTTGCGCAGTGCACACCTGATTTTGTCCGCCAATTGGTTGTGCAGGGAAGGGATGGCTCGCCTAGAAACGTAGTGTCGGCTGGGAACCACGTACTGTGGGACAGCCACCACCATCAGGTTTTTAAAACTGTCCGTCTCCACCAGACAGAATTACAGCATTTCAAAGGCAAGGAATTTTGAAATGCTGGCATTCAGGGCCAGGAATAGCGAGTGGGTAGGGTGGGACACTCGCTTTTTATGACAGCATCACTCCGGTCTTCATACTCTCTGCCTATACACATCTGTTTAGAGGGAATTTTCTTGCCCCTTGCAATATTCTATAATGGGTAATAGTGTTACCATTATTACACAATTAGCCACTATAGGGGAATGAGTATAGTATCCCTTTGTTATTTATAAATGATACAATAAAGACTTTTGTCCATTACTCAATTTAATTTAACAAAGGGTACTAACCACGGTATTAGGAAGCATTACTCTGCTTTCCCTTTCTCCCTCTATTATACACCTATGCTCACTAGGATTTGTAGGTATCACTTTATTATAGTTGTCTAACCTTTTCCTATGCCAGTTTTAGATCTCCTTCCTGGGAGATTTTTTCTTTTTTCAGTTTATTAGCATACCTGGGTACAAGCCCTCGGTGGGGCTGGCACCACCACCTGACCACATTTCCTCGTTTCTTCCACTCATACCGCTTTTTCCATCTTTGAAGGGATTTGGCGAAACAAGGAAATAGTCCTCTACTCGTAACAGGGATTAAGCTGATAAGAATAGTACTACTTAACACACCTTATAATAACGCAGAGAGAGGCAACGCAGAGAGAGGAGTCTGAAGAAGAGGAGTCAGAGGAGGAAGGTGGCTTTGAGGAGGTGGAAGACCAAACACAGCAGGCATCCCAGGGGGCTTGTTGTCACCTTTCGGGGACCCTTGGTGTTGTACGTGGCTGGGTGGAGGAAGAGACCTTCAATGACATCAGTGAGGACAAGGAACGGGACATGGCTAGCTTGGTATCCAAATGGGGAGATTGCAGTTGTGCAAATGGACTGTTTGCGGTTGTTTGCGGTGCGTTAAACGGGGAGTTTGGTCTGTCACTGTAAAGCGGGCGTAACCCTTACAGTACCTGATCGATACAACATCATACAGTAGGTCCCCCCTCATTATTTTTATGGACCCCACCCACCGCTCACGGGTGGGGGTGGGGGGAGGACAGTAGGCCCCTTATCCTTATTTACTGAATATTCCCCTGTATAACAATGTTTGGCATTTAGTGAATATTCCCTATTCTGCTCTGTGTCAGTGTGTATTAGGGTCCCTGAGGACAGGTATCAATCCATATCTGCCAAGTGACCCTATGTAGGGGGAACAGTCCCTATTCTGCTCTGTGTCAGTGTGTATCAGGGTCCCTGAGGACAGGTGTCAATCCATATCTGCCAAGTGACCCTCTGTAGGGGGAACAGTCCCTATTTGTCAGGGTCTTACCTGAGTTGGGAGTCTGTAGCGCAGATATGTCGCTCACCCTTGCAGATAGCCACAGGCCGAGGTGGTCAGGCAAGAATTCACCTGGCCTGTGGGTCTGTGCACGGGGGCTGTGCAGGATGCAGTACCAAATTCGCAGGACAGGCAAGGACAGAACCAGCAGGATAGTCGAGGGATAGCCGAGGTCAAAGGATGCCAGAGGTTAGAATAAACGTAGTCACAAGCCGAGGTCAAATATACGAAGCAGAATAAACAGGAACACTGGTACGACACAGGAACACAGATCAAAGACTTGACAATGAGTGCAGGGCGAGGCTGGGTTTAAATACCCTGCTGATGAAGATCAGAGTCAGGTGATAAGCAGACAAGTCAAGGTGCAGCCCCCGGTGTAGTAGCCAAGCCAGGATGAACAAGACCGGAATCAGAAGTCTCTGGTAAAGCTGCTGTGGCTCAGAGGCAGAGAGCAGGACTGGGATAGATAAGTACCCCGGTTCAAGTCCCCTGTTGGGAATTCCAGGAGCGACCACGTCTGGCCGTCTGTCTCACAGGTGAGTACCCTGACAGTACCTCCCCCTTCAAAAACGACCTCTGGGCGCAGGTAGGCTCCTCATTGAAATAATCCGTCTCACCAGAGTCACTCTCAGAATCCGTCGAGTCCCCATAGTGAAAGTCCTCAGTATGGGATCCCTGATTAGCTCGGGATTTCCCAGTACCAGCTTCTGGTACAGCTGACGATCGGTCTAGGTTCCGGGTAGGGGTGACAAAAACTTCCACAACTTCGGGAGGGACAGTGCTCGCAGCTAGCAGTGCTTTTTCGAACACTTCCAGGTCTTTTTTACAGACCGTAGTGCCATTAGAAGCAATGACACAATCCTTAGGTAAATCCTTTTCAAGTGGGCAGGAAGTAGTGGTGGTAATACAGGAAGCAACTTTGGTAGTAAAGGCAGACGACTCTGGAGCAGGAGGTCTAGGAGGGCGAACAGGACAAAGCGTGATGAAGTGTCCACCTTCTCCACAGTAAAAACACAGACCATGGCTTCTCCTTCGGTCCCTCTCCCCCGGTGTGACTTTGCAGTGGACACGTCCAATTTGCATAGGTTCCTCAGGATCAAGTTGAACACAGGATACCTCTGGAGTTCTCCTGGGAACTGGATCATAAGAGGGTATCACCGGGGTGTGGTGACGTAGACTCCGCGATTTTTTAGTAGGTGGAGCTGGCTTGGGCTTAGTGGTCCTGCACTGTGAGTCCAAAGCAATAATAAAGGACTCCCAGCTGACAAGGACAGGACTCTTCCTCTGCAACATTTGGTAAGCCCAAACTTTAATGCGTCCAGACAACAGGTTGATAGCCGCTCTGACCCTGATGAAATCCGTGGCGTAAGTTCGAGGCTTTAAAGAGAACAATACCTCGCAATCCATCCTGAATGACTGGAAGGACGTGTAGTTACCATCAAATCTGTCGGGCATGATGACAAAGGGTTCCGGAGCTGGATGTACTGCGCCTTTAAGAGAAAAAAGTTCCTGCTGCAACTCCGAAACAATCTGGGCCAGGCTGGACACTTGCTGGAGTGAGGGTGAGCACATTTCTGCGGACTCCATATTGGTCAAGTCTTTTGTCAGGGTCTTACCTGAGTTGGGAGTCTGTAGCGCAGATATGTCGCTCACCCTTGCAGATAGCCACAGGCCGAGGTGGTCAGGCAAGAATTCACCTGGCCTGTGGGTCTGTGCACGGGGGCTGTGCAGGATGCAGTACCAAATTCGCAGGACAGGCAAGGACAGAACCAGCAGGATAGTCGAGGGATAGCCGAGGTCAAAGGATGCCAGAGGTTAGAATAAACGTAGTCACAAGCCGAGGTCAAATATACGAAGCAGAATAAACAGGAACACTGGTACGACACAGGAACACAGATCAAAGACTTGACAATGAGTGCAGGGCGAGGCTGGGTTTAAATACCCTGCTGATGAAGATCAGAGTCAGGTGATAAGCAGACAAGTCAAGGTGCAGCCCCCGGTGTAGTAGCCAAGCCAGGATGAACAAGACCGGAATCAGAAGTCTCTGGTAAAGCTGCTGTGGCTCATAGGCAGAGAGCAGGACTGGGATAGATAAGTACCCCGGTTCAAGTCCCCTGTTGGGAATTCCAGGAGCGACCACGTCTGGCCGTCTGTCTCACAGGTGAGTACCCTGACACTATTCTGCTCTGTGTCAGTGTGTATCAGGGTCTATGAGGACAGGTGTCAATCCATATGTCAAGGTGTCAATATGTCATATGTCAGGTGTCAATCCATATCCATTGTGATTTAGGAATGTAAGGTGATTTATGCCATTTATGGATTAAAACCAGACTCTGCATCAACTGTGTAATTTTCCAATGGAGTTTTGCCATGGATCCCCCTCTGGCATGCCACAGTCCAGGTGTTAGTCCCCTTGAAACAACTTTTCCATCACTATTGTGGCCAGAAAGAGTCCCTGTGGGTTTTAAAATTCGCCTGCCCATTGAAGTCTATGCCGGTTCGCGAACATTTGCGTAAGTTCGCGTTCGACGTTCGCGAACCGAAAATTTTATATTCGCGACATCACTAGTGTTCATGCCATTGTACCTTACTTGGGGTATTTTATGAACCATATCTCCAGAAGGAAATTAATACTTTGAAGAGAGTTCAGAGAAGGGCTACAAAACTGGTTCATGGATTGCAGGGCAAAACTTACCAGGAAAGGTTAACCACTTAAGGACACATGGCTACTCTACCCTTCCCCCTCCCTCCTCCGCTACTCCCCCTTTTTTTCTATTCTCCTCCCAGCTGTAAATACCTTCATATAACTGTCCTTTAGGCCTCATCTCACATACTCAGTGAAGCTCTGCATTTAACATCCTGCAACAAATCCAACAACCCTCACCACCCACCCTCAAACATGTAAATAAACCACAGAATTTGATGATATGATACCTCTTTCATATTATGCACACCCACAGTTATTATATATCATTTTGTTCAGGAGAAACAGACATTTAATTTCATATCATATATGAAAATCAATTTTATCTGAAAATAATTTGAAAAGTTTGAAAAAATAAGAAATGTTGTTATTTTTCAAGTTCTACGTGCCATTTTAACTGTGAATATAATAATGCTGTTAATGCAGATAAACATATAACATAATTATAGCATACAGTAAAAATACAGTTTTCACACATACACTGTAATTTAAAACTATACATTCAATCTCCATAGAAATTACATATTTGAACTCAGCACACTTCAAACATAAACACTTCCAAAAATCAGCCAAATCCCCCCAGTGGATCAAAAGTTAGCTGGAGGTCCCTTTAAGACCGACCGCAAGCACAATTTCCTGCCCAAAACAGTTCCATAGATTTAGGCTGTGCGGCCGGTCAATTTCATGCGGAAAAACGACTAAGTCCCATTTCGAACGGGACTTAGTCTCTGGAGCTGAAAAACGAAGTGTAGGAGAAGGTAAGGGTCAGCGGTGTTCGGTAAAATGTGTAGCCGATTTCAGTTCCACAGAATCGCCACGTGCAATTAACCTGCAGTAACCTCACAGCCTGGGAGGTCAATTGCCTGCACACTTTAACTTCTGGGTGGTCCTCCTGTGTGGTACTTGGTTCAGTAAGCCCTATTTACTGAACCAAGTGGGAGAGAGCCAGGGGCAAGTTATTTTACAGGTCTGGGGACATAGTCTTAAAGGGATATTGTTCAGCAAAGTCACAATATGTCCCCAGACGGTTCTTAAAGGGCCATACACACCCAATAAAAGTTAATAAGTTTTCAGGGGCACAATCTTCCAGGGGCCATAGTCATGAGGAAGGAGGCTGGCAAATAGGCTTCTCCACAATCCAGGGAAGCAGGGCAATTTTCCATTTAAAGGGCCAGTTACAAATAGCGATTTGTAACACTAGTTAAACATGACATTTTGTTAAACTTTTTGTTTAAAAATTAAAATGGTCTACAAGTGTTATAGATAAATAGTGATATATATATTTTTGTTTATTTTAGTTTTTATTATTTTTCATCAGCAGAAAATACAAGAATACAGAAAGACATTATAATGCATTACAGAGACCATCACAAGGCATTGCAGGTTCATTAGATCACATGCAAAATTGATTATATTGTACATAGTTAGATTCAGGTAGGTTAATAGGCATGCATTGTTGACGTCCTTGTTTTGTCTCACATATGTGAAATTAACACTTTTCTGTTGATTATACATAAGTATTGATCAGGGCCGGACTGGGGATACAAAGCAGCCCTGGGAAAAAAAATCTATGCCAGCCCCATAAGTCATTGCGCCATATATTGTCGCATGTAATATGTAAGGCTATGTCTTGCCACCCCAGATGATTGAGTAATTATATATATATATATATATACACACACACACATATATATATATATATAGCTTTTTCTAATATAATATATTGGTCCTTTCAGAGTAAAACATTTAATTATACAGTAATTATTTGTTACCTAGGTGAGGTGTTTTTAAATAGTACTATGTAGGATTTGAAATCACTGTTTAGTTAATAAGCGAGTGTACTGGTTTGTGTATTTTGTATTTTGGTCCCAGTAGCACCCTGTAATAAATCCGTGAATAAATGCATGTTTAGGTGAGTGCAGCCCTCCTGACCTTTTTCTAATATAATATATTGGTCCTTTCAGAGTAAAACATTTAATTATACAGTAAGCATACTCACATGCAGACACAGACAATCTCACTGACACACACAAGCTCATTGATACACAGCCTCATAGACAAACAATTTCCCTAATATACATAAGCTCATTGACATAAAAACACAAGCTCACTCACTAGCAGACACACACACACATGCAAGCAAGCAAACTCACTAGCAGGCGCACACACACACACACACAGCTTAATGTAGTGGTTCTGGTGTCTATAGCCTGTCCCTGCAGGCTTTTGAATGTAAAAACTGACTTTTCAGAGAAAAGGCAGTGTTTACATTGCTTCCTAGTGACACCTCTAGTGACAGACACTCAGACGGTCACTAGAGGCGCTTCCTGTGTCAGTGCGGATTGGCTGAGATCATCAAGCTTGATGATCTCAGTCATAGAGGCAGAGACCAGCATGACGTTGGGAAAAAAAAGTGAGTAAAACACTATTTTTACAAACACACACAGACACTACGACTGACACACACACACCATGACAGACATACACACACCATGACACAGACAGACACACACACACCATGATACAGACACACAGTGACACAGAGACACACACACAACACAGACACACACACACACCATGACACAGACAGACACACACACACAGCATGACACACACACACACAGCATGACACACACACACAGCATGACACACACACACAGCATGACACACACACACAGGGGCACAATCTTCCAGGGGCCATAGTCATGAGGAAGGAGGCTGGCAAATAGGCTTCTCCACAATCCAGGGAAGCAGGGCAATTTTCCATTTAAAGGGCCAGTTACAAATAGCGTGACACAGACAGACACACACACAGCATGACACAGACAGACACACTCCCACTGACATACATACTTGTTGTTACCTGTGTGGGTGGGTGGGCAGACTGATAGGTGCCCCTCCCCTTCTGTGCCCTCTTTTGCCTCCTGTCCTCTTGTGTGCTTTTTAGCCCCTTCCCCTCCTGTGCCCTTATGTAGCACCCTCCCTTCCTGTGCCCTCTTTAGCCCCCTCCCGTGCCCTCTTTAGCCACCTCCCTTCCCGTGCCCTCTTTAGCCCCATCCCGTGCCCTCTTTAGCCCCCCTTCCGACTTGTAGCCTCTTCAGCCCCTTTTGTGCTCATCTTTTGGCCCCTCTCCCCTTCCTGTGACCTCTTAGCCCCCTCCCCTCCTGTGCCCTTTGTTACCCCCTCCCCTTCCTGTGACCTCTTAGCCCCCTAACCTCCTGTGCCCTTTGTTACCCCCCTCCCCTTCCTGTGACCTCTTAGCCCCTCCCCTCATGTGCCCTTTGTTACCCCCCTCCCCTTCCTGTGACCTCTTAGCCCCCTCCCCTCCTGTGCCCTTTGTTACCCCCCCTCCCCTTCCTGTGACCTCTTAGCCCCCTCCCCTCCTGTGCCATTTGTTACCGCCCCCTCCCCTCCTGTGCCCTTTGTTACCCCCCCTCCCCTTCCTGTGACCTCTTAGCCCCCTCCCCTCCTGTGCCCTTTGCTACCCCCCTCCCCTTCCTGTGACCTCTTAGCCCCCTCCCCTCCTGTGCCATTTGTTACCCCCCTCCCCTTCCTGTGACCTCTTAGCCCCCTCCCCTCCTGTGCCCTTTGTTACCCCCCTCCCCTTCCTGTGACCTCTTAGCCCCCTCCCCTCCTGTGCCCTTTGTTACCCCCCCTCCCCTCCTGTGCCCTTTGTTACCCCCCACCCTCCCCTTCCTGTGACCTTTGTTACCCCCCCACCCCCTCCCCTCCCCTCCTGTGCTCACCTTCCAGCCAGCCTTCCTGAAGCTCTTCTTGCGGCCACAGGGGAAGCTCTTCTGGCGGCCGCTGGGGGAGCAGGCTGTTCTGTCTCTGCTCCCCCTCCCTCGCGCGCAGCTTAATGAGACCGGGGCCAGAATATGACGTCATATTCCGGCGCCGGTCTCTTTCTAGCGCGCGAGGGAGGGGGAGCAGAGACGGAACAGCCTGCTCCCCCAGCGGCCGCCAGAAGAGCTTCCCCTGCGGCTGAAAGAAGAGCTTCCCCTGCGGCCGCCATCCAAGCTCTCCATGCGGCCGCAGGACACCCACATTTCTCCCCGGCCCCAGGTGCCGACGGCCCACCGGGAAATTTCCCGGTATCCCGGTGGGCCAGTCCGGCCCTGGTATTGATAAATATAGGTAATAAAAAAAGTTGTGAACATCGGTAACATAAGTAACATAAAGGTCAAGGATGTGGAGATTATTGGTGGGATGGTGCTTTTGCGGTATATTGTAGTGTGTTTATTTTTAGTACATTGTGGTATCTGTGAACACTGTTAGCATGTGTATGGGTCACAGATTCCAGTTCGCCTGGGCCCTGCGAGTCTGCTCCAGGGGGTCATATTTTTTTGCCATTTGCTTGTTTAATTAACTGTCTAGTATTTGCAATTGAATGTCATTCGGTGGGGGTTGAGGTCTACTAGTGATACAAGGGTACGAGTTATCGCATTTTCCCATATGTTCAATCCACCCAGCCCATATCAATATTTAATTTCTAGCGATACAAGGGTATGAGTTATTGCGTTTTCCCATATGTTCAATCCACCCAGCCCATATCAATATTTAATTTCTAGCGAATATTTAATTTCTTCCATACCTCTGATACTCTCTACTCTAGAATATATTTCTGCCAGTGGGGGAGCTGCTTGTTGCCTCCAATATTTGGGGATCAGGACCTTAGCAGCTTAGGTAATACGCTACAGATTTGCGGTACTGTTTTATAGGCTTGGGGTTCATGTGAAGAAAAACTTCAGCAAAGAGCTGGGGTCTCGACACTTTGACCACTTGTGTAATTTTTGAGAGGATAGAATTCCAGTAGCCCTGTAGGACTGCGCATTCCCACTATATGTGAGTGTATGTGCCAATTGTTGCGCTATGCCTCCAGCACTTTCTAGAAACAATGGGGAATATAGTGTAAAATCTTTGTGGTGTTCTGTACCACCTTGTGAGTAGTTTGTAATTAATCTCTACCATTGGTATGTTCATGTCATTTCTATGAGTGAGTAAAAGTATTTTGTCCCAGTCTGACGTCGTGAAGGTGGTGTTCAATTCCACAGCCTAGACATTCGCATATTTAGGTAGGGTTTGTCCTGCAGCTTCTTGTGTGAGTGAATACACCAGTGATAATGCTCTGTGTAGGAAGTGGTGTTGAGTACACCATGTTTTGAATTTAGAGTTTTTTCTATTGGCTTTAGAGACGCTATTGATTGAGTTAACTGGTAATATAGGAACCTGTCCATGAATGTGGGATTGGTGTTAGTGCATAGCAGGGACATGGGTTTAATTCACCAGTCCTGAACCACCTCCATGAGGGACACATGTTGTAGCACTGTAGGTCTCGGCCATTGGAGTCCCCTTTTCCCACCTGGGAAAGCAGGATTGTGAGTTATTGAGAATAGAGGGGATAGTTGCTTGGTATGTGCGAAGGATTTCACATTTTTTTTCCATAAAAGGAGCAATAGGCTAATTGTGGGGTGTTGTCTGTGTAGGAGGTGAGAGATCAGCACCGTCTGGCATGGGAGTGACGCTAGTGGATATTCCGTCCATTCTTGTTCTAACTGTTTCCACTGTTTAGGGCTGTCTCTGTTACACCAGTCCAGGATCCTGGTAAACTGTGTCACCAGGTTAGTGGAATGGGTCAGGGAGTCCTAGTCCTCCTTGTCTCTTTGGTCTAGTGAGTGTGGTGAAAGAGAGTCTCCTTCCAAACCATATATAGTCACTAAATAATTTGCGTATAGATGCAAAAAATGAAGGAGGGACCCCGATGGGTAAGGTTTAATATAAATAGAGTAGTCTTGGGAGGACATTCATTTTAATAATGTTTATGCAGCCTATCCAGGAGAAGTGGGGTCTATTCCATTTTGCTAGGTCCTTTGTTAGTGTTTGTAGCAGTGGTGTATAGTTATGTGCAAACCGCTCTTTAAGTTGCGGGGTGATCTTGATTCCTAGATATTTGATGTGTGTTCTGGTGAATTTAAAAGGAAATGAGGATTTGAGTGTCTGCAGACTATGTTCCGTGACCCTGAGTGGAAGGATTTCACTTCTGTCATAATTTATTTTGAAATTACATAGCTTGGAGTTTGTGTCCATTTCCGCTATCAAATGTTTAAGGGAGCTTTTGGGGTTTGTAATTGTGAATAGAAGGTCATCTGCATAGACAGAGATCTTATATTGAGAGGTCAGGCCTTTCATGACGGATATGTTGGGATTTTAATGGATGGCATTAAGAAAGGGCTCCAGGGTGAGAATGAATAGTAACGGGGACAAGGGACACCCTTGTCTTGTGCCATTTTGAATAGGTAGTGTATTGATAGTGTCCCATTAACTTGTATTTTCACCTGTGAGGTGGTGTATAAGGCTTTGACCTATGTTGTCCGCTGTGTACCGAACCCCATCTCTCCCAATCCCTCAAAAAGCAGAGACCAGTCCACCCTGTCAAATGCTTTCTCTGCATCTACACTAAGGAGCAGTGTGGGACATTTTGTGTTGTTATCTTGAGAATGATGTTTATTATTTTGGTGGTGTTATCCTTGGCTTCCCTATGAGGTGTGAATCTCGCCTGATCAAAGTGGACTAGTCCCTGCAGTATGGATTTCAGCCTGTTGGCCAGCATGCGGGAGAAGAGCTTTATGTTGTTGTTTATCAACGATATCGGTCTGTAGCTTCAACACTGAGTGTGGTCTTTGTCTGGTATGGGAATGAGCATTATTGTAGCCTCTAGAGCTGAGGAGCTAAACGTCGAGGTGGGTGATATGGAGTGATATTTACCGTTTGGGGCAGCCTTTATTGTGTTGTGTAATTCTTTGTCCGTGAAGGGAGCGTCAAGTGTGTCACGCATTGTTTTGGACAGTAGGTGATGTATGTTGTCTTTTAGATATTTTGTCTCGTCAGTGACAGATACTCCTGTTCACTTTATGTCATAGAGTGAGGCATATTAGTCTTGGAATGAACTCACAACATTTGCTGTTAGGAGGTGCATTGTCCCCAAACTATCTTTGATTTTGGATATATAGGATTTGTGGAGTTGCAAGGCTCTGGCAAGGAGATTTACGTTCCTGTTGCCGTGAGCATAGAAGGAGTGGTGTGTGATGTGTGAGTAGTAAGGCTCTTTTTGCTTTATGGTTTAGGAGTTGTGAGAGTTCTTCCCTAAGAAACATAAGTTGTGTGAGAGTGTTTGAGTCTGTGCTTAATTTGTGTGTGTTTTCTAGAGTCTGTATCTTCGATAAAAGGTTTGTTATGGTTTTGGTGCATTCCCTCTTTTGTTTAGCTCCACTTTGGCTAAAAGGTGCCTTGTAGGACACATGTATGTGCTTCCCATGTGTTCAAGGGGGAGGTGTTAGAGGAGGCCTTGTCGTGTAAGCATGTAAGGATGGCTTCCTGTATTTGGTTCTTAAGTTGTGGATTATCTAAGACAGAGTCATTAAGTTTCCAATTCCAGGATCAAATATAAATTGAGGGAAATTCCATGTGTACATATACCAGTGCATGATCAGTCCATGTGATTGGTCCTATGTGGGATTTTTCAACGAGGTGTAGGAATTTGTGGTTGATAAAAATGTCGATTAGGGAGTGTTTTGAGGATGTGAGTAGAATGTATGACCATTGGAAGATGGATTAGTGAGTCTCCAACTATCTATAAATTGACTCTTGTGGAGTAACTGTATGCATAGTTTTCTTTGCAGGTGGTTCGGGTTGCCCTTGTGGTGTACGGGGTCAAGAGAGATATTAAAATCTTCTCCACAGATCAGGGTTACCTTCGTAAAGGAATATTGTTTGGATAGTGTTCTTTTCGAGAAGTATCCTTGTTTGTTGTTGGGGCATAGATTTTGGCAAATGTGTATTAGTGTGACCCTATCGTACCTCTGACAAACACATATCTACCTTGTGGGTAATTAATTTGTACTTCCATCAGGAAGGGTATGTGTGATGCAAATAAAATTGCCACTCCTCTAGCTTAACTCCCTCATAGTCCCCAAAGTATCCGGTGGTGTATCAACGGTCCCGAAGTGACGGCACCCTGCCCCGTTGGAAGTGTGTCTCCTGCAGCATGGCCACATCCGCACTCATTCGTCTCAGCTCCGCCAAGAGCACCCTCCGCTTCTCTGGGACGTTCAACCCTCTGACATTCAGTGATACTATGTGGGAAGATATAAATGACAGTTAAGTAAGTTATGGAGGGGCGCAGCACTCCTACACATTTTCTTCAGTAATTGTAACAAAACAGTTAGTTGCACCAATAAGTAGGAAAATTAACAGGATAGTCATAACAGTATGAACACATACTTTAAGCAAACTTAGCAGAGTTTGCGCATTAAGCATAAGAAACATTATCATTAAAGCAGGCGTGTCTGGTTTGTTTTTATTTTATATGGTTAATTTTAATAGCTTATTTATTTAGGTTTTTGAGTTACGTGTCTACCTGCGGGGTACTGGAGAAATTCCAGGTCCCCAGAGGTATCAATACGCTGACACGGCTCTGTGGGGGATGTGGGGACACTCTATAGGTGTCTTGTGGGCTATGTTGGGTGAGGCTGGGGTGGGCTCTCCACCCAGGTGAGTATCCATCAGTTAAAGATTCAGAAGTAATTTTGCCCACATGTGTCATATATGGGGTGGTGGCATTCAGATTTTAACTCCATACAATAAATTAGCTTTCTTTTACTGTGTAAGAGCGGTAGGAGGATGGGGGAGTCCACAGTTTGTGGGAATTATTAGGGTTTGCGTAGTGATTCCGAACCTATGAGTTTCATCTGTGCCCCCTCCCACACCTCCCACACCTCAATAAGTATTAATTCTATGAAGCAGTGTGAGCGTAAACATTTTTCCATTAACAGTGGGGATCTTATGCCTCTTATCTGATAGTGCAGACTTAATATGAACTTAATATCAGCTATAGGGTTAGTTATACATCACATTATCTCAGTTGGGGTGGAGTACAGTATTCGCTGTAGTCTGAGACCTGTGGTGATCATAGGTTTGTCAGTTAAGTCCAGTCAGGGTGACGGGATCTCGGATCCTCCGGGACACCTGCCTGGTTCCTAGGTGGGGTCTTCCTTTTCTTAGAGCACAGAAATAAAGGAAAAACTACTCAACTTACTGTCTAGAGATGACATTGCAAAGATGCTTGCCAATCTTGATACCTCCATACAAAGATCACCAAACTTGGAGCAGGCCTGGGCTCACTAGACATCAGAGTGCAGCAAATAGTGTCCACACTGGAATACCATGACTCCCAAATATCGGACCTGCTGCAGCAAACCAGTAGGAATATGTCAAACATTACTATGCTACACAGATACATGGAGGACATAGACAACATGGGCAGAAGGAATAACGTCAGGGTCAGAGGGATACCAGAACCTATATCAGGCCCAGAACATGTATATATCATATTGAGGAAACTATTCAATTCCTTACTGGAGCGACCAGGCGACCAGGAATTAAAATGGACACCCTGTCTTTGGTTGGGTTCGTCCAGCATACTGCATGTAAATCCAGTAAGCAGCTGTAATTTAGCCGTGATTGATCGGTCATACTGCGCATGTGCGGTGACATCAGGTCTGTATGTATATATTTAATTTATTATACAAAACTAAATATAATTATTTTTTTTTTTATACACATTAAAGATAATACACTCATTAAAATAAAATATATTTATAAGAAATGTAGGGAGATATATAGGGATGATAACAAATGTTTATAGGACATTAAACAGATCAAAGTCTGCATTGAGGCCATGTGGGTGTAAAGTATTAAGATTAAGACATTTTTACTAAATCCCACCTCTTAAATTATTTCTTAAAGTAGCTATTCTTATAAAAGTTAGTTGGCCAGGATCATTGTTATGATGTGTATTGAAAAGTAAAGACACTAAATGATTCTTATAACCTTTTTTGCATATTGCAGCAATGTTCACCTATTCTAATTTTCAGTGGTCTAATTGTTGTGCCAATGTACTAGAGGCCGCATGGGCATTCTAATAGATATATAGTATTTTTTGTATTACAAGTTATACATTTTTTTTTACACATTTTTTTTACGTTATATACTTTGTTTGTATTGTTTGATTTAAAACGTAGGGTGTGCTTTTCTATTTTCTTTGTTTTTTACAAGCTGCATAACAATTGCATCTATAGAAGCCTTTATTATCGTTAAAAAAGATTTTTGTGTTGTACATTTAGTGTGTAATTTCATTTTTAGATTTGGCACTCCTTTTTTTTTTATTCTTTATTTTTCTCATTCTGCAAATATGACAGGAATACGAGTTATATTGGTTGACAGATCATAAGTATAGAACAGGTTACAATACGTATATATTTAACAAGCGCCAAGTATGCAGAATGAGGGTTTTTGTTTTTTGCATGTGCATGCATTAACTGAAGCATGTTGTTGCGATTACGGGTGCAAAGCAAGCTGCATGTAGGTAATATGTGTGAGGGTTTTTGCTTAAGGCGCTCGTGTGGCAGAGTGGGGGTTATCGTCGATATGTGCAGGCTTAGGTCTGAGATATTACCGTTACGGTTGTTAATTACAAAGCGGTCTGTGGTATTCGGGTGTGTAGAAGTCGTTGATTAGGACCGTTGGGGTGTAGTTTTGTTATGGTACTTTTTAGCAGTAAACCAAAATGTTTAAATGTCTATCTGTTCCTGTCCAAATTAAGAAAATTGAATTGCGTATATACGCTGAAGTAATTCAGTCTGACACACGGAGTTCAGGTTAAAATAACTTCGAGGAAATTTATTGGCAAGTGAGTCAAGAGCGGGCTCGCAGGCCCTTTTAAGAGGCATTTTGCGTCATCATTGAATATCAGATAATAACAAATAAACATCATTAATTGGATTAATTGTTAAGTGTCTGGATTAGTGTCCACCTATCAATGTAATTAATTGGCTCAAAAACTAAGTGGTTAGCTAGGTGTCCACCCACCAATAGGTGGTATTGTTCTGGACACGGGTGGGGACAGGGGGCTCAAGCGCCATCTTCCCTAGCATGAGGTTTACTCGGTGGAAAGGGGGGCTTGAGCGTCATTTTACACAGTCAGTGATGTCAGGTCTTGTGGTCAGGTGCAAGGTTCTCTTATGAATAGAACATTTCATTAGTACAGTGTTCTCATGGCCTTGGTTATACTTTGTAGCATGTTACAGGAGATTCGATAATTCCGGAGTCAGCTATGTCTTTATAGAAAATACAGTCTCTGTTCATTGTATTAAATGTACTGGGAAATTCTGTCATGTAATGTAGTTTAAGATGGAGAATCTGTCAGGTAATGAGGACAAAATGGAGGGTTTGTCACAGTGTGAGGTTAAAATGGAGTTAGTACAATAATTCAATACAAGTTCAATGAAGATTTTTAATAATTCTACATCAGTCCCCCCTATGAAATGTTAGATTCTAAGAGATAAACTTTATTTGTTAGTACCAGAAGACATGTTAGCCCAAAGGCACAGAAACCCCGTGGCCGCTAGCTAGGTGTTAATGCAAAGTGCAATTCTGTCCCTAAGCTCTGACCCTAACAGGCTAACTCATCGTCAGTATGGCTCTCGAACACTTCACTCCCATGGGTGGCCCATGGTGGCTTGCCCACCACTTCTCCACACGGGGCCTTTACCATTCACTGACAGATGCTGTCCCTAAGCTGGTCCCTTCCTAGAACTCTCGCACTTTATCAACAAAAGGGATAGTTTGCAGCGGTAAACAGGGTGAGTTGAGATCTTGGAAATCTTGGTCATCAACCTCGAGGTGTGTGAAAGTGGGTGCCGCTTGGTCAACAGTCTTCATGAGGGATTTTCTCAGACAAGGGAGGACACAACAAAAGAGAAGAGCAAAGATAAAAAGAAAAATTAGTATTGCCATACCAATATGCATTAAAGCCTTTTGCCATCCTGTCATCCAACCAAACCATCTTTCCCAGGGATCTTTTATCCCAGAATTCCTTTTAACTCTTCAGAAAGTTCATTTAATTTTTCTATGGCTAATGTAACTTTACCATTAGGGCCTGTGTTTTCTGGGATGTAGGTACAACATGTCATGGTGTCGGGCAACATTTTACATACTCCTCCTTTTTCGGCTAGAATCATATCTAAGGCCATTCTATTCTGGAAGGCCATTTGGGATGTGGCCTGCAACTGTTCGGCCAATCCCTGGAGGGCATCTCTGGTATAATTAACAAAGCGCTGTTGGTTATAATATATGTAATTTATCCAATTTAAATTCTTGTTTGTGGTAACTATGGCAAAAAGTGATTCAAATCCTGCAGCAACTTCATCTCTTGCTTTAAATTCATTGGGCACCCCCCTAGGCACCACAATGGCATCAATATAAACATGAGGATCAAAACTTCCTTTTACTGGGGCTTCGCGTTTAACCTTAGTGTGACTGGACTCATGGGTGTTGAGGTGTGTGTCAGAGATAATGTGTATGGTCATAATGGCTTTAGCCAAGGTACACTCCCCCCACCATTCTTTGTCCATTCTGGATCTTAGCTGTAAATCCCCACACAACCAGTAAATATCCCCTAATGATCTAGTATGAAACTGCAACAAGTTCATGGAGACATTTCTGTAGGTAGCGCAATACCCTTTAGAGAAGTTACCCAAGAATCTACCAATTCCATCATAATAAGCCTAACAAGTGTAATTACCTTTATATACTGTAATACCATCTGGGGGTTTGACATCCTTGGTTAGAAGAGGATACTCTACTGTCCATGCTTTGCATATGGACCTGTTGAAATCGTAGTGATAGGCAAAAAGACTCAAAACACATGCTTCTATATCTACTGGCAGGGTTAAAGGCACGGTGCCCAGATGAGGCCGGGCACCGCCACACACATAGAATGCGGTCTTGTTATGCTTGTTGGCATTATATTTCATCCATTCTAACCATAAATTAACATCATTAAAACCTGTTTCAGCGGCCATGGTATCTTCAAAGGTGGGGTTAGCAATGGCCATCATGTCTTGAAAGGTCTGGATGTGTGGTTTCAATGGATTGGGGACCATATGGGTTGCCCCTTGCCACTCAGAAGAGTTGCACATATCTTTGAGGTAGAAATGCCCTAACTTGCGGTAGGAACCCTTTTTCCAATACATTCCCATTACATATTGGTCTGCATCTGTTGGACTTGGATGCTCAATATTGAGGATTAATTTAATTGGTGTACCCCCCCCAGGCTTTCTCAAAGTCATTCTCTGGAGAAGGGATCTACCATGATCATCTACTTTAGATAAGGCACTTTTTGGTTTGTAACCCCAGGCAGGCCCGGCATTCCATCCCGCCGCCCCCCAATGGTCACAATTGTGCCCCCATTGTTTGTCCACTACACAAACATATGGGTCTTTTGCATGAGGGATATCTCTATAGATATTCTGAATTTGTGATGTAGGGAATGGGCATTCTACAATATCACAATAATCAAAGGTATAGGTAGCAACATGGGTACATGATGAATTATACCAGAAGGTGTACCCACTAACATCTTTGGTAATGGCTACCTGCTGGGCCTTAATTAGGCTAATTAAGGTGATTATGTACCAGAGGTACATGGTTGTACGGTATCTGCTTCCTCTGGGGCAGGAGACTTCTTGCAGTGGGAAGCGTGGATCCAATGTGGCCTGCCGGCCAATTTGACGGAGGTTGCGGTGATCAGGAGAACTTGGAATGGACCGTCAAATCTTGGTTCCAGGGTATTTTTCCGCACAAATTTCTTGACCAGAACCCAATCTCCGGGAAGCAGGTTGTGGGTACCTGTATCCAAATCGGGATCTGGAATTGAAGAGAAAACTTGGGCATGTATTTTGTTTAAGGCACTTGCAAGTTCAGTTACATAGTCTACTAAAACATCTGATTGAAGCTGTAACTGTTGCGGATAATAACAACCTAGTCTGGGTGCTGTCCCAAATAGAATCTCATATGGGGATAATGAGTGCTTCCCTCTAGGTGTGTGCCTAACGCTGAATAAAGCTATTGATAGGCTTTCTGGCCAGGGCATCTTTGTTTCTTGTGACATTTTTAACATTCTGGCTTTTAAAGTGCCGTTCATGCGCTCTACTTTACCACTATTTTGTGGGTGGTAAGGGGTGTGAAAGGCTAGGGTCACCCCCAGAGCAGTCCAAATTTATTTAGTCACTGTTGCTGTAAAAGCTGGGCCCTGATCACTTTCAATGACTTCTGGAAGTCCAAATCTACATACAATATCTGTAAGTAGGCGTCTTGCGGTTGTTTTTGCAGTGATATTGGCCACTGGGTAGGCTTCTGGCCAGCCTGAGAACATGTCCACTATCACTAGTGCATATTCATGAGGCCCACTCTTGGGCATTTGTATATGGTCAATTTGAATTCTCTGGAATGGGTACATGGGTTTTGCCAGGTGTTTTGAAGGCACCTTGATTGGTTTCCCTGGATTGCATTTTGCACAAATGACACAGGCCCTACAGAAGCTGTTGATCAATGTTGTGATTCCAGGTGCTTCATAATACTTTTGTATGAGGGCGGCCATTAGGTCTTTTGACAAATGTGCAGGTCCATGTGCCCATTGGACAACTGCTGGATATAAATTTTTTGGAAGGCAGAATTTGAAGTTGTTGTAGTATATCCCATCCTTTAGGATAGCTCCTCTATTCTTCCATTTCTGGATTTCTTCAGGGGTAATTGCAGCTTGCTGTTCTCGCAAAATTCTTAAATCAGTAGGAAGGGTTTGCAGAGCAAAAATAGGAACTTCTTCTTCTTGTCCGGACACTTCTTCATCCACTTCCTGCAAATCTCTGGCTGCTTGCTTAGCAGCCTGGTCAGCCAAATGGTTGCCCTTTGCTTCATCTGTATCCAATTTCCCATGTGCCTTCACTTTCAAAACGGCCACTTCTTCAGGGAGTAGGAGGGCATCCATTAGTTCCTTGATTGCAGAGCTGTGTTTGACTGGTGTACCGGCAGTGGTAAGTGTAACGGACCGTTTCACTTACAAGAGGATAAAACCCAGTTTAGGCGATAATCCCCTTTCCAGATGCACAGGCAGCTACTGCAGACACCATTCTCCCGACTGGAACCACACGAACACTGGAACAGCTGAACAAGAAAAGCAGACATCGGCTTACACTCTTGGCAGTCAGCATACAATCCCATTCCCCCAAAGACCGAGACGACACATCGCTTTGAGGGTTAAGCAAGAACTCAAGACTGGGACACCCAGTCTGGCTTTTATTACCAACAAGTACATACAGGACACTCCCAGGGGGAGGATGAAATTAACCAATCACATGGATGTACCTCCCACACATTTCCTCCCCTTAGATTAACACTTAACACAATTATACTGTACACCTTTTTCCCCAATTCCTGGATGTACCCCAAATACATATGCTACAGCTCCAAAACAGGTATCCCCTGATAGCCCTTATTCAGGGGGACAACATATGCAAGAATCAGCCCATTCGGATAAATGGTTCAGGAGTTATGGGACTTTAAAGTATTGACCGACCGCATGGGTAAAGTATCCGAAAACAGTTCCATGCATTTTGGCCCTGCGGTCGGTCACAAACAGGTGAATGAAACATACGAATTACTGGTGTTATAGAGACTAAGGGGGATTCGCATGAATCCCCTAGTTCGTACGTTTCTTTCTACCGAGCGGCGGGTCGTTCGGTAGTTTCCCCACGAAATCCTGGAAGTCTGGAGGTCTCAGCGGTGTTTGCCTAGTCGAGTGTCCGATTTCAGTTCCAGACACTCGACGGCAAAACACCGCTGTTCGGTAGTTAAAGATGGCCGCCACCACGTGTTGGTTTCCTGAATGGCGGCCACCCAGAGGACAAAGACCACACTGCACTGATTGCCAATTACCCGTTTGCAACATTGTTGCAAACGGTAATTGGAGGCACACTTAGTCCTGGGTGGTCTGGTTGTTCGGTAGTTTCCTCAATACAAGGAATGGAGGGATTCTACCGAACAATCAGATGAAGGCTGCATATATATATAACCCAGGTAAACTGCATACATAAATACATATACAATATACAGGCAGTACAATAGGATATGCTTCACAGTCTTAAAGGGACAGTAGTCCCAAAATGTCCAATATGTCCATCGCTGCTTTTAAAGGGCCAGCAGCAGCAATACAAATTATTACATGCCCAAATATAGTTTCTAAAGTGCAACACGTCCAGGGGCCATAGTCAGTGGGCAGGAGGCCAGCAGCCAGGCCTCTCCAGTTCACAGTGGCGAAGCTGGTTTCGCCACAGTAAGAAATCCTCTTGTCTTCCAAATGAGGCCGAAGTCATGTGCCACACCCAGAGCATATCTTGAATCTGTATAGATGTTGGCACGTTTTCCTTTGGAAATTTTGCATGCTGAAGTCAGGGCTTGTAATTCAGCTTCCTGCGCAGACATCGCAGGTGGTAAGGGTGATGACTTGATAACTTCATCTGTTGTGGTTACGGCGTATCCTGTATGATACTTTCCTTCTTCATCAGCATTCTACGCCCATTCGTAGAAAAATTACCATCCCACCTAAGAGACACCAAGGACACCCTCAAATGCCTAGCGTCACTTAAGGTACCAGAGGGATCAGCACTATGTAGCCTCGATGTGGAGGCCCTATACTCCTCCATACCACACTCTAGTGGTCTGGATCATGTCGAATACTTCCTGAAAACAAGGGGCACCGAACATACTACCCATACCCTGTTTGTACTAAATCTTCTAAGGTTCATTCTTACTCATAACTTCTTTCTCTTCCAGAATAAACACTATCACCAGGTGCAGGGGACTGCGATGGGGACGTCTTGTGCCCCATCATATGCCAACCTGCACCTGGGATGGTGGGAGAGGGAGCTGGTTTTTTCTGGGTCTCTCAAAGAATTCACGGACTGTATCTTCCTATGGAAGAGGTATATTGACGACGTCCTTATCATTTGGACGGGTACCTTAACACACTTCGTCAGGTTTGTAGAGACGCTCAATAAGAATGACCTTAATCTCAGGCTCACTATGGAGTTCGGTGATCAAACACTAAACTTCCTAGACTGCTCATTAAGGATCACTGGGGACCTCTTGATTGAGACCACACTGTACCGCAAGCCCACATCCACCAACAGCATGTTACGCTGGGAAAGCCACCATCCCATACCCCTTAAGAGGGGGATCCCAGTGGGCCAGTACCTTAGATTAAGGAGAAACTGTTCATCCATTGAGGATTTCAAACTTAAAGCTACTGAACTGAGACACAGATTCAAACAAAAAGGCTATCCCAATAGATGTCTTAAACATGCCTATCAGAGGGCATTAAGCAGTACACGTGATGACCTATTAGCAGACAAACCTGACCAAGACCCCCAGAAACTTATTAGATGCATAGCAAGCTACGACGCTGGTTGGAACGAAGTCAAAAAGGTCATGGGCCGCTTCTGGCCCCTGTTGACTCAGGACCCGCATTTGAAGGACGTTATCTCCAGCAAAGTGTCAGTCACAGCCAGGAGAGGCAGGAATATGAAGGAGATTCTGGTACCCAGCCACTTCACCACACCTAAGAAGAAGAAAAACACTACCTGGCTTAATGTACATGGCACTTACCAGTGCGGCAAATGTGTTGCATGCATACACATAGCCAAGGGGTCCAAAACTATCACGGACTCGACCAATACTATTGTTATCCCCATAAAACAATTTTTTAATTGCAACACCTCTGGGATAATATACCTATTGACGTGCAAATGTGGCTTAAAGTACGTGGGCAAAACTATACGCCCATTCAAAAGACGTATTATGGAGCATGTCCACTCCGTTACCTCCAGCAAAGACACACCAGTAGCTAGACATATCAGAATCCATCACATGGATACTCCCAAATGCATTAAATTTGCTGGCATCGAGAGAATCCAACTGGGCAAAAGAGGTGGGGACCTAGACATGACCCTCAGAAGGAGGGAATGCTATTGGATCTACAAACTGGATACACTATCACCCAAAGGCCTAAATGAAGGTTTCACCTTCACCCCGTTCATTGACTCTTGATTCTTTAGCACCCCGTGTATATATATATATAGATATGTAGTTTTTATTCACACCATTGGCCCTTCCTAAACAATTCTTTCATGCTTTCCTTACTTATAGAGCATTTCATCATGTACTTGCAGCTCCCATTCTGTCACACTGAGTCTTTCCACCCATGGTAGAGACTGTGAATAAGTCCTCTTCAAGCCCAGGGTAAGAGCATATCACCTAGTACCCATTAGACAACCCCCCACTCCAGGGACCACCCATCTCCCCTGGCATCGGAGTATATCCGAAGGACATACCCATGGGCATCATTACACCCCCGTGGGGCCCAAAGTCTGAAGTACCTCACCTCCTTACCCATATAAGGAGTTATACATCCAGTCATCGAACTCTCTAAGTTCGAGTTAGGTATACTGGGCATTATCAAGCTGGTGATTAGTGGACAGCTCGCCTGGCCACAATGTCGTAGGCACAGACATACTGGTAATCCAGCGAGCAATTGGTCCGCGCACGATCCCAGATGAAGTATACTTACAAATCCTAACACACAAGCTCTCTCGTTGTGTTCACAATCCCCTACTTTGGATGTTAACTAAGTCTGGACTGACCACTTACAGTATGCTTCCTACCAGTATGAATGTACAGTATGACAGATCTTCCCCCCCCCCCCCCCCCCCGCTCATATTAAGTGGGCGGACTACACGCGGAGTGACAGCGAATACAACCAATCACAGACGGACACCAGGAGGCAGTACACGCCCCACGTCCTGATTGGCTGCAAAAGCCGCCTAGATCGGCATTTAAACGCTGTAAGCAGCAGTACATACCTCACCTTTGACAAAGGCGCTGTAGCAGCGCCGAAACGTGCGTTAGGTCGCCAACTTCTTTATTTTAACTACACGATTTGATGTGATCACCAGGGGAAACACTTTCAGCACCTACTGAGCTAACAAGTAGCTCTTTAGCTACTCTATCTACTTCAGTGCAGAATCTTTTTTTACTCCTTACAGGTGAATTACTTTAGCTCCTCTCCACTCGTGTGAGAGAAGCTTCTCCAGCTGTTGACATCAAGCTAAGACAACAAGTGGGTCATTGGGGAGACGGCGTTACTGCACCTATCTGTAGCGTTTTTACGTTAAATAGTGTGGACACATCTATGTCTCCCTACCCACATCGGGTCTTCTCCGTATAGGAGAGTTTGTCTTGTCCAGCTGTTACACCGGCAAGCCGCTGACACAAAGCAAAGACAGCAAGCGGGTTACTGGGAGACAGGTTTACTGCACCTAATATTAGCGTTCTTACGTTATAAGTGTGGACACATCTGTGTCTCCCTACCCATGTTGGGTCTTCTACATACATAAGAGTATTTGCCTGTCCAGCTGTTATATCAGCAAGCTCTACAGCAAGACTGTGTGTTTTTGGGGGGACTCCTTAGCAATTGGCACCAATTAGAGGCCTCGTTGCATAGTGAGCCTCAACTCCCTTTACCTCCTCACAGTCTGCTACCGCTAGGCAATCTCCCTGTATGGTAGACTACGCCATCACCGGCTGTCTAAGTGCTTGTGAGCTATTCCAGTACAGAGTATAGACTCTTTCAAAGGCAACATCCGATTCCTTTATAGACAGGATCGAGTGTGCTCTATCATTGACTCACAGCGATCCACCACTTGGACTGAACCGTTTGGTTCAACCTGTTCTTGTCATTCTAGAGCTCTCTTCACTCATCTATCCCTGTCTTAGAGGTCAGCTGCCACTAAGAGCACTATTCTGCACTGTGCTATACCTGTTACCCAGCCTCTGCTTATACATACTCAGCCTTTCTCTACTCAAAGGCAGTACATAGCAGGGCTAACGTCCACAGGTCCCTATAGCCACTTATGTAGGTACCACCTATTTTGTTCTTGTTTTCCCCGTTTGGTTCATAGTGGTTGTGGGATATTAAGTTTCCTTTCTCTATATGTATATTTTTGTCTGGGACCATACAGTGGTTATGGTGCCCATAATAAAGTTGAATTTTTAAGTCTGCCATATTGGTTAGAATCATCCCTGCAGTACCCCTCTCCAGTGCTCCTGAAGCTGCCCCACAGCTTGGGTTCACGTTTTTTCTATTTTGTACACATACAAGGGTTATGCCCTCCTGGGTCTGCAGACACACTCTAGTTCCCACTAACTGGGAACACTTGCACTAACGTGCCACTTTCTTTCTTCATCAGCATACCTTGATCCGTCCACAAACAGGGTAAAATCTGGATCTGGTAATGGATTCTCATGCACAGTTGGTAAGTGTATTGTCTCCATTTTCATCTGTTCAAAACAGTCATGAGGTGTCTCTGGGTCATAATCATTCACTATGACCAGATCTTGAAATTCCTTTTCCAGGAAATGGCGTGGCCATGCTTCAAGAAGATCAGTTGTTGGGTATTTGGCAATACCATTTTCCTGTAGCTGTGATTCATCCATGGTGGCCCATAATTTTGCCATGGGCCCAAGATCATTCCATGACCTTGTTTTTAACTTGGTAACGGGGACATGTGGGATAGCAGTATCCCAATGACGGTACAGGTAATTGAGTTCTGGAGGTAGTTGGATCAGGACCATGCTATTGCCTTCAGAGTCACAATAGAAATCTTGAGCGGTGAGCTTCACCTCTATCCAGTGATAAAGCTCATCTTCATAGCAAGGTTCAGGAGTAATGTTTGGCTTGTACCACATGGTACAGAAGGCGTAATCCGGGCCTTCACAAAGAGGTGTATTTTCTTCATGAAATGTTAAATCTGGATGCATTTTCTTGATGCACCCGCAGAGAAGGTAGATGTAGGTTTCATCCATGATAAACCCATAGTAGATACCCCCCTCAGGGAGTGGAAGAAGAGTGGACGGATTAAGAACTTGACACCTTTGTATGGAAATGTTGTCAGGCAGAAGAAGATGGCATTGTAGACGCAGGTGTCTGGCAGGAGACACGTGCTTGAGCTGGACTTGGTTGATAATGGCAGAGATGTCATGAGGGGCCAAAACAACCAGAGGGTGGCCGAGGACCAGGTCTGCAGTTCTTTCAATAAGTTCTCTTGCAGCAAAAACAGCCCTAAGGCAGGAAGGAGTCCCTCTGGAGACAATATCCAGCTGGCAGGAAAAATATCCAATAGGCCTTTGGCGGCCTTTTAAGTCATTAGTTTGGGTAAGGACTCCTGTAGCATGGCCTTGTCTCTCAGAGACAAATAATTTGAAGGGTTTGGTGTAGTCTGGTAGGCCTAAAGCAGGAGCTGATGCAATAGCACGTTTTAGGGTGCGGAAATTGTCCAGAGCGTCATTGGTCAGGCAAAATGGGTCTGACTTGAGTGCATCATAGAGAGGTTGCATAAGCAGAGAGGCCTCTGGGATCCATGCTCTGCAGTAGGAAATGAGGCCTAAGAAGGCATGAAGAGATTTTGAAGTCCTTGGAGGTGGGATATCCAGTACTGCCCTTACCCGGTCCCGAGTAAGGTGTCTGGTACCTTGAGCTAGGCAATGACCAAGGAAAATTACGGAAGGTTGGCAGAATTGCAGCTTGAGAAGTGAAGCTTTGCATCCTTGTTCTGCCAAATAGCAAAGGAGACTAAGTGAACACTTTTCAGTAGTGGGAATATCATCTCCACAGAGCAGTAAATCATCCACATACTGGAGCAAAACAACTTCTGGGTGTTCAGCTTGCCATGGGTCAAGGATGGTACACATGGCTCTTGCAAATTGACTTGGAGAATTTTGGGCCCCTTGGGGCATGACAGTCCAGGTATACTGTTGCATTTCATGGGTGAAAGCAAACAGGTATTGACAGGATGGATCCAGTGGAACACTGAAAAAGGCATTAGCCAGGTCAATGACTGTGAAAAACTTTGCAGATGGTGGGACTCCAGAGAGCAGAGTGTGAGGGTTTGGTACAAGAGGGGTGTCCAGGACGGTTGCTTCATTGACGGCACGGAGATCCTGAACCATCCTGTACTTCTCTGGCTCACCTTTTGGAGTTTTCTTCTTCACAGGAAATAATGGAGTATTACATTCTGATTTACATTTCACTAGAGCACCCTTCTCCAAGAGTGCTTTGATTTGGATAGAAATAGCTGCAGCCTGTGCTGGTTTTAAAGGATATTGTGGTTTTCTTGGTAACTTAGCTCCTGGAATCAGCTTTACCACCACAGGTGGGACATTTAGGTGACCTATGTCCTCTGGGCCTGAGGACCATAATTTAGTAGGCACCTGTGTTTTTAACACATCTGGAAAGTTGGACCTCTGTTCTGCTGCTTTCCCACGGGGTTCTTCCAACTGCAGCATCAGAGGTAAGGAGCACAAGGCTGAGGTGTCTGAATCAGATAGAGGTGTAGACATTTCTACTTGTCCATCTGGAGTGAAGGTGATGGATGCCTGCAGGCGTGAGAGAACATCAGCGCCTAACAGGTTAATTGGGCATGTGGAGGATACCACAAACCGAGCAAGCAGGCTAGTGCCAACTCATAGTGGAGTTGTTAAAGGGCTGTGTCTTGGCTGGCCATCCACTCCAACACAAGAGACATCAATATTTGACAGAAAAGATGGGTCTGGCAGGTCTTGTTCTCGCAGAACACTTCGGGCTGCACCTGTGTCAACAAGAAATGTGGTTGGTTGGCCCTCAATGGGTAAAGTCACTGTAGCAAGTGGCCCCCCCTTATCCCCTGTAGACACTGCCATGACAGGGGTTACAGACACAGGCTTGCCAATTTCCTAATCATCAGGTTCCTCAACTATTGGAGCCGTTGCCTCGGCCTTGGGGGCCGGGGCTGGCCTGGACGGCTTTCTTGGCTCTCTTTTAGGTTCTGGGCAATCATTTTTAAAATGTCCTTTAGCCCTGCAATTAAAGCAATAACCATCCTCTGGTTTGGTGCCTTTGGGAACAGGGGTGGTACGGGACACCATAAGAGGAGCGGAACTGGACCTTCTGGGGGCCTGGGCAGATTCCAGACCTCTAGCAACTAAGAGTAAAGTATCCAGAGGAACAACCTTATATTCAGGGCGTGCAGCAATGATTCCCTTACGTATGGAATCTTTAACACCTTGGACAAATGCACCAGAC
The DNA here is from genome assembly GCF_036172605.1 of Pelobates fuscus. NCBI lineage: Eukaryota > Metazoa > Chordata > Amphibia > Anura > Pelobatidae > Pelobates > Pelobates fuscus. The sequence continues at coordinate 415,607,493 of NC_086319.1, forward strand.
AGCATTTGTGAATGAATCTTATCAGTAAGATCAAACCCCAAATCTGTAAACATTTGATACAGTCTTGCATGAAACCTTTCCACTGATTCTCCTTTATCTTGTATAACATCAGTAAGGCCAGCAGCCTGATCTGCAAGTTTGTCCTTAGCCCATTCTCTCAATTGGTTGCAAAAAGTTACTCCGGAGGGGTAATCAACATCACTGGAGAGCAGATCTGTACTGAGGTGGCGGGCCATGCTGGGCCAATATGCATCCCCTGCTTTAATAGCACAAATGCTCAGTAAATCACGCCATGCGGCGGAATAGGTCTTTTGAATTTGAACTATCCCTCGGTAAAAAGGCATAGGATGTTTTTCTGGGTCAGGGAGAGATTTCATTAAAGCACTAGCTTGAGTGGGGTTAAAGGCAACATATTTAGGAGGGGCCCGTTCTCCCCGACCCTTGTGTCCGAAGGGATCATCGATAGAACGATGAGCTGAGGCTCCCGCAGCCTCCAATGAGTCCTGGGATACCCTGTCATCCTCTTCCTCCTCTATTTCTACGATCTGGGCCCTTCTACGTGAGGGGGCCGCTTGAGGTGACAGAACCGGGGGATGGGAGGGAGTCCCAGATGCGGGGGTGGCTTGTGGGTCATAATCTTGGGATAAGTAGTCACCGGGAAGTACTGGCATCAGGGGTGCTGGATGACTGGGGGCCGCCATATTGGGGGCGTGAAAGGAAGCTGCATTGGGGTTAAGGGAAGAAGTGGCGGCCATGTTGGATGTGGGCACATCCGGGGCAGACTGTGCCGTACTGGGCATGACCGGAACCTGGGGAGTGGCTTGGGGAAGGGGGTATGGATTATTTGGATAGGGCAGGGCCATGGGATATGGGAAAGGGTATGGCCAGGCTGGGGAGGGCAGGAGAGTTGGGTGGGGATTTGGGAAGGAGGTGGGATTTTGGACCGGGGTGGGGGCGGGTACGGAAAGGACGGAGAGGGATTGGTAGGGGTGGGTGTAGAAGGAGGAGCCGGAGCAAGGGAGGAGGGGTTAATTAGTTGGGCGGATGCAGATGGGAGGGTAGGATTGTTAACGGAGAGAGAGTGTAGAGAAGAAATGGCAGATGAAATGTTAGGATTAGGTACAGAAGATAGTGTAGGGATGGATGAGGATGATGGGAATGTTAGAGACGGGGAAGGGGAAAAGAAAGTTCCATCAGAATTCAGGACCGGGCAGACATCGGAGGTGATGGGATGGGCATCGGGAGGATTGGGAGTGGGGAACATAGTCAGCTGGCTATCACCTATTGCTGACTGAACCTTGGGGATAGACATCCCCTGGGCGCCATTTTGGGCCGCTGGCTGGGGGAATACCCCAGCAACATAATTATTATGATACACAAACAATTTCACACCTTTGTGATTTATTTCTTCCTCAACCCAACCTTCCTGCTGAATAGCCTTCGCTACTCTGTACCACGCTTCAGCAGTCTTTAATAAATCGTTATCTGTGAGCTTGCCTTTCTTCTCTGTCAGTAATCTACGCCAGCTTTCTGGCTGCAATCTACCACATGAAGGCACAGCAATTTTACACACTTTAGCAATTCTTTCAACACCTTTAACCATTTCCTCTCCCTCTCTGTCTTCAACTAAATCACATGCGAGCCAGCCCCTACCGGGCTTACTCAATTCCTGCCCCATATTCCCCCTCCCCCTACACCAGCGTCCTAGATATAGGGAAAGAAAAGGAAAAAGGAACAAGAGCGTCTACAATGCTCGACTGCCACTCGAGGAAAGGGTGGGTCCCCCTCAAGTGCGTCTTCCCAAAACGTAGACTAGTCACTGAATCCGCCTACCCGGGGTGGTAGACACGGATTGGAGCGAGGTGAGAAGTGTGTGACCAATCACTTCTCTATCAAGAGAAAATAGGAGTGGATAGAGTAATAATATAGGAAGTGTAGAGAAGGTAAAAAGGTAAGGAGAAATCCTTAGAGACAGACACAGGAGTTTGAATGACTCCTAATTAAACAAACAAGACAACAATACAATTGAAATACAGTGCATGCATCACAGTTCAAATAAAATCAACAGTAATTCCTTTCCTTTACTCATGTGCTTACTCCAAAGTCACCTCCCTCAATCTCGTAGTGTCCCCGCTCGGAGAACGACTTCCTCAAGTCTCCCTACCAACGGCCACGGAAAACAACTGACACCGGTCCGAGATCCGTAAGCCTCCCTCGTTACAGCAGTCCACTAAGAGTGGCCACCTCTATCCTCACACTCGTAGTGCCCCTATGAAACCCACTCATAAGTCCCACTACCCCGTGGTGATGAAGACAGCAATGCCTGCCCGAATCCACACACCACAAATAACAATTGGAATGACTCCAGCTCAGCGCTCAAAGCTGGAGGGTACCACCTCTCTGCAAGCAGAGTTATGTGCACAATGAGGCTAGCTAGGCTATCAAAGTGACACCAGAAGGATCCCCAGGAAACTATGAGTCTACACAATCTCCACAGATCCAACACGCCTCTTTTTCCATACAGCCACAGCCACAAGGCTCCTAAAAGAGGTAAACAGGCAAAGAAGACCCCCAGGAAAACTTCCACAGGTCAACCCCCCTTTTTCCCTACAGCCACAGACACGTGGCTCCTAAAAGGAGTAAAACAGGCAACAGGACTCCAGGCAAATCCCCCGGGTCCACCCCCCTTTAACCCTAAAGGGGTAAACGAGCAAACAGGCGAACAGAGGACCCCAGGCAAAACCCCCGCAGGTCCACCCCCCTTTATCCCAAAAAGGGGAAAACAGGCAAACAGAGGACCGCAGGCAAAACCCCCGCAGGTCCACACCCCTTTATCCCAAAAAGGGGAAACAGGCAAACAATTCAAACACACCCAGGCAACAGATAGACTAAATGCAGGTAAACAAGTGAGTAACGAGACCCCGGGCAAGATATTACCTGTCTTTGATGTCCTCCCGGGAAGCAGTCACAGACACGTGGACGGGTCAATCAAAGGGGCCGGAACATACCGGTGGCTCTGCAGAAGTCTCTACCGTGTACCTGGAGGTGATCAATCTCCTTTCCTTCCCCCCCGATTCCTCCGTCCAACAGCGTCTTCCTTAGGACGGCTCACCGGCCAGACATAGCCCGGGGCCCCACGTTGGGCGCCAAAGTTGTTACTTTTTAGCAGTAAACCAAAATGTTTAAATGTCTATCTGTTCCTGTCCAAATTAAGAAAATTGAATTGCGTATATACGCTGAAGTAATTCAGTCTAACACACAGAGTTCAGGTTAAAATAACTTCGAGGAAATTTATTGGCAAGTGAGTCAAGAGCGGGCTCGCAGGCCCTTTTAAGAGGCATTTTGCGTCATCATTGAATATCAGATAATAACAAATAAACATCATTAATTGGATTAATTGTTAAGTGTCTGGATTAGTGTCCACCTATCAATGTAATTAATTGGCTCAAAAACTAAGTGGTTAGCTATGTGTCCACCCACCAATAGGTGGTATTGTTCTGGACACGGGTGGGGACAGGGGGCTCAAGCGCCATCTTCCCTAGCATGAGGTTTACTCGGTGGAAAGGGGGGCTTGAGCGTCATTTTACACAGTCAGTGATGTCAGGTCTTGTGGTCAGGTGCAAGGTTCTCTTATGAATAGAACATTTCATTAGTACAGTGTTCTCATGGCCTTGGTTATACTTTGTTGCATGTTACAGGAGATTCGATAATTCCGGAGTCAGCTATGTCTTTATAGAAAATACAGTCTCTGTTCATTGTATTAAATGTACTGGGAAATTCTGTCATGTAATGTAGTTTAAGATGGAGAATCTGTCAGGTAATGAGGACAAAATGGAGGGTTTGTCACAGTGTGAGGTTAAAATGGAGTTAGTACAATAATTCAATACAAGTTCAATGAAGATTTTTAATAATTCTACATCAGTTTCAATGCCTGCCTGTTTGGGCTGTAGTGGAAACACCGTGGAGCAGTAGTTTCAGTGGTGTGGTCAACGTTAGAGGGTGAACTAAAGAAAAATAAAATTATAAGAAGACATAAGACTGTGTCTCCTCAGTCATGCGTGTGGCCTGTCTGGGTCTGTGGGCCGTGGAAGCGTGGTGTGTGTCCGTGTTTTGCTGTGGGTGAGGACTTGGTGGTGTGATAGCAGGTTCTGTCTCTAAGGGATAATGTATATGCCTTGCCTAACGCCTAACAGATGCTGTAATTATTAAAGTAGAGAAAATAAATAATAAAATAAACTTCTAATAACGAGTAACAGTTCTGGTGTGACAGTAGTTGGGGGTCACAGTCCTTCGTGGAAGGCTTTTGCCTCCCCCCTTCCTTTCCCATCCGCGGAGTTGTTATCCCTTGGGGTGAGTTTCTCCCATGTCCTAGGCACCCTTATGCGTGTGGGGGGGGGGGGGGAGTACTGCATAGGGCATTGGATCTCAGAGCCAGGCCATTCTTGGGGCACTTCAGCCGCAAGGTCCGGTTCCCGGCAGACGCCCAGTGTGGAGTGAGTTCCATTGCCTCTAGGTGGTGGCGCTGTTAGAGGGCGCTGCTGCTGAGGTCCGGGGCTCAAACACCGCCGTCGTCTGTGGGTTCCAGTGATGCCGGTTCTTGGTTGCCTTGGGTAGGTTGTCTTGGGTCGATGCTGTTCCGATGAGGCCCACATTTTGTAGGATAGCCAACGCCTCCTCAACGTCCTGGGCAGTGTGAGTTGCGTCCCCATGAAAAAATAGTTAGGGACCACGAGGGATGCCAGCGGTAGCGGATATTGCGCTGCTGCAGTATTGCCGTGAGTGGCCGAAATTCCCTGCGCCAGGCTAGGGTACTGCCGGACAGGTCGGCGTAGAAGTTGATCTCCATTTCCTCGAAGCAGTATGGGAGCTTATCCCTGGAGGCCGATATCAGCGCCATTTTGTCTTTCGTGTGTCTTGACTGGACTATCAGGTCCCTTGAGGCTGTGGCGGGTGCTTTCAACGGTTTGGGCACTCTGAATATTCCCTCTATCTCCAGGTTTTTAGCTTGTCTTGAAGTCAGCAGGGCCGTTATCAGACATCTCACCATGTGTGGGAGCTCCTCTTCGGGGACGGTATCTGCGATCCCCCGTATCTTAAGGTTGTTTCCCCTTCGTGTGTCTTCCTGGGCCGCGAAGCGGCGTTCGTATACCAGGTTTTTCTTTTGCAGGTCTTGGACTGCCGTTTGCAGGGATGCTATTTGTTTAGTGTTATCCGTGGAGGTTTTTTCTAGGTTTCCAAGGCGGCCTGTCAGGCCCTGTATGTCTTTGCGAATAGAGGCCATATCAGCCATGAGGTTTCGCTATAGATCAGCTAGAAGCTCTTTCATTACGGCCGTTGTCACTGGAGCAGTGTTTGGGTTCGGCCGTGGTGTCGGCGGTGCGGCTGCCAGTGCGGGTAAGTACCCCTCGCCCAAGTCAGTGGACTTGTCGTCGGAGAAGTCCGAGCAATCTCCCATGAGGGCCGCCATCTTGGACTCTTGCATGCTGTTTGCCTGCCGCCACATGTCGCCGATGGTCATCCCTTCATGGGGTTTATCGGGTCTCATTTTCTTGTTTTTTTTCCCCATGGTAGGGAATGTAGCTTGGGGCTTTTCCAGGAGCTCAGGAATCGTGCGACCACTCGCTTTGGCAGTTAGGCTCCCGATTTGGCACTCCTTTTAAAAATAACTTTGGGATTTTGGGAATAATATTACTTAAAATGTTATCTTCTTTTAAAATATGCCAGTGTTTTTGGAGGATTCATTTAATATATGCATTTTTATTATTATAATCCAGCACTATTGGTAAATTAAAATCAGTTCCAACTTTTTTATTTAAATTTTTGGGTATAAAAATATTTTTTCTTTCTGTCTTTATAGTTTCTTCTACAATTGCCTTAAGAGTATCTGGATTGTATCATTTTTGTATAAACTTTTCTTTTATACTAAGTGCTTGTTTTTGGAACATAGATAGTTCCGAGCAATTTCTCCTCAACCTTAAAATTTGACTTTTATAGACGCTGTCAAGCCATGATTTGTTATGGCAGCTTTTTAAATCTATAAAATTATTAGTATGAACGTTTTTAAAAATATGTCTTAGTATGAATTTCATTTTCATATATATATATAAATAACAAAACAGTGATTTCTGTATAATTACAATTAGCTGTTAGATTAATGCCATTATTATTGTTGTTAAGAGAACTTAAAAATCTTGTGCTTCTGAGATAGAGCCATTACATATGTAAAGGATATCATCAATATATCTAAAATAATTATTGTGTAGAATGACTTCTATAGCCTCTATAATACAATTTATTTGTATTTGGTGTATGTCATTGTCTCTCTAAGGTATTTTAACAGCTGTACAGTCCTTATCATGTGGAATGATGGTATAAAGTGACTGTACATCGCATGTAATGAGGCAATAATTATTATTCCATCTTATATTGTTCAATTTATTTATAAGATCTATTGTATCTCTCAAATATGATCTGACTTTTTTGATATATGGTTGTAGTATTATGTCTACGTACTCCGAGAGGTTAGATAAAATAGACCCAATGCCGGAGATGATAGGTCTCCCGGGAGGGTTATTAATATCTTTGTGTATTTTCGGTAAAAAATATATTTAACTGGTGTTTTTGAATATAAAAAATATAAATAAGATAATTGAATTCCTGTTGATCTAAAATATTTAATTGTTTTCCTTTACCAAGGAGTTCGGTTAGTTTGATTTTAATACTAGAGATACGATCTTTATCTAAATGTATATAGGTGTTAATATTATCATGCTGTTTATATGCTTAATTTTCATAAGATTCTTTAGATAAAATAACTAAGCCACCACCTTTATCGGCTGGTTTGATTATTATAGTCTAATCATTTTGTAAAGTTGTTATAGCTTCTCTTTCTCTTCTATTTAAATTATAATTATTGTGACATTCCTGGTGTTCAGGGGAGAGGATCAAACTGAGGTATCAGTAGACGATCAACTGATTACGATCTTTGCAGTTCCCCTACAAACTGTAAGCCAGCTACAAAGATTGTGTTTTACATTTGTTTTATGCAATCAATAAAGTGTGGAAATCCTTTTTACCACTCAAGGCTCATTACTTGCTTATACCGTGAGTACACTGTGGGACCAGCTAAAGTCCCTGGAACAGGTGAGCACAACATATAGGGGGAGTGGTGTTAACCCATGTATATAAAGTGCTACACCATTGGAAGTTCTGTATGCTTCATCCCTTAGATGTGGATTAAATATATCCACCAGGATTGAATATATTGGATATATACCTAGGTGAGAGCTCCACTTAGGGTGTGTCAGGTGGAGGTGTCGCACCTGACGTTATTATACCATTCCAGTTTCTATTTGTTCTAGGTTATCCCTACAGGGTGTAACCCTTTGAGTGTTGGAGTATCAATAAGAAGCATATTCCAATGCAATTTGCAAGAACTTTGAACATATAAGAAAGTATATTTATACTGGGACATTGTTTAAATTTAATAAGTTCCAAATATATATTTTTGTATTCTATTTTATTTTAAGTTTTAATTTTATTTTTATTTCTATTTCTATTTTCTACATCTGCGTTCTCTCTAATTGTAGAGCCATTACTATTATTTGTGCTAGTTCATTGTTGTAAGGTTTAATTTAATTTAACTTAATTCATTTGTTCGAAAGCTGAAATATACCTGGATAATGCTGATCAGATTTCAAACTTTTGAAATCCTATTTAGCTCAGATATGTGTGTATCATTCAAAATTCAGTCTACAGTTGAATATGAATTGTGCATAAAATTGCTGGTAATTTGCCAAGTTTAGCATATCAATCTATTATCCAAAGATATTGACCTGAATTTAGGGATAGTTCATCTTTAATTCTTTAATCAGAAAAGTTCATCATCTGCAGTGTTAAAAACCTGATTAAAATATTATGTTGGTTACTGGATGGAGGAAAAGAATAGTTAAATTGACTATTTGTATCAAAAACATTGTATCTTTTAGTTGCAATATTGAAGTGTTTCGCCTGTGATAATTGTAGCCAGCAGTGAGTGAGTTAATTATCAGCGTGATTCTAGCAGACTGAAAGCATCTAAGGTATTTATAACTTGAAGCTGCAAAGCTCTGTGTTGTATTCTGAGTGTAAAGGAATTCTAGCTGAATTTTGACAGTTTCCCTATAACATTGTTGAAATGCATCTATGCGGATATAACTGTTAATTAAATTCTGGAGGACTTATTTGTAACTTTGTAACTTTGCATGTAACTTCTTTCGAAATTAATCTACTCAAGAGCTTGGTTGCTTCATCTAAGTGTTGCTTCTAAGTGTCTGTGGTTGGAGATATTCTGGAGAGTTTTACAGAAGCTTCAACTGTCTAAGAGTTGTGCTAAGAGTTTTCTTTTTTACTGTTACAGGTAAGATTCGTCTGTAGGAAAAGGTTACTGATTGCACAAGGTTTGATTTCCTGTTGGTAATTATAAGGCATTTGATTTGATTAGTTAGCTACTTGCTATTGATTGCTGTGTAAATTAGCTATTGTTTGCTAATAAGCAGAGGCCTACCCAGGTGTTAAACATTCCTAGTGGGAGGTGATTTTAGGAGTATATAAGGGTAGTTGTCATTAGCTTGGCTAATATAGCTTGGTTGCTTCATCTAAGTGTTGCTTCTAAGTGTGTGTGTGGTTGGAGATATTCTGGAGGTAAACTGGAGGTAATCTGAGGTATTCAGGAGGATAAATAAAAAATTAAGATTCGTTTGATTTAAATAATTGATCTCATTGGAATGGCAGACTTAGTTCAGTGTAATAGTTGCTATGCATTTGTTTTGCGTTCCACTTTTTGGAGGTTTAGTTGTTGTCTAATCTGTAGACAGTTCTCTATCTTGCGGCAGGAGATTGTATTTTTGAAGTCTGAGATTTGTAAATTATCTGGTAAACAAACTCAGGCTGGAACTGCTGCAAAGCCACTGCCACAGAGACATACTAGGAATGGCAGATGGATTACTGTAGGATCTGGTAGACTTAGAGTTGTGGATAAAAGGCATATTGCACAGTCTGTTGTTCTACATAATTCATTTTCTGCACTTTCAGAGTGTAATGGTGTCATGGAGACAGGCACTGAGGCTAGTGGTGTTGTGCAGAGAGGCACTGAGGCTAGTGGTGTTGTGCGGAGAGGCACTGAGGCTAGTGGTGTTGTGCAGAGAGGCACTGAGGCTAGTGGTGTTGTGCAGAGAGGCACTGAGGCTAGAGGTGTTGTGGAGAGAGGCACTGAGGCTAGAGGTGTTGTGGAGAGAAGCACTGAGGCTAGTGCTGTTGTGGAGAGAGGCATTGAGGCCAGTGGTGTTGTGCAGAGAGGCACTGAGGCTAGTGGTGTTGTGCAGAGACGCTTGAAGACTATGGTGAGGCCTAATAGAAAGCAGTTGTTGTTGGGGGATTCCATCATAAGAGGTGTGGAGATGGACAATGGTGGTCTTGTGAGGTGTCTTCCCGGAGCTACTGCTCTCAGAGACAGGAGACGTAGATGTAATATTGTTAAGCAAGCAAATCAGGAAGGGGAATTGGATGTACTTGTCCATTTAGGGACAAATGACTTGGCTTGCAATGAGGTTTCAGAGGTTAAGGAAGTTTTTAGTGTTTTTGCTAATGATATACGGCAGGTTGCTTCCACACTGTCATTCTCTGAAGTTCTGCCTGTGCATAACACTCAGAATGACAGGCGGATGCGTATTAGGGACTTTAACTTGTGGCTTGGTGAATGGTGTCGGGAGCAAGGATTTGGCTTTATTGCTCATGGTAGCTCTGTTTGGAATGGAAATAAACTGTACAAAAAAGATGGTTTGCATCTTTCTCAAAAGGGAACAAATGTTCTCAGTGAGCAGTTCAGAGGTTTTGCTAAGATGTATTTAAACTAGGAGGGGGGGGGCAAAAGGGTGATAAAAACATCAATCCAATTGTCCCCCAAAACAAGGACAGAAGGTGCATGTAGCAAGTGTGTTAAAAAATGATAAGCTTAGAGTCATGTCTACAAATGCTCGCAGTTTAGGGAATAAGATCCATGAACTTGTGGCAATAATGGCAACTGATAGTGTAGATTTAGTCGCTGTTACTGAGACATGGTATAATGAAAAAAATGACTGGGTCATAGCAATACCAGGGTACTCTTTATATAGAAAAGACAGGGAAGGCAAGAAAGGGGGAGGGGTGGCCCTGTATGTGAAGGATAGCAGAAAATCTAGCCTAATAAAGGTTAGTGAGACGAACATAGAGTCCATTTGGGTTACGTTAGAATTTGGTAATCACACAGTAATTCGTGTAGGTGTGATTTATAGGCCCCCAGGACAAAATGAAGAGTTAGATAATCTACTAGTTGAAGAAACAGCTAAAATGACAATGAAGGGGGAAGTTATCACCATGGGTGACTTTAATCTTCCTGATGTGAATTGGAAAACAAAAATAGCTACTTGTGCCAAAAGCACACATATTCTAAACTTCCTACTGGGATTGTCTCTAAAACAAGTCGTTGAGGAGCCAACTCGTAAAGAGGCCATACTAGATTTAGTGTTAACAAATGGAGATTTGGTATCAGATATTACTGTAGGTGAAAGTTTAGGATCCAGTGATCATCAGTCAGTGTGGTTTAATATAAGAACAGTGACTGAGTCACACCACACAAAAACAAAAGTTTTAGACTTTAGAAAAACAGACTTTTCTAAAATTAGAATATGTGTAAAGGAGTCATTATCAGACTGGAGCAACTTAAATGGAGTCCAAAAGAAATGGGATTATTTAAAAGCTGCACTACTGAAGGCAACAGAAAATTGCATTAGGCTTGTCAGTAAAAGCAAAAAATTCAAGAAACCCCTGTGTTACTCCGCAGATGTGGCCAAAATAGTAAAAAACAAAAAGTTAGCATTTAGTAATTATAAAAAAAACCAGAGTGAGGAAGACAGAATGACCTATAAGATTAGGCAGAAAGAGGCTAAGCAAGTTATAAGAGCTTCCAAATCACACACAGAAGAGAAAATAGCACAGTCAGTAAAAAAGGGGGACAAAACTTTTTTTAGATACATAAATGAGAAAAGAAAAGTAAAACAAGGCTTAGTTAGATTAAAAACAAAAGAAGGAAGGTATGTAGATGAGGATAAAGGTCTAGCTGACTGCCTCAATGAATATTTTTGTTCGGTATTTACAGCTGAAAATGAAGGAAAGGGACCTCTGTTAAAAAAAGGATAAATGAGTCATTTATTACACGTGAGTTTACAGAGGAAGAGGTTCTATTTCAACTGTCAAAAGTAAAGACAAATAAGTCAATAGGAACCTGATGGAATACACCCAAAGTTATTAAAAGAGCTTAGTGGTGTACTAGCAAAACCATTAACAGATTTATTTAACCAATCATTGATAACAGGAGTAATCCCAGAAGATTGGAAGTTAGCGAATGTTGTGCCCATTCACAATAAAGGTAATAGCGAGGAGTCGGGCAACTATAGGCCAGTAAGCCTTACTTCAGTAGTGGGGAAAGTGATGGAAACCATGTTAAAGGATAGGATTGTTGAACATCTACAAACACATGGATTTCAAGATCAGAGACAACATGGGTTTACTTCAGGGAGATCATGCCAAACTAATCTTATTGATTTTTTTGATTGGTTAACTAAAATTATAGATCAGGATGGTGCAGTAGACATTGCTTACCTAGATTTCAGTAAGGCTTTTGACACTGTTGCACATAGAAGGCTTATCAATAAACTGCAATCTTTAAGTTTGGATTCCAATATTGTTGAATGGGTAAGGCAGTGGCTGAGTGACAGGCAACAGAGGGTTGTAGTCAATGGAGTATATTCGAAGCTTGGGCTTGTCACCAGTGGGGTACCTCAGGGATCTGTTCTTGGACCCATTCTCTTTAATATTTTTATTAGTGATATTGCAGAAGGTCTTGATGGTAAGGTGTGTCTTTTTGCGGATGATACTAAGATATGTAACAGGGTTGATGTTCCAGGAGGGATAAGCCAAATGGCAAATGATTTAGGTAAACTAGAAAAATGCTAATAGTATTCAAAAAGTGGAGCGCTGATTAATTTTCTAAGGAGGAGGGTATATATAATAGGAAACCTGACAACCTATTAAGTTAATGATATGCAAATAGATAAAAAAGTATACCCTTTACCTCTAGAAGTAATTCTAATTCAAAAAAACACAAAATAAAAAGTCAGTGGAATTACTCATATAATAAATGCAACAGACTAAATAATAAAGTCCAATAATGGTCTGTGGAAGTCCCTTTGTTCCCGGTATTCTCTTTGATGGTGTTACTCCATGATCAAATAGATATAAAAATGCAAATAAAAAAGGTAAATTAGTTATTTACTATTTCACTACAAAAAGGAATCCTTTGTATTTTAAAATAAACTGACTTTATTAGAATCTTAGCTAAAAGCTAAGTATCAATATAAAAAGCTCCACATAAAATAAAATTGGAATTAAAACAAACTCCAGATATCTTTAAATGAATAATAATAATAAGGCTTCGTTATGATATGCCTACTAATTAATTCAGAAAGTACTGGGTGCAGACCTTATGCTGTTCTTGGCGTCCCGAAATCAGCAGTTCAGATGTTAGTTTGATAGTAACGGTAAAGGTAAATGCTCCCCAGGCACTGGCTTTCTGTGATGTGAGTTGTGTCCCTCCAAACGCGTTTCTCCGTTCCAACGGCTTTATCAATGGATGCAGACTTTTCAGGTAATTGCCGCTTTTATAGCGGACTCTGATTTTCATTTTACACTTAATAATAAACAGTGTTTCAAACTTCTGGAATTCCATAACAGTCATTAATGGTACAATGTTAATAGTATAACACATATTTTCAAATTCTTATTTGCGATCATGCTCACGATGTTACATTTTTGTTACTGTGTGTAACCATGGTTACTCCCGCTGGATACAAATTTAAACGTAACTGTCTTTCTTTCAACTGTCATTATATAGACATAATTTTACCACATGACAGGAGGCTTCATATTTTGCATTAACTCTCTTTACTAACTCACATAGCAGTAAAGAAAAAAGGTGAAAACATTAACCAATCAAAAGAAAGTAGGAGGTATAGTATTCACAGTAATGAGGCTCCTCCCCCTCTTTCTTTACTGCTCCATCAGCAGACAGGTCAGAGTTTTTGGCTCTTCCCTTTTCACTATTGTATATGTAATTTTTTATATAATACTGTATTTTAACTTATATATGTAGTCTTATATTTGCTCTATTGTTGTTTTCTACCTTTATTTCATCTGCCCCCTTGGGGTTTCACTCTTGGGGGAGTCTTTTCCCCCTCCCTGTTTTCTTCACAGGGTCTCTCTCCTTTTCTTCACCTCTCGGTCCGCCGGCTTCTCCGCCGTCGGACCGACTGTCTCACACTTCCCTGAGGGTAACGCTCACCCTCCACCCCCCTTTTTTCCTCCACACGGCTTCACAGCCGCTTTCACTGTAGCCGCACGGCGGGAAACCGTTTTTTTCCGCTCCTCCGGCGGCCATCTTGGATCTCGCGTCTCGCGAGATCCACGGCCGCCATCTTGGGAGCATTGCGGTCTCCTCATTCCGGCGCCCGTACACACAGTAACCGGACACAACCAGGCAGGGGTCCCCAGGTCAGTCAAAATTATTTACCTGTGCTTGGGGTGTGGCCCCATAATCAAAAACTATTTTACTGCCTACTAGTGCTTTTGCACACTTACAGGGTGAAGCCCTATATTTAATACCGCTGCTATCAGGTGGATTTCGTGCCACCTATATATATTTGAGCATTTATACCTGGGTGTGGCCCAGAAGAAAATCCCAATATTCCCTGCTGGGGAAACTGGTGCTTTTTTACTGCCAGATTTGTCATATTCACCCTGCTGGGGTTTGCCTTTTTACATTTCACGGTTTTTACATATATACCTATACCTACCCTGCTGGGGTTAACTGGGTACTGCAGGTGCCCCCCCTTTGTTTCTCACTAACTGGGACAGACCCCTAGCCATACCTTTTCTGTGCTTCAAGCTATTACAGCGGCCCAACTCCTATTAGCATGGATACACCTCAAAACCCTGCAGACTTCCAAACCATGATTGCGGAAGCCATCTCCGCTTCTATGGAGAAAGCATTATCCAGGGTTATGACGGCAACTGCCGATCAGACTAAAAAAGTCACAACAGCCCAAGCCCATGACTACGACTCTGAGGCTTCAGAATCCCATGCCCAGGCCGACTCTCGGCCCAGCAAGCGCCACTGGAAGGGCAAGGAAAGGAACGACAACCCGGGCAAAGGCAAGACACCTGCCAAACGCCACAGGCCAGCACCACCCACCCCCGCCCATTACTCCTCGGACGAGGGGGAAGAACAAACACGCTCCATGGCTGTGTTAGACGAGTGGCAGGCCGCAGATTCCGATCCAGACAATGACTGGGGTTCGGACACGGGATCCCATACGGGTCTCCTAAAAGGCACCTTCTTGGACGACATCCAACTGCCGGACGACCCCACACCGGTCCAAGAAGAAGGGGAAGCCATTCTGGACCCCACGGGGCAACGTCTATTCGACCCCCGCAACATAAGGCACCCGCGTTCGGGGGACTGGACCCCCCCCCGACCATCTCTCCAAATTTATGCACCGTTGGCTCCGCAAACCCCTGGACAAAACGGTGCGCAACCGACTACGTTCGGAATGCCCTCGCCCTTCCCTTCCCGACAACGTGGCCCAAACCCCCGAATTCGACCAGGTCATGAACACATTCATGTCTAGGGGTGGCCACGACCCCAGGAGAGGAGTGGAGAAGGGCTTTCACGGAGTTCAAGACAAACTCCTAGACTCTATTGGCCCACTTTCCCGCATCATGTTTTTGGCAGACGATGCTTTTACAAGGGCTGACGAATTTGATACCAGTATGGTTAAAGAGTGGGCACACGATATAAGAGAATGGGCACAGAGGTGCTTTTGTTTTGTTGGTAACACCAACGTAGCCCTCTCCTCTGAGAGGCGAAAAGCAGCACTGCTCCGTATTGACGGAAAGCTGGTGGAATTGGACACCAAGGAGTTGGGACCGCTTGCACAGGGCAAATTGTTTGGGGAAGCCTTCCTCAAAGAGCTTAATAAGCACGTAAACATTTTCACCTCGCTCAATAAGGCTCAAACTTCAATGAAGCGAGTATTCAGGGGCTACCCCAGTCGGGGTGTTTTTGGACGGGCTGGCCGCTACAGGGGCCGAGCAGCCAGCCGTTTTTGGCCCTCTGGCCCCCGCTCACACAGACCCCAACCCTTCTACCTGGAAGTGGGTTTCAGGCAACCCTTCTCCTACACCCGTGGAGCAGACAGAGGCAGAGGACCTCGTAGCCGTGGCAGAGCACGCTTCCCCACAGGTAAGCATCATTATGCCTCAATGTCCACTAACCCCGTATACTGCAGGTCGTATCGCTCTGTCTTTTCAGAACTGGACAGCCATCTCCACGGACGCATGGATCCTCCAGACGGTCCAAGGCTACATCATAGATTTTGTGGAAACCCCGTCCCAGACCGCCCCTCCGTACCCCATTCAGTGCTCCAAGGAAGATCGCCTTCTAATCGATGGCGAACTACGGGAACTCAGGGCCAAAGGAGCGATAGAACCCGCTCACGACCAAAACGGCTTCTTCAGCAACATTTTTCTAGTGAAAAAGAAATCTGGAGACTTACGGCCGGTTATAAACCTAAGGAAGCTCAATGCTTTCGTAACATACAGACATTTCAAGATGGAAGGCATCCATCTCCTAAGAGATCTGCTCCAAGAAGGGGACTGGTTCACAAGACTGGACCTCAAGGACGCCTACCTATCGGTACCCGTCCATACATCCTGCCGACAGTTCCTCAGATTCTGATGGCAAGGCCGCCCCTGGCAGTTTACATGCCTCCCCTTCGGCCTCAGCTCAGCACCGTGGTGCTTCACCAAACTCCTGAAGCCAGTAGTGTCTCGACTACGCACTCAAGGAATTCGGTGCATTATTTACCTGGACGACCTGCTACTGTTTTCCTCAGACAGGTACAGTCTAACGCAACACACACAATATACCACCCGACTCCTCACGTCCCTAGGTTTCGTGGTGAACTTTCAAAAATCGGAAGTATCCCCAGCCCAGAAGATACAATTCCTGGGCTTCGAGATAGATTCCAAGACCAGCACACTACGGCTCCCAACCTCAAAGATCACAGCCATCAAGAAGGAAATACGCAGAGCCATTCGCAGCCACTCCATTCCACTCCGCAACCTGGCTCGGATCGTGGGCTTGCTATCCGCATCTATCCAGGCGATATTCCCGGGTCCACTCCACTACAGAGCGATGCAGCGCTTGAAGGCTTCCTTCCTCCGCCAGAACCCTTCGTACGACCAAACGGTTCCGGTGACGGAGGAAGTCAAGGAAGAACTGGGATGGTGGCTGGACAGCATGGAAGCGTGGAATGGCCGAGCCATCTTCGGGAACACGCCCGACATGGTCCTGGAATCAGACGCCAACCTCTGGGGATGGGGCGCCACCTGCGAAGGCAGTTCGACGGGAGGCACTTGGACTTCCCAAGAACTCAAACTCCACATCAACTGCCTAGAACTTCTAGCGGGGTCGTTTGCAATTCGCAGCCTAGCGAGAAACCGGACCAACTGCTGCATCCTCCTCCGGATTGACAATGTGTCAGCGGTCCGTTACATCAACAGACTGGGAGGGGCCCGGTCCAGACTCCTCTCAGAGATTACGAAAGAAATATTCGAGTTTTGCCTTCCCCGAAAAATCTCCCTCATGGCAGAATATCTCCCGGGCGAAACGAACCTGACAGCGGACTGGTTCTCTCGCCATTGGCGGGACAGCAGCGACTGGAGACTGGACCCTACAATCTTCCATCGCCTCTCGGTCAGGAGAGGCCCCCTCCACCTGGACCTCTTCGCATCTCGGAACAACAGGCAGACGGACGAGTACTTCAGCTGGCTACCAGATCCGGAGAGCAAAGCAGTAGACGCCTTTCTCCAACCATGGCCACCCAGGGGCGCTTACGCCTTTCCCCCATTTGCCATGGTGGCAAGGACGATACAATACTTAAAGACGCAACGCGGGTCTCTGCTCCTCATCACTCCCCTATGGCCGAGCCAACCATGGTTCCCGGACCTTCTAGCTTCCTCCTACAGGGATCCTCTCCTCATACCGTCCTACCGGACACTCCTCACAGACCCGAGAGGGAACCCCCATCCTCTCATTCTGGAAGACCGCCTCACTCTAGTAGCCTGGACTCTTTCAGGGGCGCCTGGCAGACCGAGGACTTATCGCAGACAGCTAGAGACCTCTTATGGGATTCGTGGGCACCAGGAACCAGACGATGCTATCTTGCAGCATGGAATTCCTGGTCCACTTGGTGCAGTGAACGGAACTTTGATCCCTTTACGGCACCTGTAACGGCCATCTTGAATTTTCTCTCCCACCTATACTCCGCGGGCAGGTCTTACCGATCCCTCAACGTCGTGCGCTCCGCGATCTCAGCGGCTCACGTTCCGGTCCTGGGTACACCCGTCGGGAAACACCCTCTGGTATGCCGCCTCCTCAGGGGCATCAGACTTCAAAGGCCCCCCAGACCCAAGTACACTCGGTTATGGGACGTGGAAGTCGTCCTACAGTTTCTGCGAGACTGGCCAGATAACGACAGACTCTCACTTCGACAACTGTCGGCCAAACTAACATTCCTACTTTGTCTGGTATCGTTCCGCAGAGTTTCGGACGTGCGGGCTTTCGACATCGACGCCTTCTCGGTCTCCCCCGAGGGAGTTACCTTCCAAGTGTCTCGTCGTACGAAATCGGATTCCTCGTCGGTCTTCTACCCCTTTTTTCCTACGGAACCGCTGCTTTGCGTGGTCTCTGCTCTGCGTCGTTATGTTCAGGTCACTTCCCTCCTTCGGGTTTCATCTTCGGGACAACTATTGGTGTCTTATGTTAGACCTCACGTTCCCGTCTCTACTACCACCCTTGCCAGATGGGTTCGCTGGATCCTGTCTCTAGCAGGTGTGGAAGACACCTTCGGTGCCCACTCCGTTCGCGGAGCGGCGGCCTCGTCGGCTTTCTCCGCGGGAGCATCACTGGCAGACATCCTACGAGCCGCGGATTGGTCACGCGAAGCGACCTTTCGGACCTTCTATTTCCGCCCAAACTCGGGGGCAGCCACGTCTCTCCTTCATCAGCGTTAAAAATGCAAAATATGAAGCCTCCTGTCATGTGGTAAAATTGAAGATTATGCTAGCGTTAGTGTACTTATAATCTTAATTTTAGTAATGACAGGAGGCGAGTATTTTCCCACCCTCCACACCCTCGAGGGATGAAATCTCATGTAAGTATACCTATACTCTATATATTCCTTCATATTTCTACCTGGTATATATCAGACGTGTACCTTATTTAACTACAGCTTCGTTACTGTTATTTGTCATACTTAGACTAGGTACATTTCGTTAGAGTTTGTGCTGGGTTTATTACATTACTGCAAACAGTTGCCAGACCGGTTCCTAACCTTTTCCACACTCTCTTTCAGCATAACTTCAAGACATTACAGCTTACACTCAGGATGGACATGTTTGGACCTTCCTTCAGAAACCAGGACTTCGCAATTGGAAAAGTCATCTGTTGGTGCATGTTTGGATCACCCTAGGACTTCGTATTTGATAAGTCACCCGTTGGTGCATGTTGCAAGACTTTATCCGTTCTTTTAAAAAAAAAATTTATTGTATTTGATGTCGCTCTCGAAAGAGGGGGAGGAGCCTCATTACTGTGAATACTATACCTCCTACTTTCTTTTGATTGGTTAATGTTTTCACCTTTTTTCTTTACTGCTATGTGAGTTAGTAAAGAGAGTTAATGCAAAATACTCGCCTCCTGTCATTACTAAAATTAAGATTATAAGTACACTAACGCTAGCATAATCTTCAATTCACGGGGCATTTCTCCAATATACAGTCATGTATTGGTACACTTTTTATTGTTAATGCTCTCTGAAAAAGGGAGTGATACCAATGCACTCAAAAATAAATGTATTAAAATAGTATTCACAATCCGATGTTTTCACTGACCAATCTCGCCACATTACATTGGAGGAGCCTGGTTGCCTGCCTGCTGCCGTTGGATTATGGACCGGCAGTTAAACAGTTAATTTTCCTGTGCAGAAAGGTTTATTCTTGCCTTTCTGCACAGCCGTTCGGTAGATTCTATCTACCGAACAAACAGACATCTATTAGCCTCCCCAGAGCCGTGGGGAGCCAGCAGGTACTGTTAATTGGCCACCCAGAAGCTGGCATGCTGGCCAATCTACCCCCCAGAAGCTGCGGTTAACCGCGGCTTAACAAGTGTGTGCCGTCAATTGACCACCCAGTAGCTGCAGTTAACACTTAGCGGCAGCTAGGTCACCACTGTGGGTGTTATGGAGCTCCCCGGACGGCCAGCAGTGTTCAGCCCGTATTCAGTGCACTAAAAGCGGATACTTTTACGTGCAGGCACCGCTGAGCCTCCAGCTCTATTCGTGGCTTTTTAACCGAACACCTGATCATTCAGGACTTTGTTTTATATGAATGCTTTAAACCAGATAGCACAGCCATGGAGCCTATTCGTGTAATTAAAGACTTTGGCTCCATGGCAATTGAACTGTGTGTATAGGATCTGAGTACCATTCGGTAGTTATGTGCGCTCAGATCTAAGCTATCTGGGGATATGTGACATGTATAGATATTGTGTAATAAATGTAATATATGTTTTAATGTATTTTACTGTCTTTTTGTCCCCACATGTATAATGGCGATTTCCCTCTGTTCTGGGAGATAATTGGATTACTTCCCAATTATCTCCAGGACAGAGGGAAGGAAATTAGGATGCATTGTGGGGATGTTTTACTTCTGTGTGTCTGAATGTGATACATGTCTGTCTGTGTTACAGTCTTCCATCTGGTCCTCTAGGGGAGTGTCCACCAGGTGGAATAACCTGCATAAATACTGGGCAGGTAGCCTCAATAAACCAGTTCACTGCTTGACCCTCAAAACGAAGTTGTCTCGTTCTTGTTGGGATTTGATTTATGCTGTTACAGTTTGACTGCCATGAGTGTAAACTGTTCGTATAGTTTTTCCTGTTCGGCTGTTTACAGCATTCGTATGGTTCCAGTTCGGGAGTTGGAGAATTTGTGTGTTTCCTGTTCGGGAGATTGGTGCTTGCAGTAGCTGCCTGTCTATCTGGAAGGGGAATATCGCCTAAACGGATTTTAACCCCTTGTGTGCTTAACGGTCCGTTACAGGCAATACCTGGTTAAAGTTTAAAATAGGTAACAAAACCTTTAGACAACTGGTAATAGTGGTAGATCTCCCCTATGACAAACTGATTGTGGGTATATTGTTTACATTTGTTTTTCTTTATTGCATTTGAATAATTGTTTTACATAAAGTACAAAACAGACAAACATAATTGACTTCCATCCCAGTGCAAGGTGTGTACAATAAAAAAAAATTCAGACACACTACTTAATAATAATTATATTAACATACTGTGATAGTCTTCGTATATGTCGCACCAGGATTGGGTCTGTTTGGATCTGTCGAGAGCGAGAGTTTAGCTTTTTGTTTGTTTGTGGAATGTAATCTTACATATTGTCCGGTAAGACTCTAGAGTTAGTATATTTTAGCCCATTTTTGTCTAATCAGATTATATAGAGGGATGTTATTAGCTTTCCTATATAAATAATTTTCCATTTGGATTTGATAATTGATTTGATTGACTATTTCTGGACATAAAATGATTACTGGTGATTGTCAGTTTCTAGCAATTATTAATTTTGTAGCCATAAGTAGGTGTATTGTTAACATTTTTCGTTCAAGGCTTCACCTTAGAAAATCCAGGTGGAAAAGGAATAGATGAAGAGATATCAATACGCATTGATCAAAACATTTCAAAAGTGTCTGAGATTCGAATTTTAATTTTTTGCAACCCATCACACTCCCGCCACATATGATAGATTGTACTGATACCATTGGAGCATCTCCAGCATAAATTTTTAATCCTTTTCTCAAATTTGTGAATCTTATTTGAGGTAAGATACCATCTATGGATGATTTTGAAATCGTTTTCTTGGAGATTTCAAATATGAACTGATTTTTTTTATCTGGGTATAGACCTAATCATAAGACTTAACACATTTATTGACTGTTTGAATGGAATTTCTAAGGTTCCTATAACATATGAGAGATCACATGTTCAATTTGAACGTAACTGCCATGTGATAGAAGAAAAACCTGACTCTATTGAGGTCCATTTTAGTCAGTCACCTGCTGTGACTATTCTGCAGGTGAATGATGCAATTGCACCTGTAGGTGAACATTCCATAAGAGTTGCTCTGGAGAGAATCCCGAATGTCTCTCCGGAAGGTGATGTTTTAACCATTTCTCTTCACAGGTACTATGTTGAATCTGTTGATCTGGCAGGTCATGCTCAATTTCTTGCCAAAATTGAAAGGGTAAATAACAACATATTCTTCCCTATTCAGATTAATAATTTAGGAAGAAGTAGAAATGCTAAGCTGAGCTTAAAGAGTGAGATACCAGAATGAGGACAATGCGCTGAAATCAGGACAAATATTACCATACGCGGTAAGTATCCAAGTACCTGATGACAACCATTCCACGATGGACAAATAACTTCCTTTTACCCATACAGGTCATGAAGGGTCAGAGATTACAAAAACTCTGACACCCCAATCTGTTTATCCAATAGAATACAACAATTAGTGATGGTGGTGACACCTACAGTAATGGTAAGTATTGGTAAAGATCCCACCTATGTAAGTGTTAACAATGTTACACCCAATAATGTTACTTTATGAAAATTAACATTATTAGATCCAACATTGGATGCCGAGTGCTATACATTTGGTTTCCAGTAACAAATTAAAGGCCTCATCCATGAAGAATAATTAACTGAGGACGAAATTGTCGATCAAATTATCCATTCCTCCCCAGATGGATTATTTACTATCTCATATACATATCCCTTTAACATTGAAGAAATCTTGTGTAAAATCGGAGAAACATAAATCTTGACTTGGTGAATGGTGTCGGGAGCAAGGATTTGGCTTCATTTCAAATGGTAGCACTGCTTGGAATGATAATAAAATGTACAGCAAAAGACGGTTTGCATCATTCTCATAAGGGAACAAAAGTTTTCAGTGAGCAGTTCAGAGGTTTTGCTAAGACATATTTAAACTACGAGGAGGGGCAAAAAGGCGATAAAACATCAATCCAATTGCCCCCAAAAACAAGGGCAGAAAGTGTAACAAAAAGTATCCACAACACTGTAGAACTAGTCCAGGTGTGTGAGTACTAACTGGAAATCTAACCAAATAATATAAAGTATAGTAAGTGAAAAATATCAATATGTGATCATATTCTCCAGTAAAGGGTCAGAAACTATTAATTTATCTCCACAGCCAAATGGCTGTGCCTCCCTAGCTTGTTATAAATGTCTAAATGGATTCAGACTCCTGACTTTAATCATATATGTGCGGTCAATGTCTGAAAAGTAAAATTAAAAGTATCTTAGACTGCAAGCCTGGTCTGGGAGAATATATCCAGCATTAGTAAATTAAGGACCTAGGCAGTCTGGAAGTCATCTGTAATGAAAAACTACTGCCTAATGGGTCAAATGCTGCAAAATTGTACATACAAAAAAATGGGGTGGAAATAACCTGTTAAAGATTACAAGGTAGACAGGCCACAAACGTAGCTGTAAAAGGGAAAAATGTTCACAATATAAGTAACCCAATAGATACAAACTAACCAGTTAACTGCTGCACTGTAGAAACCGACAGAATAATAGGCAGTGAGAACTGTAATATCACTGTCAAACGGTCTAACGGACCTATAGTGGCTGTCTATAATTCCTAAATGAAAAAACAGGTATAAATATGTACACTGTCCCACAAATGTCAAAAGACCAGAGACGGGAGGAAGAAAAAAAGGACAGGTTAAAGCGTGCTAATGTGCAGGACCATACTTAGAATGTTGGTCCCTGCACATGGTGACAGAGTGCCCTGTGTGATAAGTGAGAAGGAAAAAGGGAAAAAGGGTTTACACTCCTGGCAGTCAGCATACAATCCAATTCCCCCAATAGCGAGACGACACTTCGTTTTGAGGGTCAAGCAGAAATCTCACTGTACTGGCACATACAGTCTCTTTTATTCCCAATCCACAAACATAGTACAGCCCACAGGGTTTTACAGAACAACCAATCAATCTGTACAATACACACAGACACTCCCACACAAAATCCTCCCCTCTGCCTGTAATATGATTACTGAACACAATGGGTAATCTCATTATCACAGGCAGAGGAATACAGTTTTATAAAACACATCACAGGTATCCCAAAACATGCAATAACCCCATATATATCCTCAGAACCGGGGGATCTGGGTGAACCACATATCCAAAATTCACCCAGATCCGTTCAGTAGTTTGGAAGATACAGTTCAATGCAGATTCCGCAGAACATATACAGATTATATCAAAAATAATTACTGTATAATGTGTCCCCGGTTGTATAGTTTAAAACCACTGCACAATGTCTTTGTGCACCAAATACCGGCGAGATGGCACCGTGTAGAAAAGTCACAACAGTTTCTGTGAGTTAAAATGGCCGCCATCCATTGTTCTCACCATGTGCTTCATCCATTGTTCTCACCATGTGCCTCTGATACATGAAATGGTGGCCACCCAGTAACTCCACAGTATGTCCCCAGATGGTTCTTAAAGGGCCAGTAGCAGCATAATACAATACAACATGCCCAACTATTGCATACCAAAAGTACAAATTTACCAGGGGCCATAGTCAGCAGGTAGGAGGCGGGCAACCAGGCTCCTCCAGTGGACAGTGGCGAGGTTGGTTTCGCCACAGGAGTCATTATCAGACTGGAGCAGTTTAAATGGAGTCCAAGAGAAATTGGATTATTTCAAAGTTTCGCTTCTAAAGGCAACAGAAAATTGCATTAGGCTTGTCAGTAAAATCAACAAATTTAAGAAACCACTGTGGTACTCCGCAGATGTGGCCAAAATAGTAAAAAACTAAAAGTTAGCATTTAGTAATTAAAAAAAAAAAAAAACAGAGTGAAGAAGACAGACAGATCTGTAAGATTAGGCAGAAAGAGTTGGTTGAGTTGACATTGCTTACCTAGATTTCAGTAAGGCTTTTGACACTGTTGCACATAGAAGGCTTATCAATAAACTGCAATCTTTAAGTTTGGATTCCAATATTGTTGAATGGGTAAGGCAGTGGCTGAGTGACAGGCAACAAAGGGTTGTAGTCAATGGATTATTTTCGAAGTATGGGCTTTCTACCAGGGATCTTTACTTGGACCTATTCTCTTTAATGTTTTTATTAGTGATATTGCAGAAGGTCTTGATGGTAAGGTATGTAACAGAGTTGATGTTCCAGGAAGGATAAGTCAAATGGCAAATGATTTAGGTAAACTATAAAAATGGTCAGAGCTGTGGAAACTGACATTTAATGTGGATAAGTGCAAGATAATGCATCTTGGACGTACAAACGCAAGGGCAGCATATAGAATACTTGATATAGTCCTAGATTTCAGTAAGGCTTTTGACACTGTTGCACATAGAAGGCTTATCAATAAACTGCAATCTTTAAGTTTGGATTCCAATATTGTTGAATGGGTAAGGCAGTGGCTGAGTGACAGGCAATGGAGGGTTGAAGTCAATGAAGTATATTCAAAGCATGGTCTTGTCACCAGTGGGGTACCTCAGGGATTTGTACTTGGACCCATTCTCTTTAACCCCTTAAGGACTGGTTCAGGACCGTCACCGTAAACATCCCCTTGAGGACCGGTGACGGTCCTGAACTGTCATAACGGTATTAAGCACTTAGCTGATCGCCGCCGTTCCCCTGGCGGCGATCGGTGTTGCTCCCGGTCCGGTGGACTGCTAACCGAGTGGTCACATGGCCGCAATAGCTGCCTGTGTATCTGCCTTCAGGAGGACTATCTGTGCTGACAGACAATCTCCCTGCAAGTGTAAAATTAAAAAAGTAACAAAAAAAAGAAATCAGTGTAAAAAATAAAATATCTGTATATATATATATAAGATTTATATACATGTATTATATCTATGTATAATATGTATATATATCTTATATACATAATGTCAAACTAAGTGTATTTTTATATTTATATATACATATATTAATATAAAAATACACTTATAATTAAATTACACACATATATATAATATAAATAATAACTATATATTGTAAAAATATAAACAATAAGTAATGTATGTAAATAAACAAAAATAATACAACATATACATATGTACATATACACGTAGACTTCAAATATATAAATATGTATATATTTTTAAATTCTATGTGCATATTTATGTAATTTTGTTACATAATTAAGTAATTTTATTGATTGCAATTTGAGGAACAGGCCTGACAACCCAGGCCGAAAGTCCAGAGAATTTAATTTGATAGCACTGTGTTTAACCCTGTAACTTTCTATGACACCCTAAAACCTGTACATGGGGGGTACTGTTTTACTTGGAAGACTTCACTGAACACAAATATTAGTGTTTCAAAACATATCACAGCGATGATATTGTCAGTGAAATTGACGTTTTTTGCATTTTTCACACACAAACGACACTTTCACTGATGATATCATTGTTGTGATATGTTTTACTGTTCTGAAACACTAATATTTGTGTTCAGCAAAGTCTCCTGAGTATAACAGTAACCCACATATAGAGGTTTTATTGTGTTTCTGAAAGTTACAGGGTCAAACATAAGGCTTGATTTTGCTTTTTTTTACTTTGAAATATGCCAGATTGGTTATGTGCCTTTGAGAGCGTATGGTAGGCCAGGAATGAGAGTTACCCCCATGATGGCATACCATTTTCAAAAGAAAACAACCCAAGGTATTGCAAATGGGGTATGTTCAGCCTTTTATAGTAGCCACTTAGTCACAAACACTGGCCAAAGTTAGCGTTCATAATTGTTTTTTGCATTTTTAACACACAAACAAATATAAATGCTAACTTTGGTCAGTGTTTGTGACTAAGTGGCTACTAAAAAAGACTGGACATACCCCATATTGAATACCCTGGGTTGTCTACTTTAAAAAAATATGTACATGTGAGCTGTGATTCTGGGATTTATGACAGATAACAGTGTTACAATGTAACTATTGATACATCTTAAAAAATATATATTTTGAAACAGCAATTTCCTACTTGTACTTATAGCCCTATAACTTGCAAAACAAAAGCAAAAAAGCACGTAAACAATGTGTGTTTTTAAACTCAGGACACAATTTTGAATCTATTTAGCAATTTTTTCATTAGCTTTTGTAGATAACTAAAAAAAATTTCAAGCAAAATTTCAAAAACATGTATTTTTAAAAAAAATTGCGACCATATTCTATTATTTTTTTAAAGTAAAATATATGACATGATACAAATAATGGTATGTAAAGAAAGCCCTTTTTGTCCTGATTAAAAACAATGTATAATTTGTATGGGAACCGTAAATGTGAGAGCAGAAAATTACAGCTAAACATAAATACCACAAAAGTGTTAAAGCAGCTCTGGTCCTTGACGTACAAGATGGTCAAAACAGTCTGGTACTTAAGGGTTTAATATTTTTATTAGTGATATTGCAGAAGGTCTTGATGGTAAGGTGTGTCTTTTTGCTGATGATACTAAGATAACTAACAGGGTTCATGTTCCAGGAGGGATAAGCCAAATGACAGATGATTTAGGTAAACTAGAAAAATGGTCAGAGTTGTGGCAGCTGAAATTTAATGTGGATAAGTGCAAGCTAATGCATCTTGGATGTAAAAACCCAAGGGCAGAGTACAGAATATTTGATAGAGTCCTAACCTCAACATCTGAGGAAAGGGATTTAGGGGTAATTATTTCAGATGACTTAAAGGTAGGAAGACAATGTCATAGAGCAGCAGGAAATGCTAGCAGAATGCTTGGTTGTAAGAGGGAACTACTCATGCCAATGTACAGAACACTGGTGAGACCTCATTTGGAGTATTGTACGCAGTATTGGAGACCGTATCTCCAGATGGTTCCATGGATTACAGGATAAAACGTACCAGGAAAGGTTAAAGGATCCTAACATGTATAGCTTGGAGGAATGACGAGACAGATGGCATATCCTAGCTATAGGATAAGGCCAGGGACTTATGAAAGTATTTAGAAAATTGGGCAGACAAGATGGGCCAAATGGTAATTATCTGCCGTCACATTCTATGTTTCTGTGAGTTTTGTTTCAATTTTTAATTTCAATGTAGATGTTTTGAGATCAGTGTTGTAGTAGTAGCAAAGGAAATGATTGGTATTAGTTAGTTTAATGAGGCTTTGGTTGATGGTGCTGAGAGTTGTCAGAATACAGAATGAAATGAGAACATTTAAATAAGCATTCTGGGTACCATCATTACTTAAAAGTTTGATCAGCTTTGGACTTTTGTACATTCTGTGTTTTCTTCCTGTTTACATCTCTTTAGTTTTGCTTAAAAAAACAGTTTTGCAGCTTTCAGCAGAAGAAGTGAGTGGGTGATGAATAGCATTTTTAAATCTTAGTATGTCTTGGTGTGTGTGTGTATGAGTGTTATATTTGTGCATGCAGAAATGTGTCTATGTGTTTCATTTCATATTAGATGTAATGATTTGAATACATATATATATATATATATATTTTCACCTTTAGCTTCTCTTCAAGATACGTTTCATTATTGCTCCTCTGATTTGTTCATTTCTCAGACTGTATAAAATGGGATTTAATAATGGGGTAACTATAGTGTAAAGCATCGAAACCAGCTTTTGTAGACCCAAGTATTCCTTTTTAGATGGAACCAAGTAATTACATAATAAAGTTCCATAATATAAACACACCACGGTCAGGTGGGAACTACAGGTGGAGAAGGCCTTCTGTCTCTCATTGCTGGTGGAGATTCGGAGGATGGTAAGAAAAATACTGATGTACGTCTTAGTGATAAAGGCAAATGGGAAAAATGCAAAAAAGGTTAACATGACAATTGTTAATATTGTATTAGTCATGCCATTAGAACAAGAAAGTTTAAGAACTGGAATCAGATCACAGAAGAAATGATCAATTATATTGGAACCACAAAATGTCATTTGGCTTAAGATAAGAATATGAGGCAGAGCAATTAGAATTGCTAATCCCCAAGATGACATTACAAGATAAACACACATTTTAAGTTCCATAATAGAGGAATAACGCAGTGGGTTACAGATGGCCAAATATCGATCATAGGACATTACTGCGAGCAGTAAACATTCAGCCGTAACAAATAGAGAAACAAAATAGAATTGTATGAAGCAGCCAGCAAGAGACATGGTGATGCCTTCCTTTAATATAATGTGGAGCATTTCAGGTACAATGGTTGTGGTGAGTAGAATGTCACTAATAGACAAGTGACTGAGGAAGAAGTACATGGGAGAGTAGATGTATGGAGATGTTACCACCAATGAGATAATCATGGCATTTGTAGACAAAGTCACAATGTAATTGATTAGAAACAGATTAAAGAGCACGATTTTAATGTTGTGGATGTTTTCGAATCCTAGAATCCTGAATTCCTTGATAATGGTCATGTTAATGGGATGCTCCGACTTTTTTATTGAACAGAAAAAAAAAACATTAATAAAAATTGCAAAAAAAAAGCAAACAGTTACATATCTGGAAGAATACATTAAAAAAGGACTATAAAACATAGAAAATCACCTTTAGTACTGCTATGTTTTCTTTTAAAAGTACATTCAAAATGTACCAATTAGCATCACAATCCAGTTTAGTCAAGACACAACACACTGGATGATTGGCTGACTGAAAGTGAGTCAATATAGAGAAACTGGGTAACAATTTAATTTGTTTTTTTCAGCCCTCATAAACACACAATATGTTATTTATACAGTGGATCATTAAACATAATATTACAATTTTGGGAAGTAACATTTTCTCTTTAAAGTCACCAATTTACATGCTTTAATGAAGATGCCAACAAGGTGATTATTATCAAAAATTGATCAAGGTTGGGTGATGCTTTATTAGCATTACTGGTTATTATAACGTTAACGTTCTAGATGTGCTTCAATTTGAATTAATCTTTCTCAACCTTTTTGATTAATCATGTTCTATACTTTATTATTACTATTAACTTTTTTTTTTTTTTTTTTTGAAGCAACATTAGCTTTAGTTAAACCTAATCAGATATTGGTGTTTTTGGAAAAGTGCTGTTCAGTAAATGCATCTAAGAATAACAAAATCCAACCTCAGAATTAGAGCAACTAAAATCAAAATTGCAAAATTAACAAATATAGAACATTCTCCAACTCACCTATAAAACAGTTTGGGTATTTTAGCCCAAGTTGGTTTTCTGATTTTAATTTTCCACAATTTGGATTCTGGTGAAAACCTTTGTATAACTGTTTAATTGTAACAATCATAGCTACAAACTGTTCTCAGTACACTAAGAATCTTATCATAAATTATTATTTTTCACCACAATGGCATCACATTTGCTCATCCCAAATCTCCATCATCCACATTCAGGTTATCTCTATCCATTTTCCTTTCCACATAAAACAGAAAATACAGATAACACCAGCTCCCTGAAGCAAGAGACATAGAACGGTTATATGTCATATCAATTGCCGATTCTCAAAGATCTAGAATATTTACTGTGTGCTTCCATCGTCACGCCTAATGTGATATGTATCACTGTACATTTTACACCAGTACTGCTTAATCCATAAATATGTTACCATATCTCTGATGATCTTATTTTGTGTCTTTTTGTAAAATTGAGCAGATATTGAATTTGTTGCTAAATTGGGAGCTTGGATGAATTATCTTCAAGCGTTAATGTCATTGCGAGACCAGGTAATATACGGAGTGTAGCATGCTGTTTGCTAGCATTTTATAGCTGGAAAGTCTCTAAGCTGTACAAGAACTGGATCCAAGAGACAAGGTAAGTATTTTCAAAGGAATCAGATGTTTGTTCTGCAGGAATTATTATTTTAAAAATGTTATGACACAAGGGATATCTTGTACCACGCTGAATATATTCATAGGGGATATTTTAATATTTTATCTTCATAGGAATCAAATATATATTTTGATAAAACTGTCCTTTGAGAAACATAGCAAGACACTTGATATTGTATAATGTTCTTATTCAGTTAAAGTGAAAATATTTTTCTTAACAGGATTCTATAATGTTAGGAATACAACTCTGCATTCCTAACACTATAGTGCCCATTGGCCTTCTCTTCTCTCATGAACACTTTCCCCCCTGATCATAAATGTTTAAAAAACTCTTTAGTCATTTACAGATTCCAGTGTTGATGGTTCTCCCTGCTGGGTTGGTGGTACGCCTCCTCCAACGTCATTCAACTGGGGGGACCTATTGCGCATGCACGGCGGGCGAAATTAGACCCTTCCCGTAAGAAACCATTTACTCAATGCTTCCCTATCGGGTTGATGCCCGGACTTCCTCATGCAGAGCTAGAGGCAGTCTTAATACTACAATATAAACATTGCGGTTTCTCTAAACTTCAATGTTTTACATTGCAGGACTAAGGGGGACAGGGACAATGCACACAGACCACACAGACCATGTGAATGCCTATAGTGTCCCTTTAAGTGTGCCACTCAAAATATTTTGCCCTCAGAATTATAATACTGGTCAAATACAAAATAAAACAAGTATAGCATGTATTTCTTTATTACAAACATTTATACAAAACATTTACTATTAAACATATGATAAAACATTTGTTATATCATATATTTGTATGCCGTTTATTTATTTTGCTTTGTATGATGTTAATAAAATGTGATTTTTTTGCACATGTACTTATTTTTTCATGTGATCATCTTTTTTTGCACAACACCTTAATTGAATGGCTATTTACATGAGTTAATTACGTGTTTGTGTTAGTTTTACAAAGGCTTCTGTGTGAGCCATAACATTGTATGTTTTTTTTCACTGTCACATGTTCCCAGTCTAATTTTCTTTATGATTATTGATACGGTGGGAATAGTCCACACTGATCTAGAGTCACTACAGATGGAAATTTGAGCAAGACCCATTCCATTTTCGCCATGCTGCCGATAACCAAGGGGCCCAGTCTTGATGTTAAAGGGCCACAGTGCTCAACTGGGCCCCTGGAGAAACATGCCCACTGGGCCCTAGGTGAATGGGTCACCCAATGGGCTACCTTAGTGTATGTGGGCCTGCTGCCCACAACTATTTATTTTAGGATCAGTGATGGGGCACCTGCTTTGGGACCCCAGGAGTAACTGGGCCCAGGGCAGCTACCCCATTTGACCCGCATTAAAGATGGCCCTGATCCTCACACTTGCACTTGTCTGGGATACCCCACCATATGCTGGTTTAAACTGAAAGCACATTCTTACACTTTTACCTTAAATTATCATTATTATTTATTCATTGATTAATGTATTACTGCACATTTTTATGAAGAGCTCTGAATAGGGGAGCAATGTAAAATGTTTTAAATAAATAAATCAAATAATGTATTTAGAAGTTTTTTGTTATATAATTATGTTATACTAGTAAACGGCCAGCGGGAATGGGATAATGTTAGTGCTCCTACCCGCGTGACGATTAAAAGCAACTAAAACTGCACAAAATCTCGATCCACAGCTTGCTCTTGATAGCTGCAGCCTTTCACATCGCGATGGCATCGAAAAATAAACCGAAAATGGACAAAGCAGCTTTCTTGTCCCAAAAAGCATCTAAGCTCAAGAAACAACCAGACTCCTGCTCATACCAAAGTGAGAGGTGTCTCCATGTTGGGAATATACACTTTGCCTATACTGACCCAAGGCTCAAGTTACAGATGACATGATGTTCAGTCTGTTGGCTAACTTGGAACATGTCAGCTTTTTGAAATCATATACTTTATCTATGTATAATGCTTAGTGAATATACCCCTAGACAAGAGTTATAGAACATTGTGTAACAAGTGTTATATCCTGTGTGTATGTGCCGTTGGCCTTATTTCCTGTTTTTCTCCCTTTGATCATAACTGCATAGTAATGTGTAATTCAGAACTGCGTTGTAAATATCTTTAAATTCTAAGTGCATATGCATATTAATTTAAGTGTGTAGTTATAGTGAAACATAGCTTTGAGCAAGGCCCGAATATGAAGATACATCTGCAAGCTTGCTGTAGGTTAAGATGTTAAGATAAGATAGATGGTTTTATTAGGATTGGATAACGCTTGTAAAGACCACCCCTGTTTCCTGCTGAACATAACCAGTTACACAGCTCATTAAACATCAGAAGTCACCTTGAACCTTACTTTGTCTTGTCTTGTTCATTTGGGGCTACTCACCATATGGTTTGGGGACAAGAAGAAATACAGAGAGTTGCAAATTGATACAAAAGACCATGGCAAGGGGGAATTCCTGACAGAGAAAATTCCTCACTATCACTTAATTTTAATAAGTGATGACATAGTGTTTACTTTACTGCGCAAACAATCAAACCCTATGGGCAGATTCCTGATATTGGTCAGCGTTATTAATGAGGTCACGTACACAATCCCAAACTCCAACTAAGCCAAACTTATTGATGTTTTAGGTAATAAAAATCCACAAGGTCACACAAGGGTCCCTAGTGCTATGTGTGACTTTAACTTTATTGCAGAGCCAAGATTGGACTCCTCCTCAAACAAACAAAACAACATATCTCCTATCTCAAAATAGACTGTGTCAACACGGTACATATGCCCCATGAAATTAGCAAGGCTTTTGCAACATTTTATAAATATTATAAACAACTATACAACATAAAGTAGACAAAAACAAGGGGTGGAATAGCGCTAAGTCAGAGAGAAGGGAGGCAGGGGAGGGTAAGCCTCTCCTAAAAACCCAATAAGGACAAACAACAATACAAAGCAATAGGGTGTGCCAAGGGCAGGGGTGAATTAATACTCAATAAAACAACTGAAGTGAAACCGAAAATAGGTGGTCAGTAATTTACTGATCACATATTAACTGTTTCACTTCAGTTGTTTTATTGAGTATTAATTCATCCCTAACCCCCTGGTGCACCCTATTGCTTTGTATTGTTGTTTAACTATACAACATACAATAAGACCACCCATGCATAATACTTCCTGTCCACATAGCCACAGGGACAGAACGCACCGCGTGGCCGCATTGCCTCGGTCCTCGGGACACGCGGCCTGAAAGATCCATGTGTGCTCACGGCCTGAATATAATGCTTACCTTCGGTACCGCGAATGACTCCCTCTGCTGGTTCGCAGGATGAACTGCAACCCTTAAAAATAAAAGGTAAAAGTAGTGTACAGCTACACAAGTCATCAAACTAACTTTTGACAGGTGCCCCGCCCCGTTTTAGTAAACCACGCCCACTGCGCAATATAACCCCGCCCATTGCGCATCGTTGTGTGATCCGCCCCTTTTTTTTTTTTTTTTTGGTAAACTAGTTTATTGGTTTTTTTATCGATAATACATATGATATAGCACACATTATATACACCGGAGATACATTGGAAACAGGTTAGCAGAGCAAATGCTACACAATCCATGAGGTAAATTTATGCAATTGGTGTTACATGTGCATTACGATTTACAGTACAATTTGATACGCCAGTTATAGCTCGGGATATAGTTTCTTCCACGTACATATGCGTATGTTGTTGTTAGACTAACATTACCACTATATACTATTTTCAACAGTAACGGTATAATGCTATCACTAGCTCACTTTTATGATGGTTTGTCTATGTTCACTCCCCTCATACTTCAGTAGTTTAGTATGGGGGTGGTGCCCCCTGTCGTCTATTGTCGTACAGTGGATCTGTTTCCTATTCGACTTCTCCATGTTGCTATCCTGTCGCCCCAATAGTTGAGGTGCCATATGTGGATAATGTAACAGGAGGGGGAAGGGGTAGTAAAAGAACTGGGTGTGAGCTAGGGTGGGAGTAAGGGGGGGGGGAACTGGGGGGATTAGAGGTCAGTCTTGTCTGTCCCTTCGTTGCAGGTCTACCTGCAGGCTAGTTGTCAG
Source organism: Pelobates fuscus (assembly GCF_036172605.1). Taxonomy (NCBI): domain Eukaryota; kingdom Metazoa; phylum Chordata; class Amphibia; order Anura; family Pelobatidae; genus Pelobates; species Pelobates fuscus. Next base: position 415,641,651 of record NC_086319.1, read on the forward strand.
TGTTAGCCATAGTTTGTTGAGTTAAAACATGTTGTGTATACCATTCGTCCCATATTTGCCATGCCATCACCCAATATTGTTGCGGGGGTCTTAATTTCCTGGCTTCTATTTTGTAACTTCTGGTTGTTTGGATTCTACGTATGCATTGCGAGAGGTCTGGAGGCTGTATGTTTAACCACCTATTGCTAATGGCCATCAGAGCGGCAACAATCACATGATACACTAGGTATTGCTCCATTTTGTTGTAAGTAAGTGGCATTGTTTGTAGTAGGAATGTTTCGGGGGAGTGTGGGTGTACTCTCCCTATTAATGCCGTAATCATGTACGCTATTTCCCCAAAAAAATTTTGGATTAGGGGGCAAGTCCACCAAATGTGGAGCATTGTCCCTGTTTCTTGGAGGAATCTCCAACACACCCCTGGCTTGGTCTGATCAATTTTGTGAAGTCTGGAGGGCACCATGTACCATCGATACAGTAGCTTCCTGCAGACTTCGATGTGGGCTGTATTGAGTGTAAGGTGTTTGTGTGCTCGTAAGACTCTCGGCCATGTCTCCTTGGGTATGATACATTCCATTTCCATTTCCCATGTTGTCATAAAGTTCAATTTTTCCACTCTATGCCCATTCGTGAGTATCTTGTATATGAGTGATAAACTCTTTTTTGGGGGGTTTGGTGATAGACATGCCCTCTCTAGATCGGCTATAGTATTGTTATGTGCATGTCGGTTGCTTTGCTTAGCCCATTTTGCCACCCATGAGCTCAATTGTAGGTATGAGAAATAGAAGTGTGGGGGAAGGTGCAGTTTCTGTTGTAAGGACTCGAAAGGCTCAATATTTTCTCCCTTCATTACACTGGATAAGGAGGTCGCTCCCCGTGTATGCCAAATGCCCCAGTTAAAGTCAGGAATTAGAAGTGCCAGAGTCTGGATGCGCATCGCTGGGGATATGTATGGTGTAGGACAATGTTTTTTTATTAATTTGTCCCAAACGTGGAGGGACGCCTCTGTTGTCGGGCATATCTTTGAATTTTGGTCGTTGTTGTTTTGGTAGCCAAGCTAAGGCGGCAAGTGAATAACCACCTGTTTGATCGGCTTCTATATGGCTCCATGGGGGTGGCGTCGTGTGGTGGAAGGATGCAATAATTGGACTTATCATGGCCGCAGCATGATATTTTGATATTTCAGGAGCTCCTATGCCGCCTTCCGCAAAGGGTTTATACATAATTGCTGCCGCTATCCTGGGTTTTTTTCCCCCCCATATGAATTTGTTGAACACGCTTTGGGCCTCTCTAAGATAGTGTTGCGGGATTTTAATATTTAGTGTCCTGAAGAGATATTGTAATTTAGGCAATATCATCATTTTTACTGCAGCTATTCTGCCTGTCCAGGAAATGTATTTACCTTTCCAATTATGCATTTGTTGTTGAATTTCTTTGAGTAATTTTACATAATTAGTTTTGTAAAGCCCGTGTGGTTTACTTGTGAGGTGAACACCCAAAAATGTGAGATAGTCAGATCTCCAATCATATGAGTATTCCTTCCGTAGCAGGTCCTGTTGTGATTTGGTTAGATGAAGGCCCATAGCCTGTGTCTTTGTTACATTTAGTTTGTAGTATGTGCTGTCGCTAAAACTTTTGATTATGTTTTGTAAAGTGGGTAATGATATTTCCGGCTTTGACAACGTTAGCATCACGTCGTCCGCAAACATGGTGATTTTATGTGGGTGTCCTCCTATCTCTATGCCATGTATGTTTTGACTTTCCCTAATCTTTTGAGCCAATGGGTCCAAGACTAGGATGTATAACAGTGGGGAAAGTGGGCAGCCCTGCCTGGAGCCATTAGTTATGTTGAACTGTTTGGAGATAAATCCACCATTTGCTATTCTTGCCGTTGGATTTTTGTATAAACCCGAGACTAAGGAGATGAAACAATCAGGAAATTCAAATTTTTGTAGTACTGTTTTGAGGTATCCCCAATGTAGCCTGTCAAACGCTTTTTCAGCATCTAATGACAGTACCACACCGGGGCACCCCTTTTTGTGGATTTTGTGGAGGATATTTAGTACTTTCCTCGTTCCGTCTGAGCCCTGTCGTCCCCTCACGAAGCCGACCTGATCGTTACAAATGAGCTTTGGTATTATGTTCCCCAGTCTATTAGCGTATATTTTTGCCAGAATTTTTAAGTCAGTATTTAACAATGATATGGGGCGTAGGTTTGGGCACTTGTTGGGCGGTTTGCCCGGTTTTGGTAGTGTCGTTATGTGTGCTGATAGCATCTCTTTTGGGATATCACCTGTGTTAACAATATGGTTATATAATTGTTCCAGTTTGGGTGTTAAGATATGAGAAAATGTTTTATAGTATTGATTTGTATAGCCATCTGGCCCAGGCGACTTACCCTTTGGTAGGTTTTTTATTGTTTTAGCTATTTCGTCCTGTGTGATTTTTCCTTCTAAAATTTGTCGGTCCATGTGGGAGAGAGTAGGTAGGCTAGTTCCCTCTAGGAAGCCGTCAATATCAGCTGGGTGTGTGTATCGTTTTGGAGGTTATATAAGGAGTCATAATAATCCGCCATCAGATCATTGATGTCTTGGGGATTATAGATTTTGTTCCCTTGCTTGTTGAGGAGGTGTGGGATTTTTGCGTTTTGCCGTTTGTGTCGCAGTTGTGATGCTAGAGTTTTCCCCGCTTTATTCCCCTGGGTATATGTGTTTAGTTTTAGCTTGTGGGTTATGTTTGCGGTTGTTTGTAGTTGTATGTCATTAAGTTTCCCTTTTAATAGATCTATTTTTGATTGCGTTGTAGGTGATGGAGGCTGGATTTGTTTGTTTGTCTCATCCCTGAGGGATCTGAGAAGGTCAGTATATTCCTGTTTTGTTCGCTTGTTAAGATAGGCTTGTTTGCTTATTAGTATGCCCCTTATGACTGCCTTGTATGCTTCCCACAAGATAGTTGGCGATATCGTGGGCGTATCGTTATCGCTAAAGTATGAAGCTATGTCCGCTGTCAACTTATCTTGGAATTTTTTGTCATATAGGAGTGTGTCATTGAGGCGCCACGGCGGTTTCCCTCTGGAATTGAAAGTATCTTGTAGCGCTATCTGTACTGGAGCATGGTCTGACCATACAATGTTCCCAATGTCTCCCAGAGTCAGCCTGGGCAGGAGTTCCCCCGATACGAATATGTAGTCAATTCTAGTGTAAGTGCCATGTACTGGCGAATAAAAGGTAAATTCCCTGTCGTTAGGATGGAGAGTTCTCCATGTATCATAGAGGTTGTATTCTACTAGTAGTTTGTTAGTTTGTTTTCGTAAGGTTTTGGTTCTTGGGGAATCTGTCAGGGCAGTGGTGTCCAGTCTTGGTTGTAGTATATGATTGTAGATTATACTAGCTTTAGTGTAACTATAATCTTAATTTTATTAATGACAGGAGGCGAATATTTGCTTAAGTCTCTCTTTACTAGAACTCCACAGCAGCACATTAACAGAGAGATAAACACCAAAGACAAAAACATAAGGTATCTATATAAGGCTCCTCCTAAACCACCATTTCCTCTTTCACGCTGCGACAACGTAACGTACACAACAATGACAATAACTAAATAAAGAAATATTCACAACATAACGATGAATGTCATCTGGAAAAACTTCGGATAATGGATGAACTTGATCTTTAACCCGCCAAACGGCCGATCCTATGAACTGAAGTCGAACCATTAAACTGAAACGAAATAAACAGAATCGAAAACACTGATTAGTGAACGAAATGTACTGATAAAACATAAATCCCACGATCCAGTACTGATAGAATAAAGACACGAAATCCATACTGATGACCGTCAATACAGTATAACATGCACTTCCCACAACATCACCCCAGACTAACCAACCTAGCTGTGACGAAGTGCCCTTCGCCACTTTGTCCTGGAGAGGCCTGCTTGCCTGCCTCCTCCCCTGCGACTATGGTCCTGGACTATATTGCACTGTAAACCCTGTATTCAGGCATATGGACTTGTATTAGACTGTCTTTTTCCCTTTATCTATGCTGTAGGTTTGGACTACTAATATAACCTAACAGCCAGGAGATTTAGGCGAATATATTGCATAAGAATCACATTACTGGAGAATACAGCCGTTCGCATGATTTCATGCGAATTCTTTGTGCTCTGAATAGGTGGCCGCCATTTCGGGACTTTTCCACGTGTTCGCGGCCATCTTGCGTGCGAACAGCGGTGTTTGCCTGTGAACGCATGGAACTGAAATCGGAAGCACAAACAGGCGAATACCGCTAAGACCTCCAGACATCCAGAAATACGCACGGAAACTACCGAACGACCGGCCGTTCGGTAGTTATACTTAACTTAGTATGGGGATTCTAGCGACCACAAAGATGCGAATGGATGGCAAGAATTTCGTCTATTTTACCGTGCGAACGGAGACCGACCGCAAGGCCAAAACTCATGGAACTATTTTCGGCTAGTTGGTCTGTGCGGTCGGTCAAAACTTTGGAGCCCTGTATCTCCCGAACCATCCATCCGAATGGGCTGATTTTTGGACAGACTGTTCCCCTGAACAAGGGCTATTTGGGGATACCAGATTTAAAGCTGTACCCCCTGTTTTTGGGGTACATCCAGAACTTGGGTAAAATAATGTATGTTTTAATTGGGTTATGTGTTTATCTGAGGGGAGGAGACGTGGGGGTGTTACCATGCATGTGATTGGTCAAATTCATCCTCCCCCTGGGAGTGTCCTGTATGTACCTGATCCTAATAAAAAGCAGGCTGGGTGTTCCAGTCCTCAGACCTCTTCTGACCCTCAATACGTAGCCTTGTCTCGTTATTGGAGGGAACTGCTATATCACACTGGGGATTGCTATGCGCTGCATATTCCCCTGAGCTCTTAATCACTTAGCTCTTTTAAGAGCTTGTTCCGGATACGCTCTCCAGGAGGAGAGATCTTCCCCACACGTTCCTGAATGCTGAAGGTTCATTCCAGGGTGGACGGAAGACGGCGCGGCTCCAGTTAAGCTACGGCGGTTGTGGAGCCTGCGGTGGTTGTGGTGTCGTCTGCAGTGCTTGGAGTCCTCTGAGAGCGCTAGGAGCATCCATCAACGGAGGGTACTCGGTCGGGGTACACGGAGCTCCGTTACAGTGGTGGCAGCGGTGGGATGGCGTCCTAGTGCGAGGAGAAGCAGCTCAGAGACACGGGTAACGTTTGGAGTTACAATTGAGGGCAACGCTAGCCATTGGGCAGCGCCCCTGGCTACAACAGGATGGCTTCCCTAGGGCGAGGAACAGCATCCTGGGAACACCCAGCAAAACTGGACTATTGGTATAGTCACGTACAGTTTGACGCTATGCTGAAGCGGCGGTTGGCTATCTACGGGCCCCTTCTAACCGAGGAAATGATACCAAGAATGAGGAGAGAACTGGCGGAGTATCTGCAGATGGAAGCAGAATATCGGGCAGTGAGGGCAAAGTATTCCGTCCCTGCGCCCCAACAACAGCGTGAGTTACAGGGGGCCGAAGGGGCCGTCCTTCCCCCCCAGCAGCCGTGTGTCCTACAGAGAGCAGAGACAGTTGGTCCCTCTCTACAGCAACAGGACCATGGTAAGGGAGTGGAGACAGGCGGTCTCCCTCTCCAGCGGCAGTGTGTACCCCAGGGGGCCGAAGGTGCCGTTCTTCCCCCCAGCAGCAGTATGTCCTACAGAGAGCAGAGACAGTTGGTCCCTCTCTACAGCAACAGGACCATGGTAAGGGAGCGGAGACAGGCGGTCTCCCTCCCCAGCGGCAGTGTGTACCCCAGGGGGCCGAAGGTGCCGTCCTTCCCCCCCAGCAGCAGTGTGTCCTACAGAGAGCAGAGACAGTTGGTCCCTCTCTACAGCAACAGGACCATGGTAAGGGAGTGGAGACAGGCGGTCTCCCTCTCCAGCGGCAGCCTGTGTTTCCAGGAAAGGAGCACAGCACCCCCTCTCCCCAGCGGCAGCTTTCCCCAACAAGGGGAGACACCAATCCTCCAGACGGCGCAGATGGGACCGTGGTCTCTGTGCCTGACCTACAGGGATGCTGGACAGCCTTTCCAGATCCCCAACTACCCTCACCGGGACACCCAGAGGAGGGGGTAAGTACAAATTCCCCTCCCCAGCTAACTCCTAGCGTGGCACCAGGGTTAACGGAGGCGATGCTAACCCCTCCTGACGTCCAGGTTCCCTTAACTACTGAGCCGGATTATGGTCTCAGTACCCCAGCGGAAGAGCTGGCAGCTGGACAGAGCGCAGTCGGCCTCTGCCCTACCTTTGTCCCTGGTCCAGAGCCTGATGACCTGCAGGCTACCCCAGTAGAAGAGCTGGCAGCTGGGCAGAGTGCAGTCGGCCTCTGCCCTACCTTTTTCCCTGGTCCAGAGCCTGATGTCCTGCAGGCTACCCCAGCAGAAGAGCTGGCAGCTGGGCAGAGTGCAGTCGGCCTCTGCCCTACCTTTGCCCCTGGTCCAGAGCCTGATGTCCTGCAGGCTACCCCAGCAGAAGAGCTGGCATCTGGGCAGAGTGCAGTTGGCCTCTGCCCTTCAAGTACCCTCGGCATGTGGCCTCATTACCACAGCCAAATACCCAGGTGCAGTGACTGTGTGTTGTGGGTGGGCTGTTCCTGTACTTTGATGTTGTGGGGGGGCCACTCGGACATCTGTTTATTGTGGGTTGGTGGATCGACTAACGGAGGCACTGACCGACAGAAGGTCAGGTGCCTGGTTAGTCTTCCCCCCAAAGGGGAGATGTGTGACGAAGTGCCCTTCGCCACTTTGTCCTGGAGAGGCCTGCTTGCCTGCCTCCTCCCCTGCGACTATGGTCCTGGACTATATTGCACTGTTAACCCTGTATTCAGGCATATGGACTTGTATTAGACTGTCTTTTTCCCTTTATCTATGCTGTAGGTTTGGACTACTAATATAACCTAACAGCCAGGAGATTTAGGCGAATATATTGCATAAGAATCACATTACTGGAGAATACAGCCGTTCGCATGATTTCATGCGAATTCTTTGTGCTCTGAATAGGTGGCCGCCATTTCGGGACTTTTCCACGTGTTCGCGGCCATCTTGCGTGCGAACAGCGGTGTTTGCCTGTGAACGCATGGAACTGAAATCGGAAGCACAAACAGGCGAATACCGCTAAGACCTCCAGACATCCAGAAATACGCACGGAAACTACCGAACGACCGGCCGTTCGGTAGTTATACTTAACTTAGTATGGGGATTCTAGCGACCACAAAGATGCGAATGGATGGCAAGAATTTCGTCTATTTTACCGTGCGAACGGAGACCGACCGCAAGGCCAAAACTCATGGAACTATTTTCGGCTAGTTGGTCTGTGCGGTCGGTCAAAACTTTGGAGCCCTGTATCTCCCGAACCATCCATTCGAATGGGCTGATTTTTGGACAGACTGTTCCCCTGAACAAGGGCTATTTGGGGATACCAGATTTAAAGCTGTACCCCCTGTTTTTGGGGTACATCCAGAACTTGGGTAAAATAATGTATGTTTTAATTGGGTTATGTGTTTATCTGAGGGGAGGAGACGTGGGGGTGTTACCATGCATGTGATTGGTCAAATTCATCCTCCCCCTGGGAGTGTCCTGTATGTACCTGATCCTAATAAAAAGCAGGCTGGGTGTTCCAGTCCTCAGACCTCTTCTGACCCTCAATACGTAGCCTTGTCTCGTTATTGGAGGGAACTGCTATATCACACTGGGGATTGCTATGCGCTGCATATTCCCCTGAGCTCTTAATCACTTAGCTCTTTTAAGAGCTTGTTCCGGATACGCTCTCCAGGAGGAGAGATCTTCCCCACACGTTCCTGAATGCTGAAGGTTCATTCCAGGGTGGACGGAAGACGGCGCGGCTCCAGTTAAGCTACGGCGGTTGTGGAGCCTGCGGTGGTTGTGGTGTCGTCTGCAGTGCTTGGAGTCCTCTGAGAGCGCTAGGAGCATCCATCAACGGAGGGTACTCGGTCGGGGTACACGGAGCTCCGTTACACTAGCCCAGATAATCAGACAAATCAACAGAAATACAATCAATGCAATCCATCCAAAACAAGGGGGGGGGGGAAGAAATCAAATTGGGTGGGAAATATTCGCCTCCTGTCATTAATAAAATTAAGATTATAGTTACACTAAAGCTAGTATAATCTACAATTTTATAGCATGACAGGAGGCTTCATATTTGCTGTTTTAACGCTCCGACAGCAAAGCAAAAGAAGCATGTTCCGACGGTCTAAAGTAAAATAGGCGAAAAAACTCTACACGGGACCCGTCCGCCGAACGCAAAGAGTCCTGAAGGGAAGCGCTCGCCAAAAAAGCTCCGGAAGCTGCGGCGCCCCTAACCAAAAGTGCTCCGAAGGTCGCATCCACGCCCGCCAGAGCCAAAAGACATCTTATCCATTGCGCCAGTGCCTTCACTACACGAAGCTTAGGCGAGTCCTAGAAGGGCATGATACAACCGTCGATTCCGACTTGGTACGTCTAAGCACCTTGACGGAGATCCCCTCTGGAGAAAAACGAGAAAGCGCCGACATCGAAGGCCCGGACATCCGAAACACGTCTGAACGAGACCAGACACAACAAGAGGGCAAATTTCGCTGAAAGCTGGCGAAGAGAAAGTTCCTGGTTATCAGGCCAATTCCGAAAGAACGCCAAAACCAAACGCACGTCCCAGAGGGAAGAATACTTGGGCGCCGGAGGGCGCACCAGTCTCATTCCACGTAGGAGCCTGCAGACTAGCGGATCCTGGCCGATGGGGAAAAACTCGAAGCGGGACATGTGCCGTCGAGATAGCTGATCTAACCACGATAACCGAGCGATATGACCGACCCAGGTCAAAGAGATGAGACAAGAAATTCAGCACGCTAGATACAGGACCCGTAAAGCAGTGCTCCCCAACCTTTTTATCGCCGCGGACCGGTAAACATTTGATAATTTTTCCGTGGCCCGCTTGTTTTGATTTAATAAGACAAAAAAAAACCAAAGTCACATATATTAAAAAAAACACGCAGACACATACATAGTCAGAAAATCACAAACACAGTCACATAAAGACATAGACTCAAAATTGTGTGTATGTGTGTGTGAGCGGTGCAGTGTGTATGTGAGGGTGGCAGTGTTTGTGGGGCAGTGTGTGTAGTGTGTGCATGGGGCAGTGTTTGTAGTGTGCATGGGGCAGTGTGTGTAGTGTGTGCATGGGGGCAGTGTTTGTGGGGCAATTTGTGTAGTGTGTATGGGGCAGTGTTTGTGGGGCAATGTGTGTAGTGTGTGTAGTGTGTGCATGGGGGCAGTGTTTGTGGGGCAATGTGTGTAGTGTGTGCATGGGGCAGTGTTTGTAGTGTGTATGGGGCAGTGTTTGTGGGGCAGTGTGTGTAGTGTGTGCATGGGGGCAGTGTTTGTGGGGCAATGTGTGTAGTGTGTATGGGGCAGTGTTTGTGGGGCAATGTGTGTAGTGTGTGCATGGGGCAGTGTTTGTGGGGCAATGTGTGTAGTGTGTGCATGGGGCAGTGTGTGTAGTGTGTGTGTGTGGGCAGTGTGTGTATGGGGCAGTGTGTGTATGGGGGGTAAGGAGGCTTTTTTAAAATGTATTTAATTAAAATTAATATATTCATGCCCCCCTCCCTTCTTACCTTTACTGGGAGGAGGGGGGACATTTCTTAGTCCCTGGTGGTCCGGTGGGGAATCCCTGGTGGTCCGGTGGTGGTGAGGTGAACTCTAGCCCAGTTACAGGGCTAGAGTTCACTCTCGCGAGATTTGGAGCGTTGCCGTGGTTACCGCGGCAACGCTCCAAATCTCGCGAGAGGAGGACCCGGAGGAGCTGCAGGTAAGAGCTTCCGGGTCCTCTCTCACTCCCCTGCCGGCTGCCAGCAATGTGCCTGCAGACCGGGGAGGGAGATCTCTGATCTCCCCTCCGGTCCGCAGGCACATTGCAGGGCTGGCACTTGGGCAATGCCAGCCCTGCATTAGCCGGCAGGCTCGCACACCCCACACCCCTGGGCGGCCCGGTACCGTTTGATCCACGGACCGGTACCGGTCCGCGGCCCGGGGGTTGGGGAACACTGCCGTAAAGTGATCGGTATCCCGTTCCAAGCACCAGCGACACCAGGAGCTCCATGTTGAGAGATAACACCTCATCCCAGAGGCCCAGGAATCCCAGAGAAGGCCACTAGCCGACTGTGATAACGCCTCGACATTCCAGGCACCCCTGAAAGAGTCCAGGGTCATCCCGAATATCGCCTTGCTGTTCCAGGCGGATATATGCAGGAGGCACCAGCTCAATCTGGCCTGCACGTCCGAGGCCAGGGAGATCATCTGGTCCTAAGAGGGTCTCTTGCGTAGAGAGTGCGCCTTCAGAAGCTGCATGGCCCTGTAATGTAAGTGGGCCCGGGTATAACGCCTGTATCGAGGCCAAGAGGAGACCCACCACGCGAGCCAACCTCTGGAGGGGAGTCCGGTCTTGTCGAAAACACGTCTGATCTCCTTCCAAATGGCCGTTATCTTCGCCACAGGCAGGCGGAGAATGCCGTCTTGCGCAACGACTACGAAACCCAAGAATTCCCCCGTCTGCGCAGGCTCCAAGGCCGATTTCTTCAGAATGACCACGAACCCCATGCATTCCAACGAGGAAAACGCAGAGCGCATCCGAAATCTGAGCCCGGCGGGGTCCTCGCAAAGATAAGCAAGTCGTCCAGACAGATGATGCAGCGTACGGCCTCTGATCTGAATTGGGTGACCACCGGTTTCAGGAGCTTGGTGAAGCACCAAGGGGCCGAGCTGAGGCCGAAGGGGAGGCATGGGAATTGGTACGGAGAGTCTTTCCATACGAATCAGAGGGGACTGCGACAGGCCCCGTCCACCGGGACGGAGAGGTAAGCGTCTTCTAGGTCCAGTCTCGTGACCCGGTCTACTGGCCAGAGAAGGCATCTAAGAAGGTGAATGCCCTCAATCTCGAAGTGGTTGTATACCACGAAGGCGTTCATTTCTCCTAAATTGATCACTGGACGGAATTCTACAGACTTCTCCCTTACCAGGAGAAAATCGAGCTGACGAAACCCCCCAAATCCGGGGCCTGTAGGGCCGCGCCTTTGGCTAGCGGAGCTCGAACTTCCACCTCCAACAAGGGCTGTTGGCCTCTTGTGATGACGGGGATCCTCGGGCGTCCAACCTGTGTAGGGGAAGAGTGGAAGTCTGTGACCTAACTCCGCACTGTCCCAAGGACCCATACGTCTGAAGGTAACCGTGGGCGGAAGACCTTCCCGATCGAAGACTTCGCTTTGTCCCGGGAGGTAAACAGAATAACCTGTTTCTGCAGTTCCTCAACGAAAGGCTCCCTGAACAGCAGACCTACATCTTCGGCTCCCAAATCCGACAGCTTGTTGTCCATATGGAAGAGTGCCGTCTTCCTGGGTTTCGTGCAAAGGGCCACAGTGGCACTGCCCAGCAGGCAAATGGAACGAAGTGCCCAGTCCCTCATGGTGGCTGGGTCCAGAGCCCTACCTTCTATGAAGGCCTCGTCTGTTAGGGCCAACATCCGGGGTAACCGCCACCCTGTCCGGCAGTACCGGTCTGGGGCATTCCGCCCGCAGCTTCTTGCAGGCCTCACTTCCGAGGGGTCTACGGACCCAGTAGCGCACGAATTGTGCCAAGTGGTCGGGCAGTGACTAGTCAGAGGACCTGGGGCGTCGGATAGATTGAGGCTCTAACAGAGGTTCTCCAGTAGTGCCCAAAAGGGTATCGTCCCCCAACATTGTCGTGGGGGCCCTAGTCGGTGGCGCGTCTTCCTCTTCCCAGCGTCCACCGGGACCCTCGCCAAGGTCCTCAACCCAAACATCTCCATCTGAGGGAGGCTGGTCTGCCCGCCACACATCCAGCGCGGCCAAGGTGGGGGGTAAGGAGGCCTCCTCCCCTGCGCCCGATAGGCGGTGGCGCCTGGCCGGCGAGGTTGTCAACCTCAAACCACGTCACTTCGCCGGAGTCTTGCCCGTCCGGGAGCGTGGTTCAGGGTCTTCACCCTTTCAATAGCGCGTTTGCGCACTTGCCTGCTCTCGCACCTGAGAGTCTGACTCATCCGAGTCTTCTGCCAAATGAGGGGTTCCACACACACCCCTGTCCGTATGTGGTTGAGGGAGGGCCCTAGCCAGGGCTTTTTCAACAGATGCGGTCACAGCCGCCTTAAGTAAAGCCTGCAAATTCTGCTCCTGTGCAGAGGCGTCCATAAAGTCTGAGTCTATGATACTTGATACCTACGAAGCTAGAAAACAGGTATCATTAGCAGGCAAAAGGGGCAGCACCACTAGTGTTGGCAGAGGCAAGTAATAATGCATGCAGGCTCAACAAACCGTATCCAGGGTATGGAGCCACCAGTCCAATAGCATGCATAGTATGGCACAGACAAAGCAGGCCAATCATGGGGCACAGACAAAGCAGGCCAATCATGGGGCACAGACAAAGCAGGCCAATCATGGGGCACAGACAAAGCAGGCCAATCATGGGGCACAGACAAAGCAGGCCAATTATAAAGGCACAGACAAGGCAGGCCAGTATAAGGGTACGGGCGGTACCGACCCAGAGGTATAATGCAGACGGAAACCTAGATCCTTTTAGACATGTAGTAGAATCTTGACTATTAGGATGCACGGTAGAGACGAAGCTGGGTCCTTATAGGCAAGGTTCTTCAAGATAGCGAAACACTTTAGTTTTGATATGGTTGTGCCTAATCCATTAGGCCATAAAATACGAGAGCCATGCTCAACCACCCAGATGGGGCCTGAACCCACAATCTCTGGCTTTGGACGCCAGTGCGACCTCCATCAGGCAACTGAGGCTTGATTAGAGCAGTCCTAGTTCAATAAGTGGGTAAGGACACCAGGCAGGGACACCTGCAGGAGGCACGCAGTGCCATGTGGAAGTCAGGAAAACCAGTAAACCGTAAAACCATGTCCATAGAAAAACATGCAGGGCAAGCACACATGCAAAGAATCGAAAACTAAAGTCTATTGCTTAGTTACTTGGGGAGGTGAGGGGGATTGAATCTGCGACCCTCATAGATGGGGCATAATTTATGATGCAAGGGCTCACAGAGCTGCCTCACATGGACAGAAAAGAAAGCTGTCACCAAAAAATACGCACCCCCAAACCGCCCAGGAGATGGGGAAACACACTGGACCAACTAGTCACTGTACCTTTAATAAGGCAGTGACGCGCGCGGCAAACACAGTGGAGAGCCGCGCACCCGCTGCCCGACCACGCGGTCGTGGGGAGGGTGACCGGGAGCGGAGGCTCCCGCGGCAAATGAGTAGATCCCTGCCCCGTCCCCACTCTGATAACAGTGTTAGCGAGTGAGCGGGGACGCGGACAGGGTAAAGAACAAAACGGGGATTCCCGCTCGGCGGACGAAGCCGCGGGCGGGAATCAAAGGCAACACACGAGGGACCGCAGGAGTCTTTCTCCGCGGTCCCGGCGGTCGGCACGGGGAGCGGTCGGAAGACCGCTTCTCGGCGACCACCACGGCCAATAAGCTAGAGGAAACCGAACAATAAAGCCAACAGGGTAAAACAAAACTCCCAAGGAAAAAACAGGCACAAAAGAAATAAACACGTGGTAAACTACCAGTAATCTGTATAAATAAACACATGGTAATCTATCCGTAATCTGTATAACTAAACACATGGCAATCTACCATCAATCTGTATAACTAAACACATGGCAATCTACCATCAATCTGTATAACTAAACACATGGCAATCTACCATCAATCTGTATAACTAAACACATGGCAATCTACCATCAATCTGTATAACTAAACACATGGCAATCTACCATCAATCTGTATAACTAAACACATGGCAATCTACCATCAATCTGTATAACTAAACACATGGCAATCTACCATCAATCTGTATAACTAAACACATGGCAATCTACCATCAATCTGTATAACTAAACACATGGCAATCTACCAGTAATCTGTATAACTAAACACATGGCAATCTACCAGTAATCTGTATAACTAAACACATGGCAATCTACCAGTAATCTGTATAACTAAACACATGGCAATCTACCAGTAATCTGTATAACTAAACACATGGCAATCTACCAGTAATCTGTATAACTAAACACATGGCAATCTACCAGTAATCTGTATAACTAAACACATGGCAATCTACCAGTAATCTGTATAACTAAACACATGGCAATCTACCAGTAATCTGTATAACTAAACACATGGCAATCTACCAGTAATCTGTATAACTAAACACATGGCAATCTACCAGTAATCTGTATAACTAAACACATGGCAATCTACCAGTAATCTGTCTAAATAAACACATGGCAAAATGTCAGTAATCTGTCTAAATAAACACATGGCAAACTAACCAGTAATCTGTCTAAATAAACACATGGCAAACTGTCAGTAATCTGTCTAAATAAACACATGGCAAACTACCAGTAATGTAAAGGAAACATTCCCCAAAGAAAATAAAAGAGCCAGAAAGGCACATAAATCTCACAACCAAGCATAGTTCATAACAACCATAAATAAATCACACTAAATCCCAAAGCCACCCACTAGAAGCAGAAGGCAGTGGTACTCTGACCTGTACTGATGCAGAGCAGCAAAGAAAGAGGAAATGGTGGTTTAGGAGGAGCCTTATATAGATACCTTATGTTTTTGTCTTTGGTGTTTATCTCTCTGTTAATGTGCTGCTGTGGAGTTCTAGTAAAGAGAGACTTAAGCAAATATGAAGCCTCCTGTCATGCTATAAAATTCAAGTCCCCACATAGTATTTTGTGAGAGTATCTTTCAGTGGGGATTTTTGTTAGTACTTTGTGTAAGAAGTTTCGTTGATTCTGGTTAGGACCATATATTCCTACTATGGTATATATTACGTCATTGATTGTGCATTGGATAATCAGGTATCTACCCTGTGTGTCTTTTTTTAGCTGTAGGAGGTCAAAGGATAGTGACTTATGTATTAAAATTGTAACTCCCCTCGCTTTGGAGGAGTATGTGGAGTGATATTGTGTGGGGTAGTCTCTTGTAGCGAGGGCGGGTACCTTATTGTGCGTGAAATGTGTCTCCTGAATACATACTATGTCTGCACTAGAGTGTTTCGCCTCTTCAGTCAGGAGTCGCCTCTTGTGTGGTGTGTTAAGCCCTCTTGCATTAATAGTTATTATTTTCATATCCTATAGGCGATTTCTAGGGTTTGCTTGACAGTACACCTTTTGTACTTTATGAGTTTCTATATGGGCCAAGTGGGT
Source organism: Pelobates fuscus (assembly GCF_036172605.1). NCBI lineage: Eukaryota > Metazoa > Chordata > Amphibia > Anura > Pelobatidae > Pelobates > Pelobates fuscus. Next base: position 415,656,940 of record NC_086319.1, read on the forward strand.
GGAGTGATCTAAGTAATGTTTTTGTTGGCAATAATATAGCTTACAGTGGTGATGGTGCGCAAAAAAATAAATAAAAAAATATATATATGAATTCGTATTCACTATGGACCTCTTATAGAGAGTGAAAGTAACCCTGTGTACATAAAATTAGGTGTTTACAGAGTGGAAATACAAATAATTGAAAAACAAACAGTGGTTGTGGTGAAACAAAGCACAATCTGTAGGTATACTTGCAAACTTGGAAATCACTCTGACACCTATTAAGGAGACAAAAACAGAAAAAGAGCTCCTAGTGCAGCATAGTAATTAACTTATAAATATATAGAATAAAGCAAACAGAGGTGCCTTTTAGGTGTTACACTCACAAGATTGGAGTGGTAAAAGCACCACTCGTTGCTATAGCACTCAGGGAGGATCAGCCCCTAGAGTGCGTGGGATCCGTGGAAAGGAAGCTTGCAATCCGGATCTCAGGTAAGTATACTTTATTAATTTAAATTTAAAAACAGCAAAACTTGTTGTGGAGGTAGTTAGTCCGCTCACCAGCCTCAGGAAACCGCAAAGAAAGTTCCATATACTCATGTAATGTAAAAAAATCTTCCGGCTGCTATCCTGGCTGCTGTTGCTGACTGTCTCCAAATCACTTCCTGGTTCCGGGTCCGTAATGCATTTCGCCCCACCCACAGGGCTTTGTCAAACGGCTGATGCTTCCTCCCACTGTCCTGTGTCTTATATACACCAGTCCATGTTACCCACCATTTTAAAATCAATACAACCTTTCTCATCAACATTTCAAAGTCCAAAATAAGTCTCTTATTAGTAGCACTGCTGATCCCAGTGCTAACTGATAGAAATGGGGTCTCAGATATTAAAAAGAAAAAAAATAAATAAATATATATATATATAGTTTTTTTTTTTTTTTTTTCCCTTTTTTTTTTTTTTTTTTTTTTTTTTTATAAACTTGGAACAAGGGTTATATTGCCTAAACCGAGTTTTTCACATATTTCTGTGGGCAATAAGAAACTCTACAAAAACTTATTTCATTCAATTAGCATTATGAATTTAAGTAGATATATACATTTAAAATTCTAAATAAAAAAGACAATTTCTTTTCTTAAAATGGCAGCACACATTCTCATAATACCACTAAAAATCCATCTAAAAACCGGATTAGGGAACAAAAAACATATACACCCCTACATAAATGGGGGTATTTACCACTTTGAAACTTATTTCATGGCAGCTCATTTGTTTAGAAAAAAAGAGAAAAAGAAACAACTACTTTTGAAAATACTTAAAACTTGATAAAATGGGGTATATTGCCTAAACCAAATTTTGCACATATTTATATATGTGATAAGAAATTCCAAAAAACTATTTTAGCTTAATTAGCATCGTGAATATAAATACATATGTTCACGATGTAACAATCAGTAAAAAATATATACTACAAAAAAAAAAAATATTTTAAGATATAAAAACATACATTTATTTTTAAATACTACAGAAAATTACAAAGTTCAAAATCTTTGTTAAGACCGGACGGAGTTAGTGTTTCCATTTGAAATATCCATCTCATCTCCTCCTGTCCGATCTTACGAATAAAATCACCTCCCCTCCAGTCCCGCTGCAATAATATAGCACTAATGTTAGGTTGTGGTGTTGTTTTTCTTTATCTGACCTTATTTGGTGACATATAGGGAGAGAATAACTAGGGTGTGGAAGGTAAGGGGGAACTATGTACAGGGCGTCTCTTCCAGAGACGGTACGTGGGGATCCCACAATACATGGGGTAGAGGAGATTATTTTCTCCATTACGTGGCTGTTGGGCTATAAGTGCTTAAAGGATAACAGAAAGAAAGCTGTCTTCCCTAAGGTCGTCCAGGATTTATTGGTCAGATTGGGTGTGTTTATATATATATATATATATATATATATATATATTTTTTTTTTTTTTAAACGTTTTAAAACTTTAATTACGTGAAGCCTGTTTTAGGTACCAGGGACTGTGCTCTCCCCTCCCCTTTACATATGGTCCGAGTTTGTCAGTGTCCTCCTCACCACCTAGGGGTGCTTATCTGTGTTGGACTCAACAGGGCCTCCTGTTTGCCCCAGAGGGGGGTTACCCAGGTGTGTTCCTATTCTCCTCCCATCCCTTTTACCTCATGCAGTCAGTCTATCCTACCTGGGAAGGGGGACTTGTACCATGCATTCCCCTGTCTCCCTCCACCGTTCGTACCCCATGCCCCCTAGGCCCATGCCCCCTAGGTCGGTCCTGAAGCTACATATGCGTTCCCATGTGTTCGCCAGATGGGCCGACATCGTCACTGGGCCATAAGAAGGGCTCCGGCGAGACCAGGCCAGCCCACCCCGTCCGCGCCAGCAACGCACCACGGCCCCCACTAGCCGCCACTGCTCTGCATACGCTTCGTCACAGGGGGCAGCTGGGCCCCGGTCCAACGCCGCACGGCCCCCGGCCAGCCTGTAACTCGGCTCGGGCACCGCCATGTTATGTGCACATTCACAGACAATGGACCACCCAGGTCCCGGACCCCCGTCCACCCGACCAACCTCCCGCGGGACAGTGATACCACACACTCCGCGAGACCCCCAGCATACATTATGTACCAAGCCCTCCCATCCCGCATGGAACACTCTTCCCGCCAAATTCTCCCCCCCTCCCTGTTTACTAAACCATGACAGAACCTCGTACCTTGGCGTTATTAGGAGACACTTTGTGTATATTCTTCCCCTTTCCACCCTCTGTCCCTTTATATCGCATGTAATTAATTAAATGTAGTCAATTAAGTAAGAGTCTAACTTTTAAAGTTCGTAGTAGCATGTCATACAAATTGGTACCTCCGCAAGGGGGAATCCGCGGCGGCGCCCGACCAGGAAGCCTCCTCCCCTGCTGGCGCCTCCGTCCCACTCCATCTTCTCTCGCACCGAGCCAGGGCCCCCGCCGGCCACCACTGCTCTGCGCACGCTTCGTTACAGGGGGTAGCTAGGCCCCGGAGCCGCGCAACCACTACCAGAGGAAGTCCCAAATGCACAATATGCTGGAGAGGAGGATCGCACAGTCCCGACCCATGTTTAGCTGTCCCGGTTACCTCGGAGTCAGTGGGTCAACTGACTTAATGTTTCTTCTGGATGTGTTGATTCCATTCAGTGGTGAGTTGTTTCGGAGACGAGGGCGTCGGAGTTGGCTTATCATCCGAGAGTCCCCAGGCATTTAATTTTTTAAGGCCATCCCCCGGCGAGTGAATCACGGTAGTTTCTCCGTCTTTAACGATGATGAGCTTGGTGGGGAAGCCCCATCTGTAGCGGACTTCGTGGGCTCTCAGCATGCTTGTGATGTGCTGAAATTCTTTCCGTTTCTGGAGAGTTGCAGATGAAAGGTCCGCATAGATTTTGATTGCGGGGTAATCCTCTAGGGGGCCAGCCCGCTGTCTGCTGCTCCTCAGTATGTGTTCCTTGATATGATGGTAGTGAGCGCGGATGAGTACGTCTCTTGGTACTGCTTGCTCAATATGGCGCGGTTTTGGAACACGGTGCGCTCGGTCCACAAGCAGTATGTCTGTAGGGACCTCTGGGACACAAGCATGTAAGAGGCCGCGGACATAAGCAGGTAGGTCTTTGTTGGTCACCTCTTCCGGGACCCCCCTAAGACGCAGGTTATTGCGGCGGGACCGATCTTCCAAGTCCACCATCTTCTCCTCCATCTTGTGAACTTTATTACCCAGTTGTTCCACATGGGTGGCTAGGTCGTTATGGGCTGTTGCAAATTCATCACATTTATCTTCCATATGCGATGTTCTTTTGCCCAGTTCTTGTAGATCCTTTCTCAAGGAATCTGCTGTATGTTGCCACGTGGAAATTAATTTGCTTGAAAGCTTGTCCAGGGCCTCTGTTAAATCTGATTTAGTAATCTGTGATGATTCTGTGGGAGTGCCCATGCCACAGCTCAGTATGCCGTCGTCCGAATCCAAATCACTGGAGGCTTTTGCGGCCTGTACAGTCGCGGCCGTAGTAACTTGTTTAGTGCCGAAAAAATTGCTTTTGTCCGGCTTTGCCACTTTCTTGGTGCATTTGCGTTGCAACATGTTGTTTTTTTGGTGTTGGATGCAGCTTTCTTGCTGGTTGATTGCGTTAGATTAAGAGCCCAGATGCCGGAGCAAAAATCTAAGCGTCCATCTTGCTCTGTCGGTAGCCACGCCCCCCATCCGCCCCTTTTTTGACTAAACCACACCCATGACACCTTATGGGACCCGCACCTAATAAATTTTTATTTTGTCAGGTGCCCCAGCCCTATTTATTAAACCACGCCTGTTGCGCAATATGACACCGCCCATTGCGCGATCATGTGTGTACCGCCCCTTCTTTACTAAACCATGGCACTAAACCACAACCATGGCACATTACGGCCCCAGTGCTATTTTTGATGTAGTAACGGCCATTTTTATGAGTCCACACACATGATCTTTATTACATATTAGCGAACATTTTAATGAAACCACACCACGGGGTGTTATAGACACGATACAATGTTCATAGAGTGTGCCACCATATGGCTGTATGAGGTATTACATTCTTTGATTGGATTTTTAAAATTTATTTTTAATTTAATTTAGAGGAGGGATATTGCTGAGTAAAGGGATTGAGTCTGGGCATGTTTTTGAAAGATGTGTCTGGGATCTTTTTTAAAGTATAGAGGACAGATTAAACACAGAGGACAGATTTATATAAATCGGAGAAATAAATAAATGCCAAATTAACTCATATAGCAATGTTTATTAGACAAAAAAAAGTCAATGCAATATTCACAGGAAAAACAATAATACAATATCCGCAGGAAAAGCTATAATACAATAAATGTAGGAAAAGCAATAATCATCAAATGTTTTAGTCAGAAAAGCAATGAATAAACATCACAAATTCAACCAATCAGCAGGATGCTTTAGTATATGTGGGCGCTTCTTAGGTAGCAAATAGCCGTGAGATGTAGTTAATCCCGGGGTGCTAAAATAAATATTTGGTCACGATTGTCTCTTTTGAAAATGGGGTGTTATGTCCTGAGTCTCACTTGGAAGGCTCTGCAATTTCAATTGTTCCAAATAGTCTCTATTTGATGTGTTGCCCACAACTGTAGATGGTATGTTCAGGTCAGCCATAGCCTGAAGAAAAGTATCCCAGCCCAGAGGTAATTTACGTACCGTAACATTGTGACTCTGGGTAACACTAAGTACCAAATTGAGTATATTGGATCCAACAACAGTGTTTTTATAAAAAAAAATCACCCTTATCATTCCAAGCGGTAATGTGCTTAAATTGAGACATTCTACTCAACAACAATTCAGCATTTTTTTTTATAGCGGACATTTACATTATTAACAACTTCATGAAATACAGCGTCTGAAACATCAGAAACTCCAGCAGCATGAGGATGTGCTACAGGCGGGTTTGGTACGGAGGATTCTCCAGGAGGTAAGAAAAGTTTAGCACGTACCAAGTATTTCTGCAATATAGTGGTATACCTCTTTATCTTCTCATCATCCGACACACCTCTATTTTGAAGAATATACATAATCTCATTATCTAGGTTCTGAGTGACAGACTCACGAGTGGCCTCAGAGTTCTGAGTGGCTCGCTATATTAGGTCTAACTCTTGTTTAGACACTAAGTACTTTTTCTCAGCATGTGCCATTAACGGTTAGTCAAAAGACTGGTCAGCAGAGGTATAGCAAATCCCAACAGAGAGCCAATAAATCCTCCAGACTGTTTAACCAACTGCTTCTTCTTACTAAAAGACACCTTTTTGTTGCTCAGTGCTTTTATATTTTTTCACCACTATTTTAGCTTTTCTACTTGTTGTTGTGATAAAGGTATCTTACCTTTAAGGGTATTAAGAGCTATTTCACATATAGCCATGACTAAATCATGAAATGCGGAGCATAAAAATCTTTTTTCTGTGATGGCGATGCACTTATTAGACTTTGTAAATCCAACCAATTGCGACGTACACGCTTAGACATCCTTACAGGATCTGTGATTCGGCAGGGAATGACCTGTTAATGGTATGTTATTTGCTTTTAGAGGGCTGTTTGTTATAAATATATGCCGAGGGAAGGTTGGGTGGGAAGAGACCAGTTCTTAAGCGGTACTCTTTGAGGGTTGCACATCTTAAATCTACAAGTAGATAACCATAAGATTTGCGTGTGGCATCTTCAAAAGCATATAGAAAAAAATGTGATTTACCGGGGAACATTTGGCAGGCCAGAGTAGTGATTTGCAGTTTATCTCTTGGGTTCTTAAAAAGTACCATATATTTAGTGTTTAAAGCTATAGTACGACTTTTTTACCTTGGCAGAACACATTCTGCACCAGATACATAATACTCAGATTTCTGTGATGCACATACTTGGTGAATGCTTTCTCAATTTCTGAACTCTCACTAGCAGCCTCCATTAAGTCATCAACAATAGTCAAATTTACTCTGTTAGGGGGGAACAAATTATTGTCATTAAATGTTGTGGGTAAACCCTCTATAAAATGAATATTTGGGGTTGTGAGTAATAATTTATCATAAAGCACTTGCCAGCAGGCATAAAACCAAACAATGTTATCAGGAGTGTGCGACATTAATGTGGTAGCATTCTGTAAAACCTGTTTGACAAAATAACTTTTCCCTGAATTAGAAGGGCCGGCCAATATGCATGAAAAAGGATGTTGTAAACGAGTGTCCATGGTGAATGGTTAGTAACCAAATGGGAGAGTGGTAAAGTCGTCAACCAAATATATTTTTGTATAAACACACTTTTGTGTTTTCTGTAGTGGTCGCATCTCTGTCTGCCAAAGGAGTTTATTTCTGACAATTGAGGTCTGTCATACCACTATTCTTTTCTGTTCATCAGGGTCTGAGTGCAAGGGGTAGTCCAACACCAGGTCTTTTAAACTGTCAAAGTTAATCAACTGGGCATTACTGGCATGAAGCGTTATGCCTTTCACCTTTAGAGATGTTTTATCCGTCGACAGTTTGTAACCATAAGTCTTGGGACCTGCAGATACAAACTCTGTAATGTGTGTGTCACAGGGTATTTTACTAGTCAGCTCGCCTAGATAGTCCCCTAGAGGTGGATTCCAGTCACCCGCTGTACTAACAAAAATAACAGAGTCAGTGTCGTGGTAGAGACATCTCTCATTAAGACGGTCTAAAACATTATACAGTTCAAGTCGTGCATAGACGGTGGTAAAACATGCAATAAATATATTGGTATTGCGAGACGGACTGTGACAGCCCTGGGCGTACTTCCAACTAAGCATGACTGTGTCATCATTTATGAATGACAGAGAAGACACCTCATATTCAGGTAAAAATATATACCCAAAAAGCTTGTCAGGATCAGATACAAGACTTGTAGTTTGCAAATTAGGTTTCTTACCAAATTTGCCCCATAAAGAATTAAGAAACAATTTGTCAATCTGTCTTTTTGCAGGGTTTACTTCTATTTTCTCTGGTCTTAACAAAATACCCTCTTTAGCGTAATAAGCATTGATGTATTGGCGACTTTTTTCATCAGTCGTACACCATTCAGGGTAACCTGATGAGTCCTGTTTATCCCTAAGGTGCACCTTTATATACTTTTCAAATAACGTATTGGAAGAGTAAGGAAAGTGACAAATCTCAAATATCTCACCCAACCTGTAGCCCTTAATCAGGGCGTGTTGTATTTCAATAGTGCACCAAGTACCTGTCAAAGATCGTTCCTCCTCATTATGTTCACAATGTGTTATTGGCTGTGCATGTACGACATAATGGGAACATAAGTTTGCCATTCATTTTAACTGGTAGAACAGGGAAAAATAAACCTCGGGGTGGGTACACTGTTACTTTAGCAAGGCCAAAATAGTGTTCAAAAGACTGAAAATTATCATAAATGATTACCGGGTGATCCGTGGGATATATTTTTGTTTTGTTGACGTAAGGGTATAGACTGGTAAAATCATAATAGTGTATGCTCTCACCTGGGGCCGCTTTGTGGTACAATTTGATTGCGTTTGTGCGGCCCCCATAAAGCGCATCACGAGGCTCCAGCTGTGGAAAATCTCAAAATAAAAATGTATTAGGGGCGGGTCCCATAAGGTGTCATGGGCGTTCTTTAGTAAAAAAAAAAAGGGCAGGGCACACATCACTGCGCAATGGGCGTGGTCATTGTGCGCTGTGGACTTGGCTTAATAAGAAGGGTGGGGTCATAAGGTGCCATGGGCGTGGTTTAGTCAAAAAAGGGGCGGATCACACAACGCTGCGCAATGGGCTGGGTTATATTGTGCAGTGGGCGTGGTTTATTAAAAAGGGGTGGGGCACCTGTCAAAAGTTAGTTTGATGACTTGTGTAGCTGTACACTACTTGTACTTATTTATTTACGTGCTGCATTTACACTTGCTGTTTTAAGTTGGACATATCACCTAGACAATAGAGAATCATTTCTCTCTATTCCATATCCCAGAATTAAAGTAGTCTATTACATTAAATTTAAAGGTTATATTGAACAAAAACCCTTCTATATACTATCGATAGAGAAAACATAATATAATATAAGGATAATTAAATATTGTCAGTTTGAATACATGCTGATACACTTCTTTTTCTGAGCTGTTTTACTAAATATTTGTACTCTTTCTTGGAGAGAATGTGTACTAGACTTGTTGTTGGTGAACTTACCATTCATTTAAGGTGGTCCATTACACATAAAGAGAAAGCATGACATTGCGACAGAATAAAACGCATGGTAAAAGTGCCAAAATGGCCTAGGTCACAAATGTGTTGCATCTCAAAAGAACCTTGGTCCTTAAAATGTTAATATGTTAAATTTGGCAAGACAACACTAATAAAGGTTAACATTATCTATCACAGTGTCTCTAAACTAAGTTATGATGTATAAGCGGCCTTAAACAGTGTACATCCTGTATTATGTAGAAAGTGGAAAAAAGATAAGAGGGACTCATTTGCAAATTCCTTACCAGAATTCCAATATTTAGTGTAAAAATAACATACTGCATAAGTCTGCTGTGAGAAACTGATTCACTTATGTGTCCAGGAAGCCCGTCTCTGCTCGGAATGTAAGAGCAACTAGGCAAGCATTTTCATTGGTCCAACTTAAACTTGATATCTGTTTGTAATTAGTAGCCAAACAAATAACCAAAATAATTAAAACAAAAATAAGAATATAAAAGAAGTAATTATAAATACAATATTCTGAACACAGAAAACAGTCTATATGTCACGATTCCGGGAACCAAACACGCTAACACACACACATAGAAAAGGTGCAGTACCGGACCTTAGAGTGGCCGGGCTAAGCACACAAAGAATAGTCAGGAGACAAGCTAAGTAAGGGGAACCAGAAGACAGAATAACGAGAAACAAGCCGAGGTCAAAGGGTAGGAGAAAGTCACAAAGTCAGATAAACAAGCCAGAGAGTACGTAACCAGAAACACAAGTTCAGTAGCAATACTAGCAAGCAAAGACCACAACAGGGCAGAGAGGAACAGGAAAGGTAAGTATTTAAATCCATAGGTTAATTCTGATTGGATAATTTCCAATCAGAATTAACAATCACACCTCCCACTGTAATTGAGGCACTGTGCCTTTAACGCCGGGTCAGGTGGCTGACCCCGGCATTTCTTAAAATGGGCTGTCTCCCAGCATGCAGCGTCATGCATGCTGCCGCTGGGGGACGTAGAGGAAGACGCGGGTGGCATCCGTGGCTGGGAGGATGCTGCCGCCGAGCGTACTCCAGGAAGGGGACCGCGGACGGCTGGAGGGTGAGTGCCGCGAGCGGACTGCAGCCTCCCCTCGCAGCCGCCCGCGGGATCCTTACATTATCCCCCCTCGAAGACCGCCCAGAGGGCGGGAAGCAGAAGGCTTCAAAGGAAACCGGGCATGAAAGGAGCGGACCAAAGAGGGAGCGTGCAAATCAGAGCTCGAAACCCAAGACCGCTCCTCAGGGCCGTAACCCTTCCAATCCACCAGATATTGCAGCCGACCCCTAGAAACACAAGAGTCGAGAAGGGCAGCCACTTCGTACACGTCACTAGAGACAGAGCGAGGGGAAACGGGCCGTCCGAGGGGACGAGAGAACCGGTTACACAGCAAGGGCTTCAAAAGCGAGACGTGAAACGTGTTCGGAATACGCATGGAAGGAGGCAAGTCCAGGGAGTAGGAATCAGGGTTAATCCTACGTAACACCTTGTAGGGACCAAGAAATCTGGGAGCAAACTTCATCGAGGGAACCTTGAGACGGAGGTTCCTGGAGGACAACAATAACCTATCACACGGAGCATAAGAAGGGGCTGCACCCCTTCCGCGATCTGCAAACTTCTTCTGAGCAGCTGCTGAACGAGACAGCGTAATATGGACCTGATACCACATCTTCCGCAAAGAGGCGAGGTGCTGGTCCAAGGCGGGCATTCCCTTGTCGGAGAACGCACCGGGAAGGACAGAAGGCCGAAACCCATAAGCAACCTCAAAAGGACTTAAGCCAGTAGATGAATGAGACACCGTATTCCTGTCAAATTCAGCCCACGGAAGGAGGCGAGACCAGTCGTCCTGGTGCGCATTAGTGAAGCAGCGCAAATACAATTCCACAGAATGATTAGCATGTTCGGCTGCACCATTAGATTGCGGGTGATAGGAGGAAGTGAACGACAAGGACCATCTAGCCTGCCGGGCGTACAACCTTCTAGCATCAGCTATATAGGAGAGGTTCTTATGATCTGTTATAACCATAATTTTGTGTCTAGAACCCTCTAATAAGTACCCCCATTCCTTAAAAGCTAACACAATAGCTAATAGTTCCCTGTTCCCAACATCGTAATTATTTTCTGGATCAGACAACCTTTTTGAAAAGTAACAACAGGGATGGAGGAGTTCGTCATACGATAACCTCTGTGACAGTACTGCTCCCACACCCGATTCAGAAGCGTCTACTTCCATAACAAAGGGAAGAGAAGGATTAGGGTGGTGTAGCACTGGAGCAGAGGCAAATGCCTTCTTGAGAGTTTTGAAGGCCTTAAAGGCTTCAGGAGTCCAAACCCTAGGGTGTAGACCTTTTTTAGTCAGCTTCGTTATAGGGGAGATAAGTGGTGAAAAGTTTTTTATACATTTCCTATAATAGTTAGCAAGTCCTTGGGGAAGTGGCCAGAACAATATGGCTTCCAATTTAGCAGGATCCATACTGAAACCCTGTTCAGAAATTATATATCCTAGGAATTGCACAGAGGTCTGATCGAACAAACATTTTTCTAACTTAAAATAAAGTCCGTTCTGTAATAACTTTTTAAGCACCATCCTAACATGATTATGATGTGACTTCAAATCAGGAGAATATACAAGTATGTCGTCAAGGTACACCACGACACAGACATGCAATAGATCCCTAAGGACATCATTTATGAAGTCCTGAAACACAGCAGGAGCATTACACAGTCCAAAAGGCATGACCAGATATTCGTAATGCCCACTATGCGTATTGAACGCTGTCTTCCACTCGTCATTCTCCTTTATACGGACAAGGTTATAAGCCCCCCTGAGGTCTAATTTAGTGAAGTACTTAGAATCTTTAACACGATCAAACAACTCAGTGATGAGGGGGATAGGGTAGGCGTTTTTAACCATTATATTGTTCAGAGCCCTGTAGTCTATATATGGCCTCAAATCGCCCTCCTTCTTTGCCACAAAAAAGAAACCAGCACCAGCAGGAGAGGAGGACCTTCTAATAAAACCTTTACTTAAGGATTCCCGTATGTACTCCTCCATGACCTGGTTTTCTTTCTCAGAAAGAGCGTAGACCTTACCCCTAGGAGGCATAGTACCCGGTAACAGGTTTATGGCACAGTCATAGTCACGATGTGGAGGTAGCTTATCTGCCTCCCTTTTTTAAAAAAACAATGCAAGGTCTGCATATACAGAAGGGACAGAAACAGCCGTGGGCACGTTGAGTAAACAAACAGGACGTACAAGAGCCATACAGTCTTGTTGACAAGATTCCCCCCAGGAGAGTATATCTAAACAACCCCAATCAAGTACAGGGTTGTGTTTAACTAACCAGGGAAAACCCAGAACGATGGAGGCAGTAGGGGAGTCAATTATTTGGAAGGTTAACCTTTCCTTGTGCAAAGCACCCACAGACATAACTATTTCTTGGGTTTCATGGGTCACCAGAGGTTTCTCAAGTGGTCTACCATCTATGGCCTCAACGGCCAAGGGTGTGGCCTTTTGGATCAAAGTCAAGGCTGCGGTTTTAGCAAAGTTCTCATCCATAAGGTTGTCTGCCGCACCTGAATCGATCAAGGCTTTGGTTGTTATAGTGGTTTTATTGACCAAAAGAGAAACCGTAATAAACGGTCTGGAGATGGACACATGAGGGGACAAAGTTATAACACCCGAGGCCGACCCCTCTCTAGGCCTTAGGTGCTGTAGTTTACCTGTAATTTAGGGAAGGTGGTGCCCCCTCTTTCCACAATAAAGGCATAACCCCTCCCTTCTACAATACGCTCTTTCCGCCTCAGTTAACCCCGTAGCACCCAATTGCATGGGTTCGGGGGATGGTTGCCTAGGAGTGGGTAATGCTAGTAATGCAGTACTGGGTAGAGCAGGTAACACCCGTGTATCCATCCGTCTTTGACTAAGCCTCTATAGTCTATAACATCATCCAGAAGAACAGGCAATTCCCTGGATGCTATTTCATCCAGTATGTAAGCGGCCAAACCCTCCTGAAAGGCTGTTACGAGGGCGTCATTATTCCAAACCACTTCAGCTGCTAGAGTGCGGAATTCGATAGTATAATCCGCTACAGATCTGTTACCCTGTCGGACACTAAAAAGAGCTTTGCCAGCAGAAGCTACCGGGTTGATCAAATGTGCGTTTGAAAGCTGTCAAAAAATCTGCAAAGGACATAGGAGACGTATTCTCCCACATGGGGTTGGCCCATGCTAAAGCTCTCCCGGACAAGTGGTTTATCAAAAAGGCAATTTAGGTTCTGTCAGTGGGATAGGAACGTGGATTCATCACCAAATGAATATCAATTTGGTTGAGGAAACCACAACACAATGCTGGGTCACCGCTGTAGCGCTGTGGCGGCGTCATATGAACTACATGAGCAGGGACGTGTACCAGAGTGGGAATGGGTCCGGGCACAGCAGCAGCAGCCTCCTGAACGGCAGGCTGCAAGTGTGCAGTACGAGCCAGTATGGTTTGTAAAGCTCGAGCAAACTGATCCATACGGTGGCAAAAACACAATAATAGGTCGCGCTAAATACAAATAGATGTGTAATAACAATGAAAATAAATAAATAAAAAGATAAAATAGAACACGATCAAAAAGACAAAAAGAAGAGGAATAAAAGTATTAATATTAATATAAATCCACTTGCACACACTCTAACAGTAAGGAATGGAACAGTTATAATGAATAGTCCCAATACTTAATAGTCTGCTTGTATATTCCAATAAATTAGTGGAAGGCTTGATATGTAGGAATTTCCAATGAAGAGAATGGATCTTCTAATTCATGGGGTGTCTTGACTCCGTGGTATACATGGAACGACAAAGCAAAGAAACTCCAATAGTGCAAACTGAGGACCAATAAGAGCAGGATGAGTATAGGGGAGGTATATTACTCACCTATTATTGAGCATAAACTAGCTCAAGTATAGTAAGCATTCAGTGGCGTCTGCCCCCCACTGGCGGGATAAGGTGAAGATAATTCCTCGGTATAAAAAAAGGGGAAGAAAAACAACCAAATATAGTGCTCACTGTAGATATGATAAAAATAAGTATAAACAGTAGAAATGCAGGTACTCACATATGGATGAGCAGGATATACTGCTCAATCTATTCGTTTGGGTGGTATAGTCCCCACCTAGGATTCTTTAGCAGGTATCAGCTTCACAGTAATATATGACCAGGTAAAATAAATAAATAAATGAATAAAGGATATATGGCAAAATAATTCTAGGTAAAGCCAATATTCCTTTAATAAAATAATAAATATATAAAAACAGCCAAAACGCGTTTCGCCACACAGGGCTTTATCAACTGGCAATAGTAAAAATCAGCCTGGTACATAGATGCTTAAATAAGCTAAGAAAACACATGCTTATTCAAATTTTAGCGCCAAAATGACGTCATCAATACACAGTATAAAATACAAATACATATTAAAACAGAAAAAATACAAGTCTATACTGATAATAATAAGAAAATAAATAAAACCCTTAATTATAACTTTAAAACGAGTATTATTATGTAAGAAGGATAAAAATGTAAAGGGAGTACTCGATCACGTGATCGCGGATAGCCGCGATCACATGGAGTTCCCTAAAGCCTATTGGGTAATGTAGTGCACAGCAAGGGGCATGAGGGGACCGGATGAGTGGGAAGAACAGATAGACACGTGATCGCGATCTTCCGCGATCACGTGGCATACCGCAATGAGCATTGGGCAATGTAGTCTAGACGGAGGTCGGCACTACAAAGCACACCTCCGTCTAGTAAACGAGCAAGCTGCATAGAGTAATGGTGATATTAGTCGAAGTGCATGGTACAGAATGTACAGGGAAAAATAAAAACGAGCATAATGAAAATAAAAAGAAAAAAAAAAAAGGGGGGAAAAAAGCAAACTATGGAATAGTGAAAAAAGTGAAGAAAGAGAAATGTGTATATGTAGACAGAGTATGAATAGGTAAATATGTAAAGTGGATATGTGTGTGAGTGTAATGGATATACAGGGATGACAAGAATATGTACAAACTGAATAGTTGCCTTATAAACAAACAGAGACAACTTCTGAGTAAGTAGTGGGAAATGAATATAAAATGAAAATAAATATAAATAAAATAGTCATGGAAGAAGAAAAGTAAGAATAAGAAAAATTGTAACTTCTACTGTAGCAACAGAATATAAGAGAATAATGTGAGAAAAAATATATATATAGGTAAAAATAATAAAAATAAAAATAAATATAAAAATTAGATAAAAATAGAATAAAAATAAAAATAAATATAGAGATAATAATAATAAATAACGGGAAAATAAATGGGTAAATAAATAAGAAAATAAATAAATAAATATGGAAGAATATATATGAATATGAATGAAGGGATATGACTATAGAGAGCAGAGAAAAGAGAAATAATGATATAATATATTATAAAAAGTTAAAAAGATCAAATTCTGCATTGAGTCCTTGTGGGGCAAGGGTTCTGAGTTGAAAGACCCAATACATTTCTCTTTTGCCCAGGATATTGGTAATGTTACCTCCTCTCCATGGGAGGGTAACATGTTCTATCCCAATAACTTTCAGAAGTGTCGGGTCTTTATTGTGTATCATGAAGTGCTTAGAAACTGAGTGGTTGTCATAGCCCCTTTTGATGTTACGGCAGTGTTCTGCCAATCTTACTTTGAGACATCTCTTAGTCATGCCCACGTACTGTAGTCCACATGGGCATTCCAATAGGTATATAACACCTTTAGTGTTACAACCAATGAAGTCTTTAATAGGATAAGAGGTTTTTGTAATATTAGAAGAAAAATTAGTAATTTTAGAATTTGTGGTACCTTTTGTGGTTCTGCATACAATACAATTATTACACTTAAAACAACCTTTAGGTTTAGATAAAAAATTCTTTTTTTGTTGTACACTTTTTTTTGTATAGTTTTTGGTAAGCATTGTTTTGAAATTCGGCGCTCCTCTAAATATAACATTAGGTCTATCTGGGATGTAATCTTTTAAAAGGTCGTCTTGTTTCAGAATGTGCCAGTGTTTGTTTATGATTTTCTTTAAGGTTTTATTCTTGTTGTTAAAATCTAAGATAATAGGCAATTGTGGGGGATCTGCTTTTTTCACTTTATATGTTAGGAGCTCTTTTCTTTCTTTCTCTTTTACCAACTCCAGAGCTACATCTAATTTATTTACTTCATAGTTTTTTTCTAAAAACATATTTTTCAATGAGGTAGATTGAGCAATAAAATCAGCTGTAGATGAGCAATTACGGTGGAGGCGAATAAATTGGCTTTTTGGGATGCCATCCAACCAGGGTTTATGATGGCAACTCGTCTGATCTATTATTGTATTTGTACAAACTTCTTTAAAAAAAGTTTTTGTTTGGATGCATCCGTCTTGGATAAAGATATTTAAGTCTAAAAAATTCACTGACGTATTGCTGAATTCTGAAGTTAAAACAATACCTCTATTATTCACATTTAAATGGTCTAAAAACAGTTTAAGAGACATTTCTGAGCCTTGCCAAATAAAAAATAAGTCATCAATATAACGGAAATAGGAAAACAGGTTTGCCCGCCAGCGATGATCACCCCAAATAGCTTCGGATTCCCAATCCGCCATGAAGAGGTTAGCATAGCTGGGGGCAAACCTGGTTCCCATAGCTGTACCCTTCTTTTGAATATAAAATGAATCTAAAAACCAAAAGTAATTATTGGTAAGAATTATATTGATACCTTGTATAATAAAATTGATTTGAGAATCTGGGATGGAGCTGTATTGTTTTAAAATCCTTTCTACTGCCTGGCATCCAATATTGTGTGGGATTATAGTGTATAATGATTGTACATCACAGGTTACCAGTATATAGTTATGACACCATTTAAAATCACTTAAAAAAGATAAAAGAGTCAGGGAGTCTTTCAGATATGATCTCGTTTGTTTCACCAGGGGTTGTAATAAAATATCTATATATTCTGAAAGATTGGATAAAACTGATCCAATACCCGACACTATAGGTCTTCCAGGGGGTTCTTCAGCATTTTTGTGTATTTTTGGAAGAAAATAAATAACTGGAATTTTAGGGTAAAGGATATTAAGATAATCTAATTCATGTTTATTTAAAATTCCCATCTCTGCTCCATCTTTTAAAAATTCACTTAGAATTTCTTTGATATTGGGGGTAGGGTCATAAGATAATTTGTTATATACCTCAACATCATTAAGCTGACGATTGGCTTCTTTTATGTACATGGACTTAGATAAAATAACTAAACCCCCACCTTTATCGGCGGGTTTTATGACGATTTCGTCATCTTTTTGAAGTTCTTTTAACGCTTTCCATTCTTTCTGAGTGAGGTTTTGATGATCATACTTATTGTGTTTCATTTTATCGAAATCTTTGAGAACCAGTTTTTCGAAAACTTCAATAGGGCCTGATTTAAAATTAGCAGGATAAAATTTAGAAGGATTTTTTAAAATGGTATGTGTAGTAGAGCTTTCCTTAGATGTGTCTGAATTGGGATATTGTGAGGCTGAATTAGATTCTGTAGAGATGTGACTGTTATGGTTAAAAAATCTTTTTATTGTATCTTTCCTTACAAATTTGTTAATGTCGAGAAAGGCTTGGAAAGGTTTAAAAGCGTTAGTAGGAGCGTATTTTAGACCTTTACTTAAAACCAAAATTTGAGTGGCTGTTAAAACTTTTTGGGAGAGATTGAAAATTCCAAGTTTTTTCTCATCTATATTATTTATTATTGTCTCTCTTTCCTTTCTCTTTTGTAGTCTTCTGCCACCTCTCCCTCCTCTATACTTAAGCTTCTTTTCCTTGTTCTGGGTAGGTACGGGGTCTGTGTGTGAGGTAGATTGTGTGTGCGAATGTCTAAAAAATTATCCTCAATCTCTGAGTCAATCGACAGTAATTGGTACCTGTTGTTGTGGGAGTAATTAGGTGGTGACTTGGGAACATCTGGATATTTATGGCCAAATCTAGGTCTCTGGGGTCTTGGTGTAGGTGTTGTGGATTGAGTGTAACTGGACTTATTTGTGGTAGTGCGGTGAGGGAAATTTTGATAATCTGGTGATTTGTGATATTTGTTGGTGTGATGGTTGGATGTCTTGTAGTTGTGTGATACTCTGTATCTATTCGGTGAAGAGTGTTGTATATCATAATTTTTTTGGGAATGGGTGGGAGGTCTTTGTCTGTTTTGAGGATAGTAATATATTCATATATATTCTTCCATATTTATTTATTTATTTTCTTATTTATTTACCCATTTATTTTCCCGTTATTTATTATTATTATCTCTATATTTATTTTTATTTTTATTCTATTTTTATCTAATTTTTATATTTATTTTTATTTTTATTATTTTTACCTATATATATATTTTTTCTCACATTATTCTCTTATATTCTGTTGCTACAGTAGAAGTTACAATTTTTCTTATTCTTACTTTTCTTCTTCCATGACTATTTTATTTATATTTATTTTCATTTTATATTCATTTCCCACTACTTACTCAGAAGTTGTCTCTGTTTGTTTATAAGGCAACTATTCAGTTTGTACATATTCTTGTCATCCCTGTATATCCATTACACTCACACACATATCCACTTTACATATTTACCTATTCATACTCTGTCTACATATACACATTTCTCTTTCTTCACTTTTTTCACTATTCCATAGTTTGCTTTTTTCCCCCCCCTTTTTTTTTTCTTTTTATTTTCATTATGCTCGTTTTTATTTTTCCCTGTACATTCTGTACCATGCACTTCGACTAATATCACCATTACTCTATGCAGCTTGCTCGTTTACTAGACGGAGGTGTGCTTTGTAGTGCCGACCTCCGTCTAGACTACATTGCCCAATGCTCATTGCGGTATGCCACGTGATCGCGGAAGATCGCGATCACGTGTCTATCTGTTCTTCCCACTCATCCGGTCCCCTCATGCCCCTTGCTGTGCACTACATTACCCAATAGGCTTTAGGGAACTCCATGTGATCGCGGCTATCCGCGATCACGTGATCGAGTACTCCCTTTACATTTTTATCCTTCTTACATAATAATACTCGTTTTAAAGTTATAATTAAGGGTTTTATTTATTTTCTTATTATTATCAGTATAGACTTGTATTTTTTCTGTTTTAATATGTATTTGTATTTTATACTGTGTATTGATGACGTCATTTTGGCGCTAAAATTTGAATAAGCATGTGTTTTCTTAGCTTATTTAAGCATCTATGTACCAGGCTGATTTTTACTATTGCCAGTTGATAAAGCCCTGTGTGGCGAAACGCGTTTTGGCTGTTTTTATATATTTATTATTTAATTAAAGGAATATTGGCTTTACCTAGAATTATTTTGCCATATATCCTTTATTCATTTATTTATTTATTTTACCTGGTCATATATTACTGTGAAGCTGATACCTGCTAAAGAATCCTAGGTGGGGACTATACCACCCAAACGAATAGATTGAGCAGTATATCCTGCTCATCCATATGTGAGTACCTGCATTTCTACTGTTTATACTTATTTTTATCATATCTACAGTGAGCACTATATTTGGTTGTTTTTCTTCCCCTTTTTTTATACCGAGGAATTATCTTCACCTTATCCCGCCAGTGGGGGGCAGACGCCACTGAATGCTTACTATACTTGAGCTAGTTTATGCTCAATAATAGGTGAGTAATATACCTCCCCTATACTCATCCTGCTCTTATTGGTCCTCAGTTTGCACTATTGGAGTTTCTTTGCTTTGTCGTTCCATGTATACCACGGAGTCATGACACCCCATGAATTAGAAGATCCATTCTCTTCATTGGAAATTCCTACATATCAAGCCTTCCACTAATTTATTGGAATATACAAGCAGACTATTAAGTATTGGGACTATTCATTATAACTGTTCCATTCCTTACTGTTAGAGTGTGTGCAAGTGGATTTATATTAATATTAATACTTTTATTCCTCTTCTTTTTGTCTTTTTGATCGTGTTCTATTTTATCTTTTTATTTATTTATTTTCATTGTTATTACACATCTATTTGTATTTAGCGCGACCTATTATTGTGTTTTTGCCATTTTCCCTTTGAGGTTATTAGAGGGAACCTCATACCCATAGGTTGCAGCTTTCGATTTGTTCACAGTCCTATTAGATCCCTCAGCGCTGATCCAATACCTATCTTTTGTTGATCCATACGGTGGTCTAAACCATCCATTCTAGCCTCCTGATTAACTAGGAGCTGTGGAATGTCAGCAGGTTCGATTATGGCCCTTTTGTAATGTCACGATTCCGGGAACCAAACACGCTAACTGTAACGGACCGTTTCAGCAGACAAGGGGTTAAAATCCGTTTAGGCGATATGCCCCTTTCTGAGAGACAGGCACAGCTACTGCAGAACACCAAACTCCCGAACTGGATACAAAATAGCACTCCAAACTGGAACCTCACGAATAGCTGCTAGCAGACGAACAGGAAAAGCATACATCAGCTTACACTCCTAGCAATCAGTCTCCAACAGCATACAGTGAATCCCACAAAAGAACGAGACGAGGCTCCGTGTTGAGGGTCAAGCAGTGGTCTGAGGTGCTGGCACACCCAGCCTGGTTTTTATTACAGTTGTTGCAAATACAGGACTGCCCACAGGGAGGGATAAAACAACCAATCACATCACAGTTACATCCCACAGATTCCCTCCCCTTATCCTGAGAGGAAACTCAATTATACATACAGTTAAACATACTTTTTACCCAACTTTCATAACTCTAAAACCATACATCACATTCACATAAAAATACATATCCACAATCAATCCATTCAGGGGAACAACATATAAAAATGGCATGAATCAGACCAGGAGTTCAAAAGTTAGTAAAAGTATCTTTTAAAACCCCTGCCAGCATGGCTTTCTGGCTCAGACCGGTTTTACAGAGGCCTCTATCCTGGAGACAATGGGGAAAGTAATCCAATTATCCAGGGATAGAGGCAGACTCCATTGAGCACATGGTTGCAAAAAGACATAAAACACTTTAAAATACATAAATTCACCTTTTACACATAACACAAAGACATTTCACATATCCCCAGATAGCTGGGATCTGAGCGCACAAAACTACCGAATAGCGCTCAGATACTATTCACACAGTTCAATTGCCATGGAGCTAAAGTCTTTCCCATAGTCTTTCATTATATGAATGGGCTCCATGGCATAGCTATCTGGGGTATCACCGCTCACACAGGGCAAGTACTGAATGACCCCACTGTATTTAAAGGGCCAGAATGAGTTACATGCACTCTGTTAGGGCCGAATAATGTTTTTAAAGGGCCCAATCTCCCAGGGCCATAGTCCAAAGGCAGCAGGCGGGCAGCCAGGCTTCTCCAATGCAATGTGGCGAGATTGCTCTCATCACATCTCTCCCCTTTTCCAAACAGACTAACAGGGTATCTGACCTCCTGCCGGTCAGTGCCCTTGTTAGTCCAGCAGCCCACCCACAAAACAGAAACAGCAATACAGCCCACCCACAATAACTGGTTACTACACCTGGGTAGAGGAGAAATTTGTCCATGTCCAGGTGCCTCACCATGGCTGTGTGGGGGACTGGTAGGCTGCCTTGGTGGGTTGCTGAGTGGGCAGAGACCAGCGGTACTCTGCCCTGATGCCAGCACTACCACGGGAGTAGTCTGGTTGAAGCCTGGTTGCTGGAGACCGACTGTCTCCCCTTTAAATACACCGCTCTGCTGCTGGAGATCGACTGTCTCCCCTTTAGTTACACAGCTCTGCTACTGGAGACCGACTGTCTCCCCTTTAGCTGCACCGCTCTGCTGCTGGAGACCGACTGTCTCCCCTTTAGTTACACAGCTCTGCTGCTGGAGACAGACTGTCTCCCCTTGGGCTAAACAGCCCTGTCGTGGGGGGGCAGGACCGACCGTCCCTACCCCCTGTGCTGGAAGTGCAGAGACCACAGTCCCATCTGCACAGGTGTGAGGCTTACAGTCTCCCCCTGGTACATTAAGCTGGTGCTGGGGAGAGGGGGTAACAAGCTCCTCTCCCATACATACTTCCAGTCTTTGCGGAGGGAGACTGACTGTCTCTCCTCCCAACACAGAGTCCTGCTGTTGGGGAAAGGAGGCTGGGCTCTCTATTCCCTGCTGGATACTCTGCCGCTGGGGAATGGAGACTGGGCTCCCAATTCCCTGCTGTATCTCCCGCTGGGGAATGGAGACTGGGCTCCCAATTCCCAACAAATAACACTGCCGCTGGAGAATGGAGACTGGGCTCCCGATTCCCGGCACATCACTCGGCCGCTGGGGAATGGAGACTGGACTCCCAATTCCCAAAAAATCATGCTGCTGCTGGGGGGCAGGAACAACTACCTCTGCCCCCTATAACTCAGCCTGCCGCTGGGGAGGGAGGACGCTGCTCTCCTCTCCCTGCACTTCACACTGCCACTGGGGAATGGAGAATGGGCTCCCAATTCCCTGTAGGACTGGTGGAGAGACCTCGGTCCCATCTCTACCGGCCACCTGGGGTTCTTCCCAGTAAAGCTCTACAATATCTTCCCAGCTAAAGGGGTCTGTCACAATGCTCTCCTGCTGGGTATCCTCGATGGAGCGGAACAGGTTTTTGTAATCTTGCTCCAGTTCCCACTCCAGGGTTGCGAGGTGTACCAAGTCTGGTCCCACTTCGTGGGGGTCATCCCAGTCTTGCATACCCTCCCTCCAGTCAAAGATATCATGGAACCGAATCTCTGCAGGGCTCCCAAAGTCAGGTTCTGTGAACGCCTCCCACAGCAAGCCAGGGCCATTAAACTCTTCTCCCTCTGGGTTATCGTGCTCCACTGTCCAGGGTGTATACCGAAAGAGTGCCTGGTAGGCATCCTCTAGCCACAGCTCCTGCCATACCCGGTGCTCGAGCTCCTTTACCCATTGCTCCAGAGGCTGCTCTCCCAGGAAGGGCATCCGCAGGGCCAGTCGTGTCTGCAATCACTGCTCTTCACTGGGGAGACTCTTGCCCCGCTGGTACTGTACATTATCCAAGGCCTGGTACCAGACGCCTTTCCTTAATGCATCCCGGCCATCCAGGTCCTCCTCCTCGTATAACACTGCTGGTTCCATTCTGGTGCTGTCAGGGTCGCTGTACTGAGACATGTGTTGCCCTCAAATTGTACAATCCAAAGAACTGGTGTCTGTAGCTGTCCTTCTGGCTGTAGGAACGATCCCGCCGCTTGCCACCAATTGTAACGGACCGTTTCAGCAGACAAGGGGTTAAAATCCGTTTAGGCGATATGCCCCTTTCTGAGAGACAGGCACAGCTACTGCAGAACACCAAACTCCCGAACTGGATACAAAATAGCACTCCAAACTGGAACCTCACGAATAGCTGCTAGCAGACGAACAGGAAAAGCATACATCAGCTTACACTCCTAGCAATCAGTCTCCAACAGCATACAGTGAATCCCACAAAAGAACGAGACGAGGCTCCGTGTTGAGGGTCAAGCAGTGGTCTGAGGTGCTGGCACACCCAGCCTGGTTTTTATTACAGTTGTTGCAAATACAGGACTGCCCACAGGGAGGGATAAAACAACCAATCACATCACAGTTACATCCCACAGATTCCCTCCCCTTATTCTTAGAGGAAACTCAATTATACATACAGTTAAACATACTTTTTACCCAACTTTCATAACTCTAAAACCATACATCACATTCACATAAAAATACATATCCACAATCAATCCATTCATTCAGGGGAACAACATATAAAAATGGCATGAATCAGACCAGGAGTTCAAAAGTTAGTAAAAGTATCTTTTAAAACCCCTGCCAGCATGGCTTTCTGGCTCAGACCGGTTTTACAGAGGCCTCTATCCTGGAGACAATGGGGAAAGTAATCCAATTATCCAGGGATAGAGGCAGACTCCATTGAGCACATGGTTGCAAAAAGACATAAAACACTTTAAAATACATAAAGTCACCTTTTACACATAACACACAGACATTTCACATATCCCCAGATAGCTGGGATCTGAGCGCACAAAACTACCGAATAGCGCTCAGATCCTATTCACACAGTTCAATTGCCATGGAGCTAAAGTCTTTCCCATAGTCTTTCATTATATGAATGGGCTCCATGGCATAGCTATCTGGGGTATCACCGCTCACACAGGGCAAGTACTGAATGACCCCACTGTATTTAAAGGGCCAGAATGAGTGACATGCACTCTGTTAGGGCCGAATACTCTTTTTAAAGGGCCCAATCTCCCAGGGCCATAGTCCAAAGGCAGCAGGCGGGCAGCCAGGCTTCTCCAATGCAATGTGGCGAGATTGCTCTCGTCACACTAACACACACACAGAAAAGGTGCAGTACCGGACCTTAGAGTGGCCGGGCTAAGCACACAAATAATAGTCAGGAGACAAGCCGAGTAAGGGGAACCAGAAGACAGAATAACGAGAAACAAGCCGAGGTCAAAGGGTAGGAGAAAGTCACAAAGTCAGATAAACAAGCCAGAGAGTACGTAACCACAAATACAAGTTCAGTAGCAATACTCGCAAGCAAAGACCACAACAGGGCAGAGAGGAACAGGAAAGGTAAGTATTTAAATCCATAGGTTAATTCTGATTGAATAATTTCCATTCAGAATTAACAATCACACGTGGGAGATATATAGACCTCCCACTGTGATTGAGGCACTGTGCCTTTAACGCCCGGTCAGGTGGCTGACCCCAGCGTTTCTTAAAACGGGCTGTCTCCCAGCGTGCAGATATTTTAAATGCAATTTTTTACACAAAAAAAAGCCTGATGCAATCTAATGTATTATTGCCCTACTTCAGAAATGTCCTCACTGCTTTCTTAATATCTTTGTTCCTTAGACAGTAAATAATTGGATTAAAAAGTGGAGTTCCCATCGTATATAAGAGCGATATAGCCTTACTGACATTGAATGAAGAATTAATAGAAGGAGTCATGTAAATTGCTATAAGAACCCCATAATATGTACACACTACGATCAAGTGAGAGCTGCAAGTGGAGAAAGATTTCAGTTTTCCACTGCTGTTGGATATTCTGGAGATCATTATGAAAATAGAAATATATGAGTAAAAGATGAAAGACAAGGGGAGAATTACAAGCGGTATTGAGAATGCAATGCTTGTCATTTTTACAATGGTGGAATCTGAACAGGATAATTGCAGAAGAGGAAGAAAATCACAGAAATAATGGTCGATTACGTGGGGTCCACAGAACACTAATTGATGTATTAGAAATGCAAAGAGTAATGACACTGCACAGGGTAAAATCCAAGACCAAATGGCCAAATGGAGACAGAGACGGTCATTTAAGATGGACGTGTAATGTAATGGTTTGCAAATAGCTAGATATCGGTCGTAGGACATCACCGTGAGAAAAAGGGTCTCTGCTGCACATGATAGAGTGTGAAAATGAAATTGTGTGATGCAGCCAGTAAGAGATATTGTGCTTTGTACATGTAAAATAACATGGAGCATATTAGGAGTTATATTGGTAGTGACCAAGATATCGGATGCAGATAAGTTACTAAGGAAGAAATACATTGGAGATTTCAGAATTGGGACGGTTGCCACCAGTGAAATGATCAGAAAATTAAAAGCTAATGTCAAAAAGTAGATAAAAAGCAATAAAATAAATAATATAGGGTTAATAATTAGAGGGTTCTGAAATCCCACAAGAATGACTTCTGTTACCTTTGTTTGGTTCATTTCGATAATCATCTGCACAAACAAAGTAAAAAGAAAAAAACTGTGTAAATTATTATTTTGGTTTATAACAACATTTCTTAGTGTTTTTTTTAATTTCTGCAAGTAATAACATGGATAGATAAAATTGTTCCTTTCTCAATCAAAAATGGGTACAAATGTAATTATTCACTAAATTCCAAATTGTAGCAAATTAAATCTGAATGGCAAAATCTTACTTGGAAAATACTTTATACACAAAATAATGTAACCAACTTTGATTCTGACATTTGTTTCAATTTCCATGTCATTTTCAAATAAATATTCCTGGTGCAAAGTTGATGAACTTACCATTTATTTAAGTGTGTCGATTACACCTGAAAACTTCAACGATATTTTGCTTTAAGTAATAGATTAACTTCTCAGTTACAAATCAAAGCTGTATTTTTTTTTTAATTAAGCTCTCACAGGTTTTGTGAACACAGAACAGCTTTGTAACAATGTGACAATACCTGCAACATAGACTTTATACCTTCAACGAGCTAGTCATGATGTCATTTTGCTTTGGGAATAAGTGGACGTGTATTGTACAGAGAGACAGGATGGGCCCCTTGTGTAGATAAAGAGGAATATACCAAATGTTATCTTTATTGCATATAATTTACTAATAAATAATGACTGACTGAAACACATTCTACCATTATGTATTAGGTTTATTTACATAGTTACATAATTACATCGCTGAAAAGAGACTTGCGTCCATCAAGTTCAGCCTTCCTCACATTTGTTTTTTTGCTGTTGATCTAAAAGAAGGCAATAAAAACAAACAGTTTGAAGCATAATTTTGCAACAAGCTAGGAAAAAAATTCCTTCTTGACCCCAAAATGTCAGATTTATCCTTGGATCAAGCAGTTATTACCCTACATTGAAAGATTATATCCTTGAATATTCTGTTTTTGCAAGTATGCATCTAGTAGCTGTTTGAACATCTGTATGGACTCTGATGAAACCACTTCTTCAGGCACAGAATTCCACATCCTGATTGTTCTTACAGTAAAAAAACCTTTCCTTTGCCTTAGACGAAATCTTCTTTCTTCCAGTCTAAACGCATGGCCTCGTGTCCTATGTAAAGTCCGGTTTGTGAATAGATTTCCACACAATGGTTTGTATTGGCCCCGAATATATTTGTATAATGTTATCATATCCCCTCTCAGGTGATGTTTTTCTAAACTAAATAGGTTTAAATTTGTTAACCTTTCTTCATAGCTGATATGTTCCATTCCTTTTATAAATTTTCCCGGCACATCACTCGGCCGCTGGGGAATGGAGACTGGACTCCCAATTCCCAAAAAAATCATGCTGCTGCTGGGGGGCAGGAACAACTACCTCTGCCCCCTATAACTCAGCCTGCCGCTGGGGAGGGAGGACGCTGCTCTCCTCTCCCTGCACTTCACACTGCCACTGGGGAATGGAGAATGGGCTCCCAATTCCCTGTAGGACCGGTGGAGAGACCTCGGTCCCATCTCTACCGGCCACCCGGGGTTCTTCCCAGTAAAGCTCTACAATATCTTCCCAGCTAAAGGGGTCTGTCACAATGCTCTCCTGCTGGGTATCCTCGATGGAGCGGAACAGGTTTTTGTAATCTTGCTCCAGTTCCCACTCCAGGGTTGCGAGGTGTACCAAGTCTGGTCCCACTTCGTGGGGGTCATCCCAGTCTTGCATACCCTCCCTCCAGTCAAAGATATCATGGAACCGAATCTCTGCAGGGCTCCCAAAGTCAGGTTCTGTGAACGCCTCCCACAGCAAGCCAGGGCCATTAAACTCTTCTCCCTCTGGGTTATCGTGCTCCACTGTCCAGGGTGTATACCGAAAGAGTGCCTGGTAGGCATCCTCTAGCCACAGCTCCTGCCATACCCGGTGCTCGAGCTCCTTTACCCATTGCTCCAGAGGCTGCTCTCCCAGGAAGGGCATCCGCAGGGCCAGTCGTGTCTGCAATCACTGCTCTTCACTGGGGAGACTCTTGCCCCGCTGGTACTGTACATTATCCAAGGCCTGGTACCAGACGCCTTTCCTTAATGCATCCCGGCCATCCAGGTCCTCCTCCTCGTATAACACTGCTGGTTCCATTCTGGTGCTGTCAGGGTCGCTGTACTGAGACATGTGTTGCCCTCAAATTGTACAATCCAAAGAACTGGTGTCTGTAGCTGTCCTTCTGGCTGTAGGAACGATCCCGCCGCTTGCCACCAATTGTAACGGACCGTTTCAGCAGACAAGGGGTTAAAATCCGTTTAGGCGATATGCCCCTTTCTGAGAGACAGGCACAGCTACTGCAGAACACCAAACTCCCGAACTGGATACAAAATAGCACTCCAAACTGGAACCTCACGAATAGCTGCTAGCAGACGAACAGGAAAAGCATACATCAGCTTACACTCCTAGCAATCAGTCTCCAACAGCATACAGTGAATCCCACAAAAGAACGAGACGAGGCTCCGTGTTGAGGGTCAAGCAGTGGTCTGAGGTGCTGGCACACCCAGCCTGGTTTTTATTACAGTTGTTGCAAATACAGGACTGCCCACAGGGAGGGATAAAACAACCAATCACATCACAGTTACATCCCACAGATTCCCTCCCCTTATCCTGAGAGGAAACTCAATTATACATACAGTTAAACATACTTTTTACCCAACTTTCATAACTCTAAAACCATACATCACATTCACATAAAAATACATATCCACAATCAATCCATTCAGGGGAACAACATATAAAAATGGCATGAATCAGACCAGGAGTTCAAAAGTTAGTAAAAGTATCTTTTAAAACCCCTGCCAGCATGGCTTTCTGGCTCAGACCGGTTTTACAGAGGCCTCTATCCTGGAGACAATGGGGAAAGTAATCCAATTATCCAGGGATAGAGGCAGACTCCATTGAGCACATGGTTGCAAAAAGACATAAAACACTTTAAAATACATAAAGTCACCTTTTACACATAACACACAGACATTTCACATATCCCCAGATAGCTGGGATCTGAGCGCACAAAACTACCGAATAGCGCTCAGATCCTATTCACACAGTTCAATTGCCATGGAGCTAAAGTCTTTCCCATAGTCTTTCATTATATGAATGGGCTCCATGGCATAGCTATCTGGGGTATCACCGCTCACACAGGGCAAGTACTGAATGACCCCACTGTATTTAAAGGGCCAGAATGAGTGACATGCACTCTGTTAGGGCCGAATACTCTTTTTAAAGGGCCCAATCTCCCAGGGCCATAGTCCAAAGGCAGCAGGCGGGCAGCCAGGCTTCTCCAATGCAATGTGGCGAGATTGCTCTCGTCACACTAACACACACACAGAAAAGGTGCAGTACCGGACCTTAGAGTGGCCGGGCTAAGCACACAAAGAATAGTCAGGAGACAAGCCGAGTAAGGGGAACCAGAAGACAGAATAACGAGAAACAAGCCGAGGTCAAAGGGTAGGAGAAAGTCACAAAGTCAGATAAACAAGCCAGAGAGTACGTAACCACAAATACAAGTTCAGTAGCAATACTCGCAAGCAAAGACCACAACAGGGCAGAGAGGAACAGGAAAGGTAAGTATTTAAATCCATAGGTTAATTCTGATTGAATAATTTCCAATCAGAATTAACAATCACACGTGGGAGATATATAGACCTCCCACTGTGATTGAGGCACTGTGCCTTTAACGCCCGGTCAGGTGGCTGACCCCAGCGTTTCTTAAAACGGGCTGTCTCCCAGCGTGCAGATATTTTAAATGCAATTTTTTACACAAAAAAAAGCCTGATGCAATCTAATGTATTATTGCCCTACTTCAGAAATGTCCCCACTGCTTTCTTAATATCTTTGTTCCTTAGACAGTAAATAATTGGATTAAAAAGTGGAGTTCCCATCGTATATAAGAGCGATATAGCCTTACTGACATTGAATGAAGAATTAATAGAAGGAGTCATGTAAATTGCTATAAGAACCCCATAATATGTACACACTACGATCAAGTGAGAGCTGCAAGTGGAGAAAGATTTCAGTTTTCCACTGCTGTTGGATATTCTGGAGATCATTATGAAAATAGAAATATATGAGTAAAAGATGAAAGACAAGGGGAGAATTACAAGCGGTATTGAGAATGCAATGCTTGTCATTTTTACAATGGTGGAATCTGAACAGGATAATTGCAGAAGAGGAAGAAAATCACAGAAATAATGGTCGATTACGTGGGGTCCACAGAACACTAATTGATGTATTAGAAATGCAAAGAGTAATGACACTGCACAGGGTAAAATCCAAGACCAAATGGCCAAATGGAGACAGAGACGGTCATTTAAGATGGACGTGTAATGTAATGGTTTGCAAATAGCTAGATATCGGTCGTAGGACATCACCGTGAGAAAAAGGGTCTCTGCTGCACATGATAGAGTGTGAAAATGAAATTGTGTGATGCAGCCAGTAAGAGATATTGTGCTTTGTACATGTAAAATAACATGGAGCATATTAGGAGTTATATTGGTAGTGACCAAGATATCGGATGCAGATAAGTTACTAAGGAAGAAATACATTGGAGATTTCAGAATTGGGACGGTTGCCACCAGTGAAATGATCAGAAAATTAAAAGCTAATGTCAAAAAGTAGATAAAAAGCAATAAAATAAATAATATAGGGTTAATAATTAGAGGGTTCTGAAATCCCACAAGAATGACTTCTGTTACCTTTGTTTGGTTCATTTCGATAATCATCTGCACAAACAAAGTAAAAAGAAAAAAACTGTGTAAATTATTATTTTGGTTTATAACAACATTTCTTAGTGTTTTTTTTAATTTCTGCAAGTAATAACATGGATAGATAAAATTGTTCCTTTCTCAATCAAAAATGGGTACAAATGTAATTATTCACTAAATTCCAAATTGTAGCAAATTAAATCTGAATGGCAAAATCTTACTTGGAAAATACTTTATACACAAAATAATGTAACCAACTTTGATTCTGACATTTGTTTCAATTTCCATGTCATTTTCAAATAAATATTCCTGGTGCAAAGTTGATGAACTTACCATTTATTTAAGTGTGTCGATTACACCTGAAAACTTCAACGATATTTTGCTTTAAGTAATAGATTAACTTCTCAGTTACAAATCAAAGCTGTATTTTTTTTTTAATTAAGCTCTCACAGGTTTTGTGAACACAGAACAGCTTTGTAACAATGTGACAATACCTGCAACATAGACTTTATACCTTCAACGAGCTAGTCATGATGTCATTTTGCTTTGGGAATAAGTGGACGTGTATTGTACAGAGAGACAGGATGGGCCCCTTGTGTAGATAAAGAGGAATATACCAAATGTTATCTTTATTGCATATAATTTACTAATAAATAATGACTGACTGAAACACATTCTACCATTATGTATTAGGTTTATTTACATAGTTACATAATTACATCGCTGAAAAGAGACTTGCGTCCATCAAGTTCAGCCTTCCTCACATTTGTTTTTTTGCTGTTGATCTAAAAGAAGGCAATAAAAACAAACAGTTTGAAGCATAATTTTGCAACAAGCTAGGAAAAAAATTCCTTCTTGACCCGAAAATGTCAGATTTATCCTTGGATCAAGCAGTTATTACCCTACATTGAAAGATTATATCCTTGAATATTCTGTTTTTGCAAGTATGCATCTAGTAGCTGTTTGAACATCTGTATGGACTCTGATGAAACCACTTCTTCAGGCAGAGAATTCCACATCCTGATTGTTCTTACAGTAAAAAAACCTTTCCTTTGCCTTAGACGAAATCTTCTTTCTTCCAGTCTAAACGCATGGCCTCGTGTCCTATGTAAAGTCCGGTTTGTGAATAGATTTCCACACAATGGTTTGTATTGGCCCCGAATATATTTGTATAATGTTATCATATCCCCTCTCAGGTGATGTTTTTCTAAACTAAATAGGTTTAAATTTGTTAACCTTTCTTCATAGCTGATATGTTCCATTCCTTTTATAAATTTTCCCGGCACATCACTCGGCCGCTGGGGAATGGAGACTGGACTCCCAATTCCCAAAAAATCATGCTGCTGCTGGGG
The DNA here is from genome assembly GCF_036172605.1 of Pelobates fuscus. NCBI lineage: Eukaryota > Metazoa > Chordata > Amphibia > Anura > Pelobatidae > Pelobates > Pelobates fuscus. Next base: position 415,688,522 of record NC_086319.1, read on the forward strand.
GGCAGGAACAACTACCTCTGCCCCCTATAACTCAGCCTGCCGCTGGGGAGGGAGGACGCTGCTCTCCTCTCCCTGCACTTCACACTGCCACTGGGGAATGGAGAATGGGCTCCCAATTCCCTGTAGGACCGGTGGAGAGACCTCGGTCCCATCTCTACCGGCCACCTGGGGTTCTTCCCAGTAAAGCTCTACAATATCTTCCCAGCTAAAGGGGTCTGTCACAATGCTCTCCTGCTGGGTATCCTCGATGGAGCGGAACAGGTTTTTGTAATCTTGCTCCAGTTCCCACTCCAGGGTTGCGAGGTGTACCAAGTCTGGTCCCACTTCGTGGGGGTCATCCCAGTCTTGCATACCCTCCCTCCAGTCAAAGATATCATGGAACCGAATCTCTGCAGGGCTCCCAAAGTCAGGTTCTGTGAACGCCTCCCACAGCAAGCCAGGGCCATTAAACTCTTCTCCCTCTGGGTTATCGTGCTCCACTGTCCAGGGTGTATACCGAAAGAGTGCCTGGTAGGCATCCTCTAGCCACAGCTCCTGCCATACCCGGTGCTCGAGCTCCTTTACCCATTGCTCCAGAGGCTGCTCTCCCAGGAAGGGCATCCGCAGGGCCAGTCGTGTCTGCAATCACTGCTCTTCACTGGGGAGACTCTTGCCCCGCTGGTACTGTACATTATCCAAGGCCTGGTACCAGACGCCTTTCCTTAATGCATCCCGGCCATCCAGGTCCTCCTCCTCGTATAACACTGCTGGTTCCATTCTGGTGCTGTCAGGGTCGCTGTACTGAGACATGTGTTGCCCTCAAATTGTACAATCCAAAGAACTGGTGTCTGTAGCTGTCCTTCTGGCTGTAGGAACGATCCCGCCGCTTGCCACCAATTGTAACGGACCGTTTCAGCAGACAAGGGGTTAAAATCCGTTTAGGCGATATGCCCCTTTCTGGCATATCGCTAAACGGATTTTAACTTAGCTACTTCCCGAACTGGATACAAAATAGCACTCCAAACTGGAACCTCACGAATAGCTGCTAGCAGACGAACAGGAAAAGCATACATCAGCTTACACTCCTAGCAATCAGTCTCCAACAGCATACAGTGAATCCCACAAAAGAACGAGACGAGGCTCCGTGTTGAGGGTCAAGCAGTGGTCTGAGGTGCTGGCACACCCAGCCTGGTTTTTATTACAGTTGTTGCAAATACAGGACTGCCCACAGGGAGGGATAAAACAACCAATCACATCACAGTTACATCCCACAGATTCCCTCCCCTTATCCTGAGAGGAAACTCAATTATACATACAGTTAAACATACTTTTTACCCAACTTTCATAACTCTAAAACCATACATCACATTCACATAAAAATACATATCCACAATCAATCCATTCATTCAGGGGAACAACATATAAAAATGGCATGAATCAGACCAGGAGTTCAAAAGTTAGTAAAAGTATCTTTTAAAACCCCTGCCAGCATGGCTTTCTGGCTCAGACCGGTTTTACAGAGGCCTCTATCCTGGAGACAATGGGGAAAGTAATCCAATTATCCAGGGATAGAGGCAGACTCCATTGAGCACATGGTTGCAAAAAGACATAAAACACTTTAAAATACATAAAGTCACCTTTTACACATAACACACAGACATTTCACATATCCCCAGATAGCTGGGATCTGAGCGCACAAAACTACCGAATAGCGCTCAGATCCTATTCACACAGTTCAATTGCCATGGAGCTAAAGTCTTTCCCATAGTCTTTCATTATATGAATGGGCTCCATGGCATAGCTATCTGGGGTATCACCGCTCACACAGGGCAAGTACTGAATGACCCCACTGTATTTAAAGGGCCAGAATGAGTGACATGCACTCTGTTAGGGCCGAATACTCTTTTTAAAGGGCCCAATCTCCCAGGGCCATAGTCCAAAGGCAGCAGGCGGGCAGCCAGGCTTCTCCAATGCAATGTGGCGAGATTGCTCTCGTCACACTAACACACACACAGAAAAGGTGCAGTACCGGACCTTAGAGTGGCCGGGCTAAGCACACAAAGAATAGTCAGGAGACAAGCCGAGTAAGGGGAACCAGAAGACAGAATAACGAGAAACAAGCCGAGGTCAAAGGGTAGGAGAAAGTCACAAAGTCAGATAAACAAGCCAGAGAGTACGTAACCACAAATACAAGTTCAGTAGCAATACTCGCAAGCAAAGACCACAACAGGGCAGAGAGGAACAGGAAAGGTAAGTATTTAAATCCATAGGTTAATTCTGATTGAATAATTTCCAATCAGAATTAACAATCACACGTGGGAGATATATAGACCTCCCACTGTGATTGAGGCACTGTGCCTTTAACGCCCGGTCAGGTGGCTGACCCCAGCGTTTCTTAAAACGGGCTGTCTCCCAGCGTGCAGATATTTTAAATGCAATTTTTTACACAAAAAAAAGCCTGATGCAATCTAATGTATTATTGCCCTACTTCAGAAATGTCCTCACTGCTTTCTTAATATCTTTGTTCCTTAGACAGTAAATAATTGGATTAAAAAGTGGAGTTCCCATCGTATATAAGAGCGATATAGCCTTACTGACATTGAATGAAGAATTAATAGAAGGAGTCATGTAAATTGCTATAAGAACCCCATAATATGTACACACTACGATCAAGTGAGAGCTGCAAGTGGAGAAAGATTTCAGTTTTCCACTGCTGTTGGATATTCTGGAGATCATTATGAAAATAGAAATATATGAGTAAAAGATGAAAGACAAGGGGAGAATTACAAGCGGTATTGAGAATGCAATGCTTGTCATTTTTACAATGGTGGAATCTGAACAGGATAATTGCAGAAGAGGAAGAAAATCACAGAAATAATGGTCGATTACGTGGGGTCCACAGAACACTAATTGATGTATTAGAAATGCAAAGAGTAATGACACTGCACAGGGTAAAATCCAAGACCAAATGGCCAAATGGAGACAGAGACGGTCATTTAAGATGGACGTGTAATGTAATGGTTTGCAAATAGCTAGATATCGGTCGTAGGACATCACCGTGAGAAAAAGGGTCTCTGCTGCACATGATAGAGTGTGAAAATGAAATTGTGTGATGCAGCCAGTAAGAGATATTGTGCTTTGTACATGTAAAATAACATGGAGCATATTAGGAGTTATATTGGTAGTGACCAAGATATCGGATGCAGATAAGTTACTAAGGAAGAAATACATTGGAGATTTCAGAATTGGGACGGTTGCCACCAGTGAAATGATCAGAAAATTAAAAGCTAATGTCAAAAAGTAGATAAAAAGCAATAAAATAAATAATATAGGGTTAATAATTAGAGGGTTCTGAAATCCCACAAGAATGACTTCTGTTACCTTTGTTTGGTTCATTTCGATAATCATCTGCACAAACAAAGTAAAAAGAAAAAAACTGTGTAAATTATTATTTTGGTTTATAACAACATTTCTTAGTGTTTTTTTTAATTTCTGCAAGTAATAACATGGATAGATAAAATTGTTCCTTTCTCAATCAAAAATGGGTACAAATGTAATTATTCACTAAATTCCAAATTGTAGCAAATTAAATCTGAATGGCAAAATCTTACTTGGAAAATACTTTATACACAAAATAATGTAACCAACTTTGATTCTGACATTTGTTTCAATTTCCATGTCATTTTCAAATAAATATTCCTGGTGCAAAGTTGATGAACTTACCATTTATTTAAGTGTGTCGATTACACCTGAAAACTTCAACGATATTTTGCTTTAAGTAATAGATTAACTTCTCAGTTACAAATCAAAGCTGTATTTTTTTTTTAATTAAGCTCTCACAGGTTTTGTGAACACAGAACAGCTTTGTAACAATGTGACAATACCTGCAACATAGACTTTATACCTTCAACGAGCTAGTCATGATGTCATTTTGCTTTGGGAATAAGTGGACGTGTATTGTACAGAGAGACAGGATGGGCCCCTTGTGTAGATAAAGAGGAATATACCAAATGTTATCTTTATTGCATATAATTTACTAATAAATAATGACTGACTGAAACACATTCTACCATTATGTATTAGGTTTATTTACATAGTTACATAATTACATCGCTGAAAAGAGACTTGCGTCCATCAAGTTCAGCCTTCCTCACATTTGTTTTTTTGCTGTTGATCTAAAAGAAGGCAATAAAAACAAACAGTTTGAAGCATAATTTTGCAACAAGCTAGGAAAAAAATTCCTTCTTGACCCGAAAATGTCAGATTTATCCTTGGATCAAGCAGTTATTACCCTACATTGAAAGATTATATCCTTGAATATTCTGTTTTTGCAAGTATGCATCTAGTAGCTGTTTGAACATCTGTATGGACTCTGATGAAACCACTTCTTCAGGCAGAGAATTCCACATCCTGATTGTTCTTACAGTAAAAAAACCTTTCCTTTGCCTTAGACGAAATCTTCTTTCTTCCAGTCTAAACGCATGGCCTCGTGTCCTATGTAAAGTCCGGTTTGTGAATAGATTTCCACACAATGGTTTGTATTGGCCCCGAATATATTTGTATAATGTTATCATATCCCCTCTCAGGTGATGTTTTTCTAAACTAAATAGGTTTAAATTTGTTAACCTTTCTTCATAGCTGATATGTTCCATTCCTTTTATAAATTTTCCCGGCACATCACTCGGCCGCTGGGGAATGGAGACTGGACTCCCAATTCCCAAAAAATCATGCTGCTGCTGGGGGGCAGGAACAACTACCTCTGCCCCCTATAACTCAGCCTGCCGCTGGGGAGGGAGGACGCTGCTCTCCTCTCCCTGCACTTCACACTGCCACTGGGGAATGGAGAATGGGCTCCCAATTCCCTGTAGGACCGGTGGAGAGACCTCGGTCCCATCTCTACCGGCCACCTGGGGTTCTTCCCAGTAAAGCTCTACAATATCTTCCCAGCTAAAGGGGTCTGTCACAATGCTCTCCTGCTGGGTATCCTCGATGGAGCGGAACAGGTTTTTGTAATCTTGCTCCAATTCCCACTCCAGGGTTGCGAGGTGTACCAAGTCTGGTCCCACTTCGTGGGGGTCATCCCAGTCTTGCATACCCTCCCTCCAGTCAAAGATATCATGGAACCGAATCTCTGCAGGGCTCCCAAAGTCAGGTTCTGTGAACGCCTCCCACAGCAAGCCAGGGCCATTAAACTCTTCTCCCTCTGGGTTATCGTGCTCCACTGTCCAGGGTGTATACCGAAAGAGTGCCTGGTAGGCATCCTCTAGCCACAGCTCCTGCCATACCCGGTGCTCGAGCTCCTTTACCCATTGCTCCAGAGGCTGCTCTCCCAGGAAGGGCATCCGCAGGGCCAGTCGTGTCTGCAATCACTGCTCTTCACTGGGGAGACTCTTGCCCCGCTGGTACTGTACATTATCCAAGGCCTGGTACCAGACGCCTTTCCTTAATGCATCCCGGCCATCCAGGTCCTCCTCCTCGTATAACACTGCTGGTTCCATTCTGGTGCTGTCAGGGTCGCTGTACTGAGACATGTGTTGCCCTCAAATTGTACAATCCAAAGAACTGGTGTCTGTAGCTGTCCTTCTGGCTGTAGGAACGATCCCGCCGCTTGCCACCAATTGTAACGGACCGTTTCAGCAGACAAGGGGTTAAAATCCGTTTAGGCGATATGCCCCTTTCTGAGAGACAGGCACAGCTACTGCAGAACACCAAACTCCCGAACTGGATACAAAATAGCACTCCAAACTGGAACCTCACGAATAGCTGCTAGCAGACGAACAGGAAAAGCATACATCAGCTTACACTCCTAGCAATCAGTCTCCAACAGCATACAGTGAATCCCACAAAAGAACGAGACGAGGCTCCGTGTTGAGGGTCAAGCAGTGGTCTGAGGTGCTGGCACACCCAGCCTGGTTTTTATTACAGTTGTTGCAAATACAGGACTGCCCACAGGGAGGGATAAAACAACCAATCACATCACAGTTACATCCCACAGATTCCCTCCCCTTATCCTGAGAGGAAACTCAATTATACATACAGTTAAACATACTTTTTACCCAACTTTCATAACTCTAAAACCATACATCACATTCACATAAAAATACATATCCACAATCAATCCATTCAGGGGAACAACATATAAAAATGGCATGAATCAGACCAGGAGTTCAAAAGTTAGTAAAAGTATCTTTTAAAACCCCTGCCAGCATGGCTTTCTGGCTCAGACCGGTTTTACAGAGGCCTCTATCCTGGAGACAATGGGGAAAGTAATCCAATTATCCAGGGATAGAGGCAGACTCCATTGAGCACATGGTTGCAAAAAGACATAAAACACTTTAAAATACATAAAGTCACCTTTTACACATAACACACAGACATTTCACATATCCCCAGATAGCTGGGATCTGAGCGCACAAAACTACCGAATAGCGCTCAGATCCTATTCACACAGTTCAATTGCCATGGAGCTAAAGTCTTTCCCATAGTCTTTCATTATATGAATGGGCTCCATGGCATAGCTATCTGGGGTATCACCGCTCACACAGGGCAAGTACTGAATGACCCCACTGTATTTAAAGGGCCAGAATGAGTGACATGCACTCTGTTAGGGCCGAATACTCTTTTTAAAGGGCCCAATCTCCCAGGGCCATAGTCCAAAGGCAGCAGGCGGGCAGCCAGGCTTCTCCAATGCAATGTGGCGAGATTGCTCTCGTCACACTAACACACACACAGAAAAGGTGCAGTACCGGACCTTAGAGTGGCCGGGCTAAGCACACAAAGAATAGTCAGGAGACAAGCCGAGTAAGGGGAACCAGAAGACAGAATAACGAGAAACAAGCCGAGGTCAAAGGGTAGGAGAAAGTCACAAAGTCAGATAAACAAGCCAGAGAGTACGTAACCACAAATACAAGTTCAGTAGCAATACTCGCAAGCAAAGACCACAACAGGGCAGAGAGGAACAGGAAAGGTAAGTATTTAAATCCATAGGTTAATTCTGATTGAATAATTTCCAATCAGAATTAACAATCACACGTGGGAGATATATAGACCTCCCACTGTGATTGAGGCACTGTGCCTTTAACGCCCGGTCAGGTGGCTGACCCCAGCGTTTCTTAAAACGGGCTGTCTCCCAGCGTGCAGATATTTTAAATGCAATTTTTTACACAAAAAAAAGCCTGATGCAATCTAATGTATTATTGCCCTACTTCAGAAATGTCCCCACTGCTTTCTTAATATCTTTGTTCCTTAGACAGTAAATAATTGGATTAAAAAGTGGAGTTCCCATCGTATATAAGAGCGATATAGCCTTACTGACATTGAATGAAGAATTAATAGAAGGAGTCATGTAAATTGCTATAAGAACCCCATAATATGTACACACTACGATCAAGTGAGAGCTGCAAGTGGAGAAAGATTTCAGTTTTCCACTGCTGTTGGATATTCTGGAGATCATTATGAAAATAGAAATATATGAGTAAAAGATGAAAGACAAGGGGAGAATTACAAGCGGTATTGAGAATGCAATGCTTGTCATTTTTACAATGGTGGAATCTGAACAGGATAATTGCAGAAGAGGAAGAAAATCACAGAAATAATGGTCGATTACGTGGGGTCCACAGAACACTAATTGATGTATTAGAAATGCAAAGAGTAATGACACTGCACAGGGTAAAATCCAAGACCAAATGGCCAAATGGAGACAGAGACGGTCATTTAAGATGGACGTGTAATGTAATGGTTTGCAAATAGCTAGATATCGGTCGTAGGACAACACCGTGAGAAAAAGGGTCTCTGCTGCACATGATAGAGTGTGAAAATGAAATTGTGTGATGCAGCCAGTAAGAGATATTGTGCTTTGTACATGTAAAATAACATGGAGCATATTAGGAGTTATATTGGTAGTGACCAAGATATCGGATGCAGATAAGTTACTAAGGAAGAAATACATTGGAGATTTCAGAATTGGGACGGTTGCCACCAGTGAAATGATCAGAAAATTAAAAGCTAATGTCAAAAAGTAGATAAAAAGCAATAAAATAAATAATATAGGGTTAATAATTAGAGGGTTCTGAAATCCCACAAGAATGACTTCTGTTACCTTTGTTTGGTTCATTTCGATAATCATCTGCACAAACAAAGTAAAAAGAAAAAAACTGTGTAAATTATTATTTTGGTTTATAACAACATTTCTTAGTGTTTTTTTTAATTTCTGCAAGTAATAACATGGATAGATAAAATTGTTCCTTTCTCAATCAAAAATGGGTACAAATGTAATTATTCACTAAATTCCAAATTGTAGCAAATTAAATCTGAATGGCAAAATCTTACTTGGAAAATACTTTATACACAAAATAATGTAACCAACTTTGATTCTGACATTTGTTTCAATTTCCATGTCATTTTCAAATAAATATTCCTGGTGCAAAGTTGATGAACTTACCATTTATTTAAGTGTGTCGATTACACCTGAAAACTTCAACGATATTTTGCTTTAAGTAATAGATTAACTTCTCAGTTACAAATCAAAGCTGTATTTTTTTTTTAATTAAGCTCTCACAGGTTTTGTGAACACAGAACAGCTTTGTAACAATGTGACAATACCTGCAACATAGACTTTATACCTTCAACGAGCTAGTCATGATGTCATTTTGCTTTGGGAATAAGTGGACGTGTATTGTACAGAGAGACAGGATGGGCCCCTTGTGTAGATAAAGAGGAATATACCAAATGTTATCTTTATTGCATATAATTTACTAATAAATAATGACTGACTGAAACACATTCTACCATTATGTATTAGGTTTATTTACATAGTTACATAATTACATCGCTGAAAAGAGACTTGCGTCCATCAAGTTCAGCCTTCCTCACATTTGTTTTTTTGCTGTTGATCTAAAAGAAGGCAATAAAAACAAACAGTTTGAAGCATAATTTTGCAACAAGCTAGGAAAAAAATTCCTTCTTGACCCGAAAATGTCAGATTTATCCTTGGATCAAGCAGTTATTACCCTACATTGAAAGATTATATCCTTGAATATTCTGTTTTTGCAAGTATGCATCTAGTAGCTGTTTGAACATCTGTATGGACTCTGATGAAACCACTTCTTCAGGCAGAGAATTCCACATCCTGATTGTTCTTACAGTAAAAAAACCTTTCCTTTGCCTTAGACGAAATCTTCTTTCTTCCAGTCTAAACGCATGGCCTCGTGTCCTATGTAAAGTCCGGTTTGTGAATAGATTTCCACACAATGGTTTGTATTGGCCCCGAATATATTTGTATAATGTTATCATATCCCCTCTCAGGTGATGTTTTTCTAAACTAAATAGGTTTAAATTTGTTAACCTTTCTTCATAGCTGATATGTTCCATTCCTTTTATAAATTTTCCCGGCACATCACTCGGCCGCTGGGGAATGGAGACTGGACTCCCAATTCCCAAAAAATCATGCTGCTGCTGGGGGGCAGGAACAACTACCTCTGCCCCCTATAACTCAGCCTGCCGCTGGGGAGGGAGGACGCTGCTCTCCTCTCCCTGCACTTCACACTGCCACTGGGGAATGGAGAATGGGCTCCCAATTCCCTGTAGGACCGGTGGAGAGACCTCGGTCCCATCTCTACCGGCCACCTGGGGTTCTTCCCAGTAAAGCTCTACAATATCTTCCCAGCTAAAGGGGTCTGTCACAATGCTCTCCTGCTGGGTATCCTCGATGGAGCGGAACAGGTTTTTGTAATCTTGCTCCAGTTCCCACTCCAGGGTTGCGAGGTGTACCAAGTCTGGTCCCACTTCGTGGGGGTCATCCCAGTCTTGCATACCCTCCCTCCAGTCAAAGATATCATGGAACCGAATCTCTGCAGGGCTCCCAAAGTCAGGTTCTGTGAACGCCTCCCACAGCAAGCCAGGGCCATTAAACTCTTCTCCCTCTGGGTTATCGTGCTCCACTGTCCAGGGTGTATACCGAAAGAGTGCCTGGTAGGCATCCTCTAGCCACAGATCCTGCCATACCCGGTGCTCGAGCTCCTTTACCCATTGCTCCAGAGGCTGCTCTCCCAGGAAGGGCATCCGCAGGGCCAGTCGTGTCTGCAATCACTGCTCTTCACTGGGGAGACTCTTGCCCCGCTGGTACTGTACATTATCCAAGGCCTGGTACCAGACGCCTTTCCTTAATGCATCCCGGCCATCCAGGTCCTCCTCCTCGTATAACACTGCTGGTTCCATTCTGGTGCTGTCAGGGTCGCTGTACTGAGACATGTGTTGCCCTCAAATTGTACAATCCAAAGAACTGGTGTCTGTAGCTGTCCTTCTGGCTGTAGGAACGATCCCGCCGCTTGCCACCAATTGTAACGGACCGTTTCAGCAGACAAGGGGTTAAAATCCGTTTAGGCGATATGCCCCTTTCTGAGAGACAGGCACAGCTACTGCAGAACACCAAACTCCCGAACTGGATACAAAATAGCACTCCAAACTGGAACCTCACGAATAGCTGCTAGCAGACGAACAGGAAAAGCATACATCAGCTTACACTCCTAGCAATCAGTCTCCAACAGCATACAGTGAATCCCACAAAAGAACGAGACGAGGCTCCGTGTTGAGGGTCAAGCAGTGGTCTGAGGTGCTGGCACACCCAGCCTGGTTTTTATTACAGTTGTTGCAAATACAGGACTGCCCACAGGGAGGGATAAAACAACCAATCACATCACAGTTACATCCCACAGATTCCCTCCCCTTATCCTGAGAGGAAACTCAATTATACATACAGTTAAACATACTTTTTACCCAACTTTCATAACTCTAAAACCATACATCACATTCACATAAAAATACATATCCACAATCAATCCATTCATTCAGGGGAACAACATATAAAAATGGCATGAATCAGACCAGGAGTTCAAAAGTTAGTAAAAGTATCTTTTAAAACCCCTGCCAGCATGGCTTTCTGGCTCAGACCGGTTTTACAGAGGCCTCTATCCTGGAGACAATGGGGAAAGTAATCCAATTATCCAGGGATAGAGGCAGACTCCATTGAGCACATGGTTGCAAAAAGACATAAAACACTTTAAAATACATAAAGTCACCTTTTACACATAACACACAGACATTTCACATATCCCCAGATAGCTGGGATCTGAGCGCACAAAACTACCGAATAGCGCTCAGATCCTATTCACACAGTTCAATTGCCATGGAGCTAAAGTCTTTCCCATAGTCTTTCATTATATGAATGGGCTCCATGGCATAGCTATCTGGGGTATCACCGCTCACACAGGGCAAGTACTGAATGACCCCACTGTATTTAAAGGGCCAGAATGAGTGACATGCACTCTGTTAGGGCCGAATACTCTTTTTAAAGGGCCCAATCTCCCAGGGCCATAGTCCAAAGGCAGCAGGCGGGCAGCCAGGCTTCTCCAATGCAATGTGGCGAGATTGCTCTCGTCACACTAACACACACACAGAAAAGGTGCAGTACCGGACCTTAGAGTGGCCGGGCTAAGCACACAAATAATAGTCAGGAGACAAGCCGAGTAAGGGGAACCAGAAGACAGAATAACGAGAAACAAGCCGAGGTCAAAGGGTAGGAGAAAGTCACAAAGTCAGATAAACAAGCCAGAGAGTACGTAACCACAAATACAAGTTCAGTAGCAATACTCGCAAGCAAAGACCACAACAGGGCAGAGAGGAACAGGAAAGGTAAGTATTTAAATCCATAGGTTAATTCTGATTGAATAATTTCCAATCAGAATTAACAATCACACGTGGGAGATATATAGACCTCCCACTGTGATTGAGGCACTGTGCCTTTAACGCCCGGTCAGGTGGCTGACCCCAGCGTTTCTTAAAACGGGCTGTCTCCCAGCGTGCAGATATTTTAAATGCAATTTTTTACACAAAAAAAAGCCTGATGCAATCTAATGTATTATTGCCCTACTTCAGAAATGTCCTCACTGCTTTCTTAATATCTTTGTTCCTTAGACAGTAAATAATTGGATTAAAAAGTGGAGTTCCCATCGTATATAAGAGCGATATAGCCTTACTGACATTGAATGAAGAATTAATAGAAGGAGTCATGTAAATTGCTATAAGAACCCCATAATATGTACACACTACGATCAAGTGAGAGCTGCAAGTGGAGAAAGATTTCAGTTTTCCACTGCTGTTGGATATTCTGGAGATCATTATGAAAATAGAAATATATGAGTAAAAGATGAAAGACAAGGGGAGAATTACAAGCGGTATTGAGAATGCAATGCTTGTCATTTTTACAATGGTGGAATCTGAACAGGATAATTGCAGAAGAGGAAGAAAATCACAGAAATAATGGTCGATTACGTGGGGTCCACAGAACACTAATTGATGTATTAGAAATGCAAAGAGTAATGACACTGCACAGGGTAAAATCCAAGACCAAATGGCCAAATGGAGACAGAGACGGTCATTTAAGATGGACGTGTAATGTAATGGTTTGCAAATAGCTAGATATCGGTCGTAGGACATCACCGTGAGAAAAAGGGTCTCTGCTGCACATGATAGAGTGTGAAAATGAAATTGTGTGATGCAGCCAGTAAGAGATATTGTGCTTTGTACATGTAAAATAACATGGAGCATATTAGGAGTTATATTGGTAGTGACCAAGATATCGGATGCAGATAAGTTACTAAGGAAGAAATACATTGGAGATTTCAGAATTGGGACGGTTGCCACCAGTGAAATGATCAGAAAATTAAAAGCTAATGTCAAAAAGTAGATAAAAAGCAATAAAATAAATAATATAGGGTTAATAATTAGAGGGTTCTGAAATCCCACAAGAATGACTTCTGTTACCTTTGTTTGGTTCATTTCGATAATCATCTGCACAAACAAAGTAAAAAGAAAAAAACTGTGTAAATTATTATTTTGGTTTATAACAACATTTCTTAGTGTTTTTTTTAATTTCTGCAAGTAATAACATGGATAGATAAAATTGTTCCTTTCTCAATCAAAAATGGGTACAAATGTAATTATTCACTAAATTCCAAATTGTAGCAAATTAAATCTGAATGGCAAAATCTTACTTGGAAAATACTTTATACACAAAATAATGTAACCAACTTTGATTCTGACATTTGTTTCAATTTCCATGTCATTTTCAAATAAATATTCCTGGTGCAAAGTTGATGAACTTACCATTTATTTAAGTGTGTCGATTACACCTGAAAACTTCAACGATATTTTGCTTTAAGTAATAGATTAACTTCTCAGTTACAAATCAAAGCTGTATTTTTTTTTTAATTAAGCTCTCACAGGTTTTGTGAACACAGAACAGCTTTGTAACAATGTGACAATACCTGCAACATAGACTTTATACCTTCAACGAGCTAGTCATGATGTCATTTTGCTTTGGGAATAAGTGGACGTGTATTGTACAGAGAGACAGGATGGGCCCCTTGTGTAGATAAAGAGGAATATACCAAATGTTATCTTTATTGCATATAATTTACTAATAAATAATGACTGACTGAAACACATTCTACCATTATGTATTAGGTTTATTTACATAGTTACATAATTACATCGCTGAAAAGAGACTTGCGTCCATCAAGTTCAGCCTTCCTCACATTTGTTTTTTTGCTGTTGATCTAAAAGAAGGCAATAAAAACAAACAGTTTGAAGCATAATTTTGCAACAAGCTAGGAAAAAAATTCCTTCTTGACCCGAAAATGTCAGATTTATCCTTGGATCAAGCAGTTATTACCCTACATTGAAAGATTATATCCTTGAATATTCTGTTTTTGCAAGTATGCATCTAGTAGCTGTTTGAACATCTGTATGGACTCTGATGAAACCACTTCTTCAGGCAGAGAATTCCACATCCTGATTGTTCTTACAGTAAAAAAACCTTTCCTTTGCCTTAGACGAAATCTTCTTTCTTCCAGTCTAAACGCATGGCCTCGTGTCCTATGTAAAGTCCGGTTTGTGAATAGATTTCCACACAATGGTTTGTATTGGCCCCGAATATATTTGTATAATGTTATCATATCCCCTCTCAGGTGATGTTTTTCTAAACTAAATAGGTTTAAATTTGTTAACCTTTCTTCATAGCTGATATGTTCCATTCCTTTTATAAATTTTCCCGGCACATCACTCGGCCGCTGGGGAATGGAGACTGGACTCCCAATTCCCAAAAAATCATGCTGCTGCTGGGGGGCAGGAACAACTACCTCTGCCCCCTATAACTCAGCCTGCCGCTGGGGAGGGAGGACGCTGCTCTCCTCTCCCTGCACTTCACACTGCCACTGGGGAATGGAGAATGGGCTCCCAATTCCCTGTAGGACCGGTGGAGAGACCTCGGTCCCATCTCTACCGGCCACCTGGGGTTCTTCCCAGTAAAGCTCTACAATATCTTCCCAGCTAAAGGGGTCTGTCACAATGCTCTCCTGCTGGGTATCCTCGATGGAGCGGAACAGGTTTTTGTAATCTTGCTCCAGTTCCCACTCCAGGGTTGCGAGGTGTACCAAGTCTGGTCCCACTTCGTGGGGGTCATCCCAGTCTTGCATACCCTCCCTCCAGTCAAAGATATCATGGAACCGAATCTCTGCAGGGCTCCCAAAGTCAGGTTCTGTGAACGCCTCCCACAGCAAGCCAGGGCCATTAAACTCTTCTCCCTCTGGGTTATCGTGCTCCACTGTCCAGGGTGTATACCGAAAGAGTGCCTGGTAGGCATCCTCTAGCCACAGCTCCTGCCATACCCGGTGCTCGAGCTCCTTTACCCATTGCTCCAGAGGCTGCTCTCCCAGGAAGGGCATCCGCAGGGCCAGTCGTGTCTGCAATCACTGCTCTTCACTGGGGAGACTCTTGCCCCGCTGGTACTGTACATTATCCAAGGCCTGGTACCAGACGCCTTTCCTTAATGCATCCCGGCCATCCAGGTCCTCCTCCTCGTATAACACTGCTGGTTCCATTCTGGTGCTGTCAGGGTCGCTGTACTGAGACATGTGTTGCCCTCAAATTGTACAATCCAAAGAACTGGTGTCTGTAGCTGTCCTTCTGGCTGTAGGAACGATCCCGCCGCTTGCCACCAATTGTAACGGACCGTTTCAGCAGACAAGGGGTTAAAATCCGTTTAGGCGATATGCCCCTTTCTGAGAGACAGGCACAGCTACTGCAGAACACCAAACTCCCGAACTGGATACAAAATAGCACTCCAAACTGGAACCTCACGAATAGCTGCTAGCAGACGAACAGGAAAAGCATACATCAGCTTACACTCCTAGCAATCAGTCTCCAACAGCATACAGTGAATCCCACAAAAGAACGAGACGAGGCTCCGTGTTGAGGGTCAAGCAGTGGTCTGAGGTGCTGGCACACCCAGCCTGGTTTTTATTACAGTTGTTGCAAATACAGGACTGCCCACAGGGAGGGATAAAACAACCAATCACATCACAGTTACATCCCACAGATTCCCTCCCCTTATCCTGAGAGGAAACTCAATTATACATACAGTTAAACATACTTTTTACCCAACTTTCATAACTCTAAAACCATACATCACATTCACATAAAAATACATATCCACAATCAATCCATTCAGGGGAACAACATATAAAAATGGCATGAATCAGACCAGGAGTTCAAAAGTTAGTAAAAGTATCTTTTAAAACCCCTGCCAGCATGGCTTTCTGGCTCAGACCGGTTTTACAGAGGCCTCTATCCTGGAGACAATGGGGAAAGTAATCCAATTATCCAGGGATAGAGGCAGACTCCATTGAGCACATGGTTGCAAAAAGACATAAAACACTTTAAAATACATAAAGTCACCTTTTACACATAACACACAGACATTTCACATATCCCCAGATAGCTGGGATCTGAGCGCACAAAACTACCGAATAGCGCTCAGATCCTATTCACACAGTTCAATTGCCATGGAGCTAAAGTCTTTCCCATAGTCTTTCATTATATGAATGGGCTCCATGGCATAGCTATCTGGGGTATCACCGCTCACACAGGGCAAGTACTGAATGACCCCACTGTATTTAAAGGGCCAGAATGAGTGACATGCACTCTGTTAGGGCCGAATACTCTTTTTAAAGGGCCCAATCTCCCAGGGCCATAGTCCAAAGGCAGCAGGCGGGCAGCCAGGCTTCTCCAATGCAATGTGGCGAGATTGCTCTCGTCACACTAACACACACACAGAAAAGGTGCAGTACCGGACCTTAGAGTGGCCGGGCTAAGCACACAAAGAATAGTCAGGAGACAAGCCGAGTAAGGGGAACCAGAAGACAGAATAACGAGAAACAAGCCGAGGTCAAAGGGTAGGAGAAAGTCACAAAGTCAGATAAACAAGCCAGAGAGTACGTAACCACAAATACAAGTTCAGTAGCAATACTCGCAAGCAAAGACCACAACAGGGCAGAGAGGAACAGGAAAGGTAAGTATTTAAATCCATAGGTTAATTCTGATTGAATAATTTCCAATCAGAATTAACAATCACACGTGGGAGATATATAGACCTCCCACTGTGATTGAGGCACTGTGCCTTTAACGCCCGGTCAGGTGGCTGACCCCAGCGTTTCTTAAAACGGGCTGTCTCCCAGCGTGCAGATATTTTAAATGCAATTTTTTACACAAAAAAAAGCCTGATGCAATCTAATGTATTATTGCCCTACTTCAGAAATGTCCTCACTGCTTTCTTAATATCTTTGTTCCTTAGACAGTAAATAATTGGATTAAAAAGTGGAGTTCCCATCGTATATAAGAGCGATATAGCCTTACTGACATTGAATGAAGAATTAATAGAAGGAGTCATGTAAATTGCTATAAGAACCCCATAATATGTACACACTACGATCAAGTGAGAGCTGCAAGTGGAGAAAGATTTCAGTTTTCCACTGCTGTTGGATATTCTGGAGATCATTATGAAAATAGAAATATATGAGTAAAAGATGAAAGACAAGGGGAGAATTACAAGCGGTATTGAGAATGCAATGCTTGTCATTTTTACAATGGTGGAATCTGAACAGGATAATTGCAGAAGAGGAAGAAAATCACAGAAATAATGGTCGATTACGTGGGGTCCACAGAACACTAATTGATGTATTAGAAATGCAAAGAGTAATGACACTGCACAGGGTAAAATCCAAGACCAAATGGCCAAATGGAGACAGAGACGGTCATCTAAGATGGACGTGTAATGTAATGGTTTGCAAATAGCTAGATATCGGTCGTAGGACATCACCGTGAGAAAAAGGGTCTCTGCTGCACATGATAGAGTGTGAAAATGAAATTGCGTGATGCAGCCAGTAAGAGATATTGTGCTTTGTACATGTAAAATAACATGGAGCATATTAGGAGTTATATTGGTAGTGACCAAGATATCGGATGCAGATAAGTTACTAAGGAAGAAATACATTGGAGATTTCAGAATTGGGACGGTTGCCACCAGTGAAATGATCAGAAAATTAAAAGCTAATGTCAAAAAGTAGATAAAAAGCAATAAAATAAATAATATAGGGTTAATAATTAGAGGGTTCTGAAATCCCACAAGAATGACTTCTGTTACCTTTGTTTGGTTCATTTCGATAATCATCTGCACAAACAAAGTAAAAAGAAAAAGACTGTGTAAATTATTATTTTGGTTTATAACAACATTATTTTTTTTAATTTCTGCAAGTAATAACATGGATAGATAAAATTGTTCCTTTCTCAATCAAAAATGGGTACAAATGTAATTATTCACTAAATTCCAAATTGTAGCAAATTAAATCTGAATGGCAAAATCTTACTTGGAAAATACTTTATACACAAAATAATGTAACCAACTTTGATTCTGACATTTGTTTCAATTTCCATGTCATTTTCAAATAAATATTCCTGGTGCAAAGTTGATGAACTTACCATTTATTTAAGTGTGTCGATTACACCTGAAAACTTCAACGATATTTTGCTTTAAGTAATAGATTAACTTCTCAGTTACAAATCAAAGCTGTATTTTTTTTTTTAATTAAGCTCTCACAGGTTTTGTGAACACAGAACAGCTTTGTAACAATGTGACAATACCTGCAACATAGACTTTATACCTTCAACGAGCTAGTCATGATGTCATTTTGCTTTGGGAATAAGTGGACGTGTATTGTACAGAGAGACAGGATGGGCCCCTTGTGTAGATAAAGAGGAATATACCAAATGTTATCTTTATTGCATATAATTTACTAATAAATAATGACTGACTGAAACACATTCTACCATTATGTATTAGGTTTATTTACATAGTTACATAATTACATCGCTGAAAAGAGACTTGCGTCCATCAAGTTCAGCCTTCCTCACATTTGTTTTTTTGCTGTTGATCTAAAAGAAGGCAATAAAAACAAACAGTTTGAAGCATAATTTTGCAACAAGCTAGGAAAAAAATTCCTTCTTGACCCCAAAATGTCAGATTTATCCTTGGATCAAGCAGTTATTACCCTACATTGAAAGATTATATCCTTGAATATTCTGTTTTTGCAAGTATGCATCTAGTAGCTGTTTGAACATCTGTATGGACTCTGATGAAACCACTTCTTCAGGCAGAGAATTCCACATCCTGATTGTTCTTACAGTAAAAAAACCTTTCCTTTGCCTTAGACGAAATCTTCTTTCTTCCAGTCTAAACGCATGGCCTCGTGTCCTATGTAAAGTCCGGTTTGTGAATAGATTTCCACACAATGGTTTGTATTGGCCCCGAATATATTTGTATAATGTTATCATATCCCCTCTCAGGTGATGTTTTTCTAAACTAAATAGGTTTAAATTTGTTAACCTTTCTTCATAGCTGATATGTTCCATTCCTTTTATAAATTTTGTAGCCCGCCTCTTTTTCTAGTGCCATAATATCCTTCTTTATAACGGGTGCCCAAAATTGCACAGCATATTCAATATGTGGTCTTACCAGTGATTTATAAAGAGGCAAAATGATGTTCTCGTCCCGAGAATGAATGCCCTTTTTCATGCATGACAATACCTTACTGGCCTTGGCCACTGCTGATTGACATTGCACATTGTTGCATAGTTTGTTGTCTATAACAATTCCCAAGTCCTTTTCGTGTGTTGTTATCCCTAATTTGCTTCCATTAAGGGTATACGTTGCTTGTGTATTCTTTTCGCCGAAGTGCATAACTGCATTTTTCAACATTAAATTTCATCTGCCATTTGAGTGCCCAGTCCTCCAGTCTATCTAAATCCCTCTGCAGCAAAGTAATATCTTGCGTTTTGTGTCATCTGCAAACACTGAAACATGACTTTCAAAGCTGTCTTCAAGATCATTTATAAACATGTTAAATAGAAGGGGTCCCAGAACAGACCCCTGAGGGACACCACTTGCCACCTCTGTCCAGCTTGAAAATGTACCATTAACAACAACTCTTTGTACTCTGTTTCAAGCCAATGTTCTACCCAAGAACAAGCATTTTCATCTAGACCAATTTCCTTGAGTTTGAACACTAATCTATTGTGTGGAACCGTATCAAATACCTTTGTAAAATCCAAATTGATAATTGATAATAGTATATAATTTTACTAAACACACCATAGGGGTGCACTTAAAATAATAATTTTGAGAATACTTATCCCAAATTATCAGTCTACCAATAAGTACAAAGTAAATATAATAAGAAATATAAAGAAATAAAAAGAAAATACATAATAATGTGCAGCTAACCAAATAAAGTAATTTAAACACAGTGCCAATAATAGATCTAATGTAGGGAGGGCCCTTGTTCAATCATTTTTTGCCCCCCCTCATAGCAAGGGTGGCCAAAAGGTAGATCTCCGTCTGTGTACAACTCTCACAATGGTTTTCCAGCTGGGTATCTACCATTTTCACTCTGCAATTCACCTAATATAGCCACTATTATATCAATGGCATGTTTTTTCATGCTACAAAACATATAAGAGTATTGAGTTATGTACTTTTTTTAACCCCTTAGTGACCAGACCATTTTTTAATTTTCTTACCATTAAGGACCAGGGCTGTTCTTACATTTCTGCTGTGTTTGTGTTTAGCTGTAATTTTCCTCTTACTCGTTTACTGTACCTACACATATTATATACCGTTTTTCTCGCCATTAAATGGTCTTTCTAAAGATTTAATATTACAAAATTATATGATAACCCCCCCCCCCAAAAAAAAATTTAACCCCCAAAATCTGTTATGCATCTACAACCGGCAAAAAACACCCATGCTAAATAGTTTCCAAATGTTGTCCTGAGTTTAGAAATACCCAATATTAACATGTTCTTAGCTTTTGTTTTTGCAAGACAAGTAGGACATTGCTGTTTCAAAATATATATTTTTAACATTTATAAATAGTGACATTGTAACACTACTATCTGTCATAAATCTCTGAATCACACCTCACAAGTTCATATTTTTTTAAAGTAGACAACCCAGGGTATTCAATATGGAATATGTCCAGTCTTTTTTAGAAGCTACTTAGCCACAAACACTGGCCAAATTTAGCATGTATAATTGTTTGTGTGTAAAAATGCAAAAAAAACTATTATGAACGCTAACTTTGCCAGTGTTTGTGACTAAGTGCCTACTAAAAAAGACAGAACATATTTTTTTCAAAATTAACGCAAGTTACATTGTAACACTGATATCTGTCAGTAATCCCCGAATAACCCTTCACATGTATATATTTTTTTTAAAGAAGACAACCTAAGGTATTAAACTTGGGGTATTTTGACTCTTTTTATGCAACCATTTTATTTTGATTTTTTTTTTACACATATAGCGATTTAAGAATACATGCACTGAGAACTTTAAGGGTTACTGCCAAAGAACACCCCAATATGTGTTCAGCAATATCTCCTGAATACAGTTATACCCTCCATGTATAGGTGTGTTGGGTTCTCTGGGGGCTAAAAGATCTTATAAGGAGGGTGCGCATTCCAATTTTCCAACATGGAATTTTCACAGCTGGTCATCATGCATCCATGTCCTACTTGGGACATTTTTGAAGCCGGCCGATGTAATTTACCCCCATCAAACCAAATATTTTTGAAAAGTAGACACTCTAGGGCAGGGATAGGCAACTTTTGGCACTCTAGCTGTTTTGGACTACACCTACCATGATGCTTTGCCAGCATTATGGGTGTAAGAGCATTATGGGGGATGTAGTCCACAACATCTGGAGTGTCAAAGGTTGCCTGTGCCTGCCCTAGGGTATTCCAAATGGTGATATTTTAACACTTTCCATGCACTAACTCTACAACCAGTCTTTGCCAAACTTGTGGGTAGTCATTTTTCTATGTTATTCTTCTCTCACATTGTACTTTAGGCATGGATTCTCAGTACCTGATATGTGTTACTGACAAAGAACACCCCAATATGTGCTCAGCAACATCTCCTGAGTACAGTGATAGCGCCCATGTATAGGTGTGTCTGGTTCTCTTGGGGCTAAAATACATTATTTGGAGGGTGCACATTCCAGTTTTCCAACTTGGAATTTTCACTGCTGGTCATCTTGCACCCATGTCCTATTTGGGACATCTTTGATGCCGGTCAATGTAATTTACCCCATCAAACCAAATATTTTTGAAAAGTAGACACCCTAGGGTATTTCAAATTGTGTTATTTTAACACTTTCCATGCACTAATTCTGCCACAAGTCTTTGTCAAACTTTTGGGTAGTCATTTTTTTGTTTTACTTTTCTCTCATATTGTACTTTAGGTATGTATTCTCAGTTCCTGTTATGTGTTACTGACAAAGAACACCCCGATATGTTCATCAACATCTCTATATAATACATGTGTGCATGTGTAAATACATATATATGTATATATGTGTGTGTGTATATATATATAAACACATACACACTTTTATTTACTATATATGTGATAAGGGAATCTTTTAGGCAAACCAATAAGTTTGAATGAGTATCTGTTCCTGACCAAATTAGAGATGTTTAAATTGCGTATACGCAGAAGTAAATTCACACTGACACACGGAGTTCAGGTTAAAAGAACTTCGAGGAAATTTATTGGCATCTGTTAAAAAGCGGGCTCGCAGGCCCTTTTAAAGGCAAAATTACATCATTGTAAGAAATCAAGATAGAAGCAAGAAAACATTGTCAATTGGCTCAAGTGCAAAGTGGTTAGTCAAATGCCCTCCTTGTTGGGTGTTACATCTTTATGTCATAGCTGACGTCATGACGAGCTCCTACAGGTTTCGGCTCCATTTTGCTAAACACGAGGGAGCTTACTCGATGGGAGGGGGGCTTTGGCAGCTATCCATAATGAGTAGCTGGTACGTTAGTCGTTCAAGGTTAGTATCCTCAGTATCCTCAAGGCCTTTTTAGCAATTATACATTCTATTAAGACTATCTGCTACAGTGTTTCATTTAATCAGAAGATTCTAGCATTTTCTGCTGACATGCTGTTTCTACGAACAAAGCAATCTTGTAAAGCTTAAACTATGAGGCCTGAGAACTGAATATGAGAATATAGTATTAAAGGGGCCCAGTAAGGAATATAGTTTATAAGGGGCCTAATAATGGTTATAGTTTATAAGGGGCCTAATAATTCTACGACATATGTATACTATATTATAATTACATAATTTTATAATATATTATACATATATAATGTATATATATGATTTCATTATAAGTGTATTTTGAGATATATGTGTATATATATATGCATTATATATGTATAATATATTATAAAATGCTTTAATTACTTTATAATATATTACACATATATAATATACAATATATATATATATATATATATATATATATATATATATATATATATATTATATATATATATATATATATTAGCAACAAATCTTGCACTGCACTCAAAAAACTAATATAACGCCCGGTGCTTGTCCAGACAAAAACACAAAAATATTTAAGGATAGCACTCCAAGGACTTTATATAAAATATAACTTTTATTTACCTTCTAAATAAAAACGGTCAATGTTTCAGCTTGATCCCCTCAAGCTTTCCTCAGCAGACTGAGGAAAGCTTGAGGGGATCAAGCTGAAACGTTGACCGTTTTTATTTAGAAGGTAAATAAAAGTTATATTTTATAGAAAGTCCTTTGAGTGCTATCCTTAAATATTTTATATATATATATATATATATATATATATATATATATATATTTTTTTTTTTTACTTTTTAGCATGTGATCATGTTGATTACATGGCCCTGGAGGGCCGGGCTGACCAAAGCTAATAATAAGGCAAAACTTACCCAGTTCCTTCTTGTGGACCATGCTAAGAGGAGACACCCTTTAATTATGTTCCAAGAATGGACCGGCCATCCTGCCCAACTGAACCTCCTTATCCAGAATCTACCGCACCACCTCCTGGCAACTTCACCACTGACCACCCGTATCCTGGAATGGAATAAAGAAACCAACCTCGAAACTGGTACACAATAATTTTTACATCCACCTTGTTACTGTAACGGCTTAGCCACAGCACCATGGCGTCTTGCCTCACCGGCGTTAAGCCCCGCGGCAATGGATGCACTTCCACCAGCTGCGGCTCCTGCAGAGGCCCCAGCCTTCACCCATTTAAAACATCTAACATTAAGGCCGTGGGCACCACTACACCGCGAGCACTCGTGCTTGAACCAACATGCCGATCCCCAATGGCACTGGCCCTCGTTAAAGATCCAGCAAATGCCCCTTTTAAAAGCGGCTGACAAGGCAGACTGATCACCTGCGCTGGTTGTATGCTGAAAGGGTTGCGCCTTCTGTGCAATTATCAGCGTAATACACAGAGACAGGTCCATCTGGTCCCACCTCATCCACGGATTTGCCGCGAGCCACTGCCGGAACTGCTTGTCAAACTTCCACCACGTCTCCCATATACTGTCGGGTAGCAAAATAGCGACAAACACAGCCCCAGTGACTTCTCCATAAGCACAGTGGTGAGTATGC
This sequence comes from Pelobates fuscus, assembly GCF_036172605.1. Lineage (NCBI taxonomy): Eukaryota > Metazoa > Chordata > Amphibia > Anura > Pelobatidae > Pelobates > Pelobates fuscus. Next base: position 415,712,419 of record NC_086319.1, read on the forward strand.
AGAACTCCCTGAGCCAATTACAGAACAATGTAGGTATCTTGCAATACCTCTTACACTTTTCCACCTCCTCCCTGTTATCATTCTTATCATTCTTCTTGTCTTCTTTCCAGAAGTCGATATAGTCCTCCAAAGAAAGAAGCAAAAAGAGTTGCAAAACTCATCCTTCCACAATTTCTTCTTAACCTCCTGCTTTAGATAAACCCCTAGCGGCCCTGCAAAGGAGACATATGCGAGCTGGCTAGCAGCATCTGGGACATCTCCCACCAAGTCCGCTCTCAGGCTCCCCGATTTCACCATCAACCCCTATGGAGTCATGTCCTTTGCCACCCCACCTATCACCGCATACCCTGTGCCTAACACCGAATCCAAGGGAACACTTGCATGCTGTGACCACACTACAGCTCCCTGACTGCTTCCTTAGTACCAAGAGTCAAGTAAAGTTCGTGTTCAGCAAACTACGTGAGTGCATTATCGGGCTCACCAGCCAAGCACTGGATCGAGGATGCAAAACATCCACCGACTCTATGCTAACCAGGGAAACCAACAGATGCTGTGAATGCACAGATGAAGATTGACTCTGAGACCTGAAAAGAGAAGGAGAAGTCTGGGGCAGGGTGCACCATTCCTTAGCAAACACTATGTCCCAACCCAAGGAGAGTTTGTCTGACACCAAAGCCTACCGCACAGCACAACACCTGACGGGAACTTACCAAGCAATCATCAGCAGATCTACTCATGTCTGCCAGTGGCCATGATCTGAAAACAGGTGGGGCACTGATGTGTCCACTCAACTTCTCATTGATCATGTTCCAGAAACCAGAAGGAGAGAAGATAGATTTAAAGGACCACTCTAGGCACCCAGACCACTTCAGCTTAATGAAGTGGTCTGGGTGCCAGGTCCAGCTAGCTTTTACCCTTTTTTTTATAAACATAGCAGTTTCAGAAAAACTGCTATGTTTATACTGAGGGTTAAGCCAGCCTCCAGAGCCTCTAGTGGCTGTCTCATTGACAGCCGCTAGAGGCGCTTGCGTGCTTCTCACTGTGAAAATCACAGTGAGAGCACGCAAGCGTCCATAGGAAAGCATTATGAATGCTTTCCTATGCGACCGGCTGAATGCGCGCGCGGCTCCTGCCGCGCATGCGCATTCAGCCGATGACGTCGCGAGGAAGAAGAGGAGGAGGAGGAAAGCTCCCCGCCCGGCGCTGGAGAAAGAGGTAAGTTTAACCCCTTCCTCCCTCCAGAGCCCGGCGGGAGTGGGTCCCTGAGGGTGGGGGCACCCTCAGGGCACTCTAGTGCCAGGAAAACGAGTATGTTTTCCTGGCACTAGAGTGGTCCTTTAAGAAACTGAAATTGTGGGAGACCTTTTGGATTAAGAAATAATAGGTCATGTACCCAAAAGGATTAAACTTAGAATATGACCTTACACCATGTATCTAACTTTACTGCATGTGATATGTTTTAAATCTTATTTAAGATTTTAATATTTGTGCATTCCTATTTTTAAGATGGATACATCTGTATGATTTTGAATTTACACTGTATACCTTTGGCTTTCTGGGCTCACATGTTGTCAACGCAATTTTTTGTTTCAAGTATGCCCTTCCTTTGTTTTTTTGACTATTTTGTAAGTAACGTTCCCCTATACAGATTTATCATTTTTTTTAAGGTTGGTCTTTTACGTACATAATTTGTTTTTTTGGAACACGCTAATTCTTGTATGTTTTAATTTAGGTTTTGATTATGCATAGCCATCTCTCCTTGGTTTAATTATTTTATGAAGAAGTGTATCTACCATACAAACACTTAAAAAAAAAAAAAATATATATATATATATATAAATATGTAACGGACCGCCTTGCACCCCGACCGGGTACCTCCATTGACGGATGCTTCTAGTGCTCACCAAGGACTCCAAGCACCACACCAGACGCCATCGGCACCGCAGTCCCCACGTCCAGCGTTACAGCTTGGTTGGGAACTCATCGTCTCCTACTCACCCTGGACCTACGACAAGGCTCCAGTGGGTGTACCTCTCTTCCTCCAGAGAGTAAAGCAGGAACAGCTCTTAAAAGAGCTAAGTGATTATAATCCCAGGGGAGTATAGCGATATAGCAATCCCCTGGGTAGCTGAAGCCTTTTCCCCCACAAATGAGACAGAGACTATGTTGAGGGTAAAACAGGAACACAAGTTTAATGGGACACACTGACCTTTTATACAATTTTCCCAACAAGGTTGACGCCCAGGTGGACCTTGTTGGGCACCAAATACAAAACATGCAAGCCAATAAAACCAGAGGTTTACATTCAAACACTCCCATACAGTGTACACAATCCTTCCCCTCTGCCTGTGATATAATTAACAAAGACAATGGACTAACTTAATTAACTCTAAGTAGAAAAAAACATATATTTTTTACAAAGTCTGGAAAACATCCCAAAACACCACATATCCCCACAAATCCCCTAACGTCCCTGATCTGAGTGAACAACATATCCAAAAATCACCCAGATCTATTGTTGTTTCTAGAAGTTAAGGTGTGCCGAGTTAAGTCCTGACGTGCGTTATACTGGTCAGATGGCTCTTCAAATACTGCCCCAGACACTGTTTAGTGGGTAACTGTTTGTCCATAGACTAAGGACACAGAAAGGAGCCAGAGCTACAAATGCAGGGTTTACTTCAAACTATTTCATTTTTTCCTGGCACTAACTTTAGATCAGCAGATTAGTGATGTACCGAACTGTTCGCCGGCGAATAGTTCCCGGCGTACATAGCGTGTTCGCGTTCGCCGTCGCGGGCGAACACATGGGCGGTTCGATCCGCCCCCTATTCGTCATCATTGAGCAAACTTTGAGCCTGTGCCTCACGGTCAGCAGACACATTCCAGCAAATCAGCAGCAGACCCTCCCTTCCACACCCTCCCACCTCCCTGCAAGCATCCATTTTAGATTCATTCTGAAGCTGCATGCTTAGTGAGAGGAGGGAAAGGGTAGCTGCTGATTATTAGATAGGGAAATTGATAGCTAGGCTAGGGTATTCAGTGTCCACTACAGTCCTGAAGGACTCATCTGATCTCTGCTGTAAGAACAGCACCCTAAAAAGCCCTTTTTAGGGCTAGAACATCAGTCTGCTTTTTTTTTTCTGTGTAATGTAATTACAGTTGCCTGCCTGCCAGCTTCTGTGTCAGGCTCAGTGGATACTGTGCCCATTTGCCCAGTGCCACCACTCAAATCTAGTGTCTCTATAGCGTGCATTTAAAACCAAAAAACTTTTTTCACTGTAATAGATTGAAGAGCAGTTAGTTGTCTGCCAGCTTCTGTGTCAGGCTCAGTGGATACTGTGCCCATTTGCCCAGTGCCACCACTCATATCTGGTGTCTCTATAGCGTGCATTTAAAACCAAAAAAACGTTTTTTCACTGTAATAGATTGAAGAGCAGTTAGTTGTCTGCCAGCTTTTGTGTCAGGCTCAGTGGATACTGTGTCCATTTGCCCAGTGCCACCACTCATATCTGGTGTGACTATAGCGTGCCTTTAAAAACAAAAAAAAGGGTTTCACTGTAAGCTAATTGCAGTTGCCTGCCTGCCAGCTTCTGTGTCAGGCTCAGTGGATACTGTGCCCATTTGCCCAGTGCCACCACTCATATCTGGTGTCTCTATAGCGTGCATTTAAAACAAAAAAAACTTTTTTCACTGTAATAGATTGAAGAGCAGTTAGTTGTCTGCCAGCTTCTGTGTCAGGCTCAGTGGATACTGTGCCCATTTGCCCAGTGCCACCACTCATATCTGGTGTGACTATAGCATGCCTTTAAAAACAAAAAAAGGGTTTCACTGTAAGCTAATAGCAGTTAGTTGTCTGCAAGCGTCTGGGTGTCAGGCCTTCAGCATGTGCTCTGCCAACCTCAGCAAGTGTAATTTGCCACTCATATCTGGTGTCTCTATAGCGTGCATTTAAAACAAAAAACTTTTTTCACTGTAATAGATTGAAGAGCAGTTAGTTGTATGCCAGCTTCTGTGTCAGGCTCAGTGGATACTGTGCCCATTTGCCCAGTGCCACCACTCATATCTGGTGTGACTATAGCGTGCCTTTAAAAACTAAAAAAGGGTTTCACTGTAAGCTAATTGCAGTTGCCTGCCTGCCAGCTTCTGTGTCAGGCTCAGTGGATACTGTGCCCATTTGCCCAGTGCCACCACTCATATCTGGTGTCTCTATAGCGTGCATTTAAAACCAAAAAACGTTTTTCACTGTAATAGATTGAAGAGCAGTTAGTTGTCTGCCAGATTCAGTGTCAGGCTCAGTGGACACTGTGCCCATTTGCCCAGTGCCACCACTCATATCTGGTGTGACTATAGCGTGCCTTTCAAAAACAAAAAAAGGGTTTCACTGTAAGCTAATTGCAATTGCCTGCCTGCCTGCCAGCTTCTGTGTCACGCTCAGTGGATACTGTGCCCATTTGCCCAGTGTCACCACTCATATCTGGTGTCTCTATAGCGTGCATTTAAAACCAAAAAACTTTTTTCACTGTAATAGATTGAAGAGCAGTTAGTTGTCTGCCAGCTTCTGTGTCAGGCTCAGTGGATACTGTGCCCATTTGCCCAGTGCCACCACTCATATCTGGTGTGACTATAGCGTGCCTTTAAAAACAAAAAAAGGGTTTCACTGTAAGATAATAGCAGTTAGTTGTCTGCAAGCGTCTGGGTGTCAGGCCTTCAGCGTGTGCTCTGCCAACCTCAGCAATTGTAATTTGCCACTCATATCTGGTGTCTCTGTAGCGTGCTTTTTCAAAGAAAAACAGTTTTCCAGTGGAACGTACCCTGCAGAAATTTATTTTCGCAAAAGGCAATCCCCAACCTGTACTCGATTGTGCAAAAGGAAGTAATGGCATGTCTGGCACACAGTGTTGGGGCAAGGGTCCATCTGACCACTGATACCTGGTCTGCAAAGCATGGTCAGGGCAGGTATATCACCTACACTGCGCATATCACCTACATTCTGCTGCTGCGTCTTGCTCCACATCAACGGCACCCCCCCAGCTCCCCAGGTACTATTCCACATCCCGGATACGGCAGTGTCACGCCGTCTTGGGTTTGACTTGCTTGAAAGCAGAGAGTCGCACCGGACAAGCACTCCTGTCCACCGTGAACGCACAGGTGGAAAAGTGGCTGACTCTGCAGCAACTGGATATCGGCAAAGTGGTTTGTGACAACGGAAAAAATTTGTTAGCGGCATTGAAGTTGGGCAAGTTGACACATGTGCCGTGCATGGCACATGTGTGTAATCTGATCGTACAACGCTTTGTGCATAAGTACACAGGCTTACAGGCCGTCCTGAAGCAGGCCAGGAAGGTGTGTGGCCATTTCAGGCGTTCCTACACGGCCATGGCTCACTTTGCCGACATCCAGCGGCGAAACAACATGCCAGTGAGGCGCTTGATTTGCAACAGCCCGACACGTTGGAATTCAACACTCCTAATGTTCGACCACCTGCTCCAACAAGAAAAAGCTGTTAATGAATATTTGTATGACCGGGGTGCTAGGACAGCCTCTGGGGAGCTGGGAATTTTTTTGCCACGTTACTGGACGCTCATGCGCAATGCCTGTAGGCTCATGCGTCCTTTTGAGGAGGTGACAAACCTAGTCGCACCGAAGGCACCATCAGCGACATCATACCATTTGTTTTCTTCCTGGAGCGTGCCCTGCGAAGAGTGCTGGATCAGGCCGTAGATGACCGTGAAGAGGAAGAGGAAGAGTTGTGGTCCCCATCACCACCAGAAACAGCCTTATCAGCATCTGTGACGAAGTGCCCTTCGCCACTTTGTCCTGGAGAGGCCTGCTTGCCTGCCTCCTCCCCTGCGACTATGGCCCTGGAAGATTTGGCCCTTTAAAAACAGTATTCAGCCCTAACAAAGTGCATGTCAGTCATTCTGGCCCTTTAAGTACAGTGGGGCCATTCGGTACTTGCCCTGTGTGAGCGGTGATACCCCAGATAGCTATGCCATGGAGCCTATTCATATAATGAAAGACTATGGGAAAGACGTTAGCTCCATGGCAATTGAACTGTGTGAATAGGATCTGCGCGCTATTCGGTAGTTTTGTGCGCCCAGATCCCAGCTATCTGGGGATATGTGAAATGTCTGTGTGTTATGTGTAAAAGGGGACTTTATGTATTTTAAAGTGTTTTACTGTCTTTGTTTCCCCATGTGCTCAATGGAGTCTGTCTCTGTACTGGGAGGTAATTGGATTACTTCTCCATTGTGTCTCCAGGAGAGAAGACTCTGTAAAACCGGTCTAAACTGGAAAGCCATGCTGACAGGGCTTTTAAAAGATACTTTACTAACTTTTGAACCCCTGGTCTGATTCATGCCATTTTTTTTTAATATGTTGTTCCCCTGAATGGATTGATTGCGGATATGTATTTTTATGTGAATGTGATGTATGGTTTTAAAGTTACAGAGTATGTGTGGAAACTGTATTTTTACTGTATGTAATAATTATGTTAATTGCCTGTATTGTCCTGTATGTGCACAACTGTAATAAAAAGCAGGCTGGGTGTTCCAGACCTCAGACTTCTTCTGACCCTCAATACGTAGCCTCGTCTCGTTATTGTAGGGAACTGCTATATCACACGGGGGATTGCTATGCTCTGCATATTCCCCGTAGCTTAATCACTTAGCTCTTTTAAGAGCCTGTTCCGGATACGCTCTCCTGGAGGAGAGGTCTTCTCCACACGGTCCTGGAGGACAGAAACCGATCCAGGGTGGAAGGAAGACGGCGCGGCTCCAGTTAAGCTACGGCGGTTGTGGAGTCTGCGGTGGTTGTGGTGTCGTCTGCAGTGCTTGGAGTCCTCTGTAAGCGCTAGGAGCATCCATCAACGGAGGGTACTCGGTCGGAGTACACGGAGCTCCGTTACAGCATCGCTTGCTGGACCTGCGGCAACGCTGGAAGAGGATTGTGAGGAAGAGGAGTCAGAGGAGGAATGCGGCTTTGAGGAGGAGGAGGAGGAAGACCAACCACAAAAGGCATCCCAGGGTGCTCGTTATCACCTATCTGGTACCCGTGGTGTTGTACATGGCTGGGGGGAAGAACATACCTTCATTGACATCAGTGAGGAGGAGGAACGGGAAATGAGTAGCTCGGCATCCAACCTTGTGCAAATGGGGTCTTTCATGCTGTCGTGCCTGTTGAGGGACCCTTGTATAAAAAGGCTGAAGGAGAACGACCTGTTCTGGGTGTCCACACTACTAGACCCCCGGTATAAGCAGAAAGTGGCGGAAATGTTACCGAATTACAACAAGTCGGAAAGGATGCAGCATTTGCAAAATAAATTAAAAAGTATGCTTTACACAGCGTATAAGGGTGATGTCACAGCACAACGGGAATCTAACAGGGGGAGAGGTGGAAGTCATCCTCCTCCTCCCACGACCACGCCGGCAAGGACAGGACGCTTTAAAGACATGTTGTTGATGGAGGACATGCGGACCTTTTTAAGTCCTACGCATCGCCACAGCCCTTCGGGATCCACCCTCAGAGACGACTCGACCGACAGGTAGCAGACTACCTCGCCTTAACTGCAGATATCGACACTCTGAGGAGCGATGAACCCCTTGACTACTGGGTGTGCAGGCTTGACCTGTGGCCTGAGCTATCCCAATTTGCGATAGAACTTCTGTCCTGCCCCGCTTCAAGTGTCCCGTCAGAAAGGACCTTCAGTGCAGCAGGAGGTATTGTCACTGAGAAGAGAAGTCGCCTAGGTCAAAAAAGTCTAGATTACCTCACCTTTATTAAGATGAATGAGGGATGGATCCTGAAGGGACTGACACTGGGCGATACATTCGATTAAAAAAGGCCTGATGAGATGAGCTGCCTTGGGCTAAAAATGGTCCACACACTGCTGTATTTTAGCTCTGAATGCCGGTTGACTTGCGTGACTTATCTGCCACCAACTAGATTTCAAGCCGCCATGTTTTAGGGCACTTTCTGCCTGTGAAACAAACATACATTTTTCTGGACGCTGCTAAAGCAGCGGCTGCAACAATACCGAATTTTTCAGGCATGTGCACATGCCTAATTTTTAGGCCCTCTGGTGCTGCACTGTGGCTTCAAAAACCAAACCAAAAAAAAGGCACATAGTGACCCTATGTAGGGGGAACAGTCCCTATTCTGCTCGGTGTCAGTGTGTATCAGGGATTTGACTATCTTTATTCAGATTCAAAAATTACAATTCCAGGAAAAATTTAACAAACATTTACAAGAACATGTTATGCACATCATAGAAACAACGTGAATTCTGCTCTTTGTCAGTGTGTATCAGGGGCTTTGAGGACGGGGAACAGTCTCTATTCTGCTCTTTGTCAGTGTGTATCAGGGGCTTTGAGGACAGGTGTCAATCCATATCTGCCAAGTGACCCTATGTAGGGGGAACAGTCCCTATTCTGCTCTGTGTCAGTGTGTATCAGGGGCTTTGAGGACGTGGAACAGTCTCTATTTTGCTCTTTGTCAGTGTGTATCAGGGGCTTTGAGGACAGGTGTGAATCCATATCTGCCAAGTGACCCTATGTAGGGGGAACAGTCTCTATTCTGCTCTTTGTCAGTGTGTATCAGGGGCTTTGAGGACAGGTGTCAATCCATATCTGCCAAGTGACCCTATGTAGGGTGAACAGTCCCTATAGAGTCTCCCTGTTCAAAAAATCGCTGCCATATACACGTCCACTGATAGGGGACGCAACAGGAATTAAACTGATAAGAATAGTACTACTCTATTCTGCTCTGTGTCAGTGTGTATCAGGGGCTTTGAGGACAGGTGTCAATCCATATCTGCCAAGTGATCCTATGTGGGGGGAACAGTCTCTATTCTGCTCTTTGTCAGTGTGTGTCAGGGGCTTTGAGGACGGGGAACAGTCTCTATTCTGCTCTGTGTCAGTGTGTATCATGGTCTCTGAGGACGGGGAACAGTCTCTATTCTGCTCTGTGTCAGTGTGTATCAGGGGCTTTGAGGATGGGGAACAGTCTCTATTCTGCTCTGTGTCAGTGCGTATCAGGGGCTTTGAGGACGGGGAACAGTCTCTATTCTGCTCTGTGTCAGTGTGTATCATGGTCTCTGAGGACGGGGAACAGTCTCTATTCTGCTCTGTGTCAGTGTGTATCAGGGGCTTTGAGGACGGGGAACAGTCTCTATTCTGCTCTGTGTCAGTGTGTATCAGGGGCTTTGAGGACGGGGAACAGTCTCTATTCTGCTCTTTGTCAGTGTGTATCATGGTCTCTGAGGACGGGGAACAGTCTCTATTCCGCTCTTTGTCAGTGTGTATCAGGGGCTTTGAGGACGGGGAACAGTCTCTATTCTGCTCTTTGTCAGTGTGTATCATGGTCTCTGAGGACGGGGAACAGTCTCTATTCTGCTCTGTGTCAGTGTGTATCATGGTCTCTGAGGACGGGGAACAGTCTCTATTCTGCTCTGTGTCAGTGTGTATCATGGTCTCTGAGGATGGGGAACAGTCTCTATTCTGCTCTGTGTCAGTGTGTATCATGGTCTTTGAGGATGGGGAACAGTCTCTATTCTGCTCTGTGTCAGTGTGTATCAGGGGCTTTGAGGACCGGTGTCAATCCATACCTGCCAAGTGACCCTATGTAAGGGGAACAATCCTTATTCTGCTCTGTGTCCGTGTGCATCAGGGGCTCTGAGGACAGGTGTCAATCCATATGTCAAGGTGTCAATATGTCATATGTCAGGTGTCAATCCATATTCATTGCGATTTAGGAATGTTAGGTGATTTCTGCCCTTTATAGATTAAAACCAGACTCTGCATCAACTGTGTAATTTTCCATGGGAGTTTTGCCATGGATCCCCCTCCGGCATGCCACAGTCAAGGTGTTAGTCCCCTTGAAACAACTTTTCCATCACTTTTGTGGCCAGAAAGAGTCCCTGTGGGTTTTAAAATTCGCCTGCCCATTGAAGTCAATGGCGGTTCGCCCGGTTCGCCGGTTCGCGAACGTTTGCGGAAGTTCGCATTCGCCGTTCGCAAACCAAAAATTTCGGGTTCGCGACATCACTACAGCAGATAGTATTTAAATACAGAATAGGTTCCTTCAAAGGCACAGTTTAGAATGTTCAAACAGATTGATTATAGCGCTATTTGGGGAGATATATATATTTTCATTGAGTTTGTTTCTTTGCTAATATTACCACTTGGTATAGGTAGATTTTACTGATCAAGTTAGAGCTTTAGCAATAGCTTAAATGGCAGCCCACTTCAAGGAGAATTGCTACAGCAGTATCTAGCTGCAAATACTTTTACTTTGCTGCTCTTCTTGACACTGCTGTTATTGCAGACTGTCGGTTTTTGTTTTTCCGGCACTCTAACATCACTAGTTCATGGATATTGTTCTGTCTCCATATATACTTAGCAGAAATTAAACTTATTTGATCTCTAATTCGATGATCAATTGGTCGATAATGATGTGATGTATATATTATATGTTTCTTTTTTCTTTTTCACTTTTCCTTTATATTAAATTGGTTATATTAGGTTCATTTTCATTTGGGTTTACTTTTCACTATTTTAGTTTGTGACAAAAGTTTTTTTTAACTAATATATTAACTAATATTTTAAATGTTACGTTTTAGAAATGATTACATCATAGGACAAGTTCCTCTTCTTAATATATTGTTCTTATGTGTTTTAATCCACCTTCATGTATATTACTCCCCATTATCATAGCCAAAGACTCCACAGCTTATGACTCTGCGCCATCTTACATAAATGTGTCTTCCAAACAATCCTACATGTGACTCTCTTCTATCTCACACCCTTTTCTTCTCTGTCCATCTTACCGGCTTGTGTTCATTCACAACCCATCAATTGTTTTGCTCCATCCATGGTTCTGTAGACCTAATATACAGAATATATCTCTCACACATCCTATCATCATCAATATCAATATAAAAAGGCAAATAATAGCCAACAATGCTATGATTAATCAGGATGACCACCTTCGTTTATTGAAGTAATATAGGATATCCTTTTTTTAATGTACTTTTCCCTGGACCTTTGCCAAACCATTTTTCCCAACAAATTTCAGTTTGTCTCTTCATAATTTTGCAACCAAGAGACTGATTTAGGAACTGAATCAGCCAATCAGTGTAAAATATATTCATAATATATTAACATTATCATCATAGTTTCACAGGTCAAGTGAGACAAAGTAACCAATGGAAAAAAGAAGAGGAGCAGTATATACTATATTTCTATATAATATATTTATTAGACTTGTGCTGGGTGAGATTGTTAAGCTCTTCCAAAAATATGTTTGCCACAATGTTTGTTTCATAAATCCAAAGGTCACTACTCCATATTAATTCTCCTTGACCTCTCTGCTGCCTTTGACACAGTTGATCATGCTCTCCTCCTTCAAACTCTTCAATCACTCGGTCTCTGTGACTCTGTCCTCTCTTGGTTTTCCTCCTATCTCTCCCAACGCTCATTTAGTGTCTCCTTTTCCAAGGATACCTCCTCCCCTCGCCCTGTCTCGGTTGGAGTTCCCCAAGGCTCTGTCCTTGGTCCCCTTCTATTTTCTCTTTATACTGCCTCTCTTGGAAAACTTATTGCCTCTTTTGGATTCAACTACCACCTGTACGCTGATGACACTCAGATATACCTCTCCTCACCGGACCTCTCCCCGGCCGTCCTGCAACGTGTCACTGCTTGCCTCTCTTCCATCTCTGACTGGATGTCGTCACGCTTTCTCAAACTTAACCTCTCTAAAACTGAACTCCTTGTCTTTCCTCCTCCTAATACTGATCCTCCTCTCTCACTCTCCCTTCAAGTCAGTGATATCCAAATAAGTCCATCCCTACAAGCGCGCTGTCTTGGCATCATACTTGACTCTGGTCTCACCTTTGAGTCTCACATCCAGTTTGTTGCCAAGTCCTGTAGGTTCCAACTCAAAAACATAGCCCGCATCCGCCCCTTTCTTACGCAAGATGCTACCAAGGAGCTTGTCCATGCTCTAGTAATTTCCCGCATGGATTACTGTAAGCCTCTCCTGATTGGTCTCCCCAAAAGCCGTACTGCCCCGCTACAGTCTGTAATGAATGCTGCAGCTAGACTGATTTTCCTATCCAGTCGGTCCTCTCACACCTCGCCCCTCTGCCAGTCCTTACATTGGCTCCCTGTATCCTATAGGAGTCAATTCAAAGTGCTAACCCATACATTTAAAGCACTGAACAATTCCAGCCCCTCTTATATCTCTTCACTGATCCAGAGGTATGCCCCTCCTCGTACCCTCCGCTCTGCCCGCGACCACCTCCTGACCGCTGCTCGCACCCGTACTGCCAACTCACGCTTGCAGGACCTCTCACGGGCGGCTCCTCTCCTATGGAATAACTTGCCTACTGCCATCAGACTCTCCCCTAGTCTTCAATCATTTAAGAAGGGCCTTAAAACCCATCTCTTCAGGAAAGCGTATGGCCTCCCAGAGTAATCTCTCCCTTACATACCTGTCTCTTGCTCTCCTATGGGATAGTGCTTTGCTCTCTCCTCCAGCTCTGCTTCACTCCTACTTGATATTTCCTATCCTAATGTTTCTAATACCCCACCTCCTATAGACTGTAAGCTCATTTGAGCAGGGTCCTCTTCAACCTATTATTCCTGTAAGTTTTCTTGTAATTGTCATATTTATTGTTACATCCCCCCCTCTCAAAATATTGTAAAGCGCTACGGAATCTGTTGGCGCTATATACATGGCAATAATAATAATAATAATAATAATAATAATAGGGAATATAGCCCTATCATCTGAGGTGATCCTTGTGTTTTCATCTATGAGCTCAGCATGATTAGTTGTCCTCTTTTTGTCGGTTTCCCACTGAGTTATAGTGGGACGTACTCTTAGTTTTAATTGTCTTGGTTTAATGTATGAATTAATTTCCAATGGCTGCTAAAGAAGGTATAAGGAAGGTAAGAAGACTGAAGACTGAAATGAAGATTGGAGATTGGTCTGACTAGGTTATTTGACCCATATGGGCTGAGTGTAGAGATTCTAAGTGTTCATGCAGGATAAAAACAGGTCTTTCCTTGTATAGACTTTAAAATTAGAGAAAAAGTTATAGTCCTTCACACTTGGATGAAGGAATTGCCAACAGTCTACTGTTTTGAAAATTATTTGAAATAAAAAATAATAATAATATATAGAGATACTATACCCACATACTGCGAGTAGGGGCATATCGCCTAAATAGCGAGCAGCCAGTGGCTGCTTGCTGTCATTTAAAACTACAAGTGACTGGGCAGCTAGTGCAGTATGGGGGAACCCGGTACAGTTCCTCGGTTCCCTCATGGTGGGGAACCAAAATAACTAAAATGGGGGGTGTGGCGGACCTGACCACCTATTTTGTGTATTTTCCCCTCTTTATATTTGTTTTACCCCCTTTTCCGTTCGGGAGCACTTCATACGAACAATATCCATTCATCTCCTAAACGAGGACCACCCCTGTACCCCATTTGAATGTTCACACCGCAACTTAAGTGTATAACCTCAAAGGAAGTACTAATGAATGCTACCCCTGGGTGGACACCATTTTGTGTAACCGAACACATGAATGGTGGCCATCTTGTCTCCCGACCGTGGGCAGCGGTACTTGGTTGTCAAGTGTCTGGAACTATTTTCGTCTAGGCACTCGCGCAAAGGCTGGTATAACTTAGACCGCTGCCCATTCTATTTCCCAACCACCTATACAAATGACTTTTGGGAGATATGAACTACCAAACGGGGGGAGCATTCGTATCCAGAAATGAAGAGATTCCCTTGGTTGGTGTTCGCACAGGATCCCCACAAACAGAGACCAGCCAAGACACCTATTCTCCGGGAACTGTTTTGGGCTTGCGCCTCGTGTCTGTGCTGTGGGGTTTAATTCTCCTGCAGTCTATTAAAGTCTATTAAACAAAAGAACTGAGACGAAAATGTAATGCATTCAGCATTTGCCCTTTTGTTTCATATATATAATTTGTATGTAGGACTTTTGTTTATGTTATAGTAAACAAATATGAAAAAGTCTGAAATTTCTGACAAACTTTTATTCATCCTATAACAAGTGCACGTCTACAAAACATAGCAGAGCTGCATGTAATAACTAATCATTAGAAAAACGAATTTATTCAATACAAAATGTTAATGTGGTAGCACTTTATATGGAATTTTAAAGCAGCTATGTCACATTTTGGATCCCATGGCTGAGAGCTTAGAGATCCATTAATAAGTTCACCGGACCACTTTTTGACCTTGGACACCGCTTCACTTACAATTTTTGATGGATTGCCGGTCCCTCCGGGTCTTATATTTAGACGCTGCCATCTTCAAGTATCTACAAGTATCTGCAACGGCGACACCTAGAAATAGGATACTCTGTTCATAGATGGGTGTGTGCAATTGCTCGCAAAACACCTAAAAGGAACAGTGACTAAATGCTGCAGGACATGATGAAGTGCTGGAGGTAGGTAAACCCACAGCTCCTGGGTCAATGACAAAGTTGACACAGGCCAAGGAGCTTGACTAAAGCTCCACCTTTTGTCACCTTTTGCCAACACGGTGTTCCCTACCTTTCCTTATTTTTTCACCTTGAGAAAAAAAAAAAAAGCAAAAGCAACAACAAATTATGTATACAAGGTGGGGATTTTAGACATGGCCAACATATAAAAAAGAGGTGACAAAACAACTTTAAATATACATTTTCAGCTCCAAAGTATTCATATTTGTTTTGCTTAGCATATATATTCTAAATATCTCCATACCTTCTATCTTAATTATCAGTAGATGTATTAAAACATGACATGCCTTTTTGAATCACAAAAATGTATACATTTATTATGAACTCCATTAATCATTTGTTGATTACATTTATTAATATTTCCATAACTCTTTTATTTCATTTTGATTTGAGATCCATTTAATGAACGCTTTTGTAAGCTCACGATTTCTCAGACAATATATAATTGGATTTAAAAAAGGTGTTCCCATTGTATACAGAAGCGACATAATCTTGCTGAGATTGACTGACTGGCCTTTTGATGGGGTCATATATACAGCTATTAATGTTCCATAATACATGCTCACTACAGCCAAGTGAGAACTGCAGGTGGAGAAAGCTTTCTGTCTCCCTGTGGTGGAAGAGATTCCAAAGATGGTGATAAATATCCAGATATAAGTGAAAAATATTAATAAAAATGGGACTAAAACAAAAGGTATGGCTAAGACAAAATCTGCTACTAAAATAATGGTATAGTCTGTACAAGACAACTTGATAAGTGGACCAACATCACAGAAATAATGATCTAATATATAAGGGCCACAGAATTTTAATTTAGAAATGAGGAAAACAGCAACAGACGTAGGTAGAAATGCTAAGATCCAAGAGAAAATAACCATCAGGAGACGAAGCCTGAAATCCATGATAGAAATGTAATGTAACGGGTCACAGATGGCCAAATACCGGTCATAGGACATCACTGTGAGAAGAAGACATTCTGCTGCAGATGAAACACAGTGGAAGCCAAGTTGAGTGAGGCAGCCATTAATATGTATAGTGCTTCCCCCATTAATAAGAGCATGGAGCATATTGGGAGTTATATTTGTGGTAATTAATATATCGGACAGTGATAACTGACTGAGGAAGAAATACATGGGAGATTTCAGACTTGGAACCTCTGTCACCAACATGATAATCAGCAGGTTACTGACCAATGTTAATATATATATTACAAGAAAAAGAACAAACAAAAAAGTGTTAAAAGCCTTCATATTCTGAAATCCAAGAAGTAGGAATTCACTTATTTCCGTCTCGTTTACTTCAAGCATACTCATTAGCTAGGAGGAAATTAATTAACTATGTACATTTTATAAATATACATATCACTTCATTAATAATAAAAAAAAAATGTTCTTACATCTGTAAAAAAATAAGGCAATATGTAATACTTGGAAGCATATTCCTTTCGCACAGTGTTATACCAGGTTGTTGGTTACATATCGTGTTGCATGTACCTCACTTATTTTCGCCTCCACTCAAGGTCTGTCAAATGTCAATATTTTTATGGCTCTAGAACCCTGTCCCCACATGAGGTGGTATGTGCACAGCTCGACTTGGAATAACTGAAGTACAAAAAGGGGAGAGAAAATGGGCCAATATACAAATATTATAAAATATTAAGTATATATTTTGCATGACACATTTTCCCGCCATTTGGCTCACAAACCAAGTGATACAAATTAATCATTAGAGGGAAAGTAGTAGGAGTATATATATTTATATACATAGTCTTCCTTTTTTTCCTTCTATTGGACACTTCTTACTTGTTCTGTAAATAAAATCGATATTTAATGACTGGCCCCAAGTAATCATTTTTTTCCCATCAATCATCTCTTTTTTTTGTCTCCTCAGTTGGAATTTAGAGTCGTAAAGCAAAATGTGCATGATCAGTTATTTCAGTTGGTTAGTGATTCTGGCACTTTTCATGATAAAAAGAATGAATATTTTAAATATCATGACATCTCATCTTAAATAATGTATCATTTCGTTATACTGTTTATGTAATTAAACTTAAAATGTAATATGTATAATTTAATATATGTATCTTCCTTAAGTAAAATTGTATCTGTTTTTTATTATTATTTATGCCCTGTGGAAGTAAATGCATGTAAACCTTAATTATTATAACATTTAAAATAAGGAAAAAGTCTATCTAGTCTACGAATTTTCTTCTTAAAAACAGCTACGAATCAAAGCTAACTGACTCATGGTAATAGCATTTAATAAATGATAATTTGAAACATTTGATACTACATCAGTTCAGAAGAGTTTAATATTTGATGTCTGCTCTCCATCCAAACATGGTAGGAACAAAAGAAATTGAAGCTGTTTCCAATAATGCTACATAAAGGGAAAATAATACTCTTGACTCCAATGTTCGGATTTCTCACTTCAGCAAGCAGTTAATATACCATACATTTATTATTATAATCCTGAATATTCTGGTGTTTCCTTTTCTCCTTTATACATTCCTGATAATGAACAGGACACTGGAGAAGTGCTTCAGTTGTATATCAATATCATAACTTCTTATACAGACACTGAAATTCTGCACAAGGATTTTTGTAGCTTTATATATAGTATGCAAGAAGGCTTTCTATATAGTATGCAAGTACATTTGGATATATTATACCAATCCATTATAACAGTTGCAAAAGGGTAATAAGCGCTCTCTTCTCAAGGGTGAGCAGCAGTTCACCAACAAGGTGTTCCCTCTACCTTGTGATAAATGGACAGATAAAATAGAAAGGTGAACAGCGCTAAAGATCAGAAATTGTACATACGTTTAGTAGAAATACTGGCCAGCGGAGTAACTTTAAAAAAAGGAGAAACAAAGATACAAATAATGGTACAGTATGTATGAACGATATAATTCCACAAGAACAAATGGGTTATATTCACACTCACACTTTGAGGAGCTATATCAGCTCGGTGTTAAGAGCTTGGACGGAATAATCCCCGTCTATGGATTTCTTGAGGTTCCAGATCGTTGGTGAGTTTATAGGTGTAAGTATTCGTTATATGAAAAACAAGAGTAAAATACGCCACATGGTCTAGTACGTAAATATAAAATATTGTAGTAAGAGTAGATGATCCTACTTACATATACTAGAGCAACGACCTGCTCTAGTTTGGAGAATTTCAGGTGGAATAATCCCCACCTCGGGATATAGTGGACCCAGGTATAGCAGCAAAGCAGTATTAAATAGGAAGGAGGACAAAAAAAAATGACTGGATAGTTTAAAAATTATTATATATACTTTAATACAATAAGTAAAAAGTGAATAATACACTATAAAACCAGTCCTGTATAAAAGTCCAAAATTCTTCCTCACTTGACGCGTTTCGCCGAAGCTTTCTCACTTTTGAGAAAGCTTCGGCGAAACGCGTCAAGTGAGGAAGAATTTTGGACTTTTATACAGGACTGGTTTTATAGTGTATTATTCACTTTTTACTTATTGTATTAAAGTATATATAATAATTTTTAAACTATCCAGTCATTTTTTTTTGTCCTCCTTCCTATTTAATACTGCTTTGCTGCTATACCTGGGTCCACTATATCCCGAGGTGGGGATTATTCCACCTGAAATTCTCCAAACTAGAGCAGGTCGTTGCTCTAGTATATGTAAGTAGGATCATCTACTCTTACTACAATATTTTATATTTACGTACTAGACCATGTGGCGTATTTTACTCTTGTTTTTCATATAACGAATACTTACACCTATAAACTCACCAACGATCTGGAACCTCAAGAAATCCATAGACGGGGATTATTCCGTCCAAGCTCTTAACACCGAGCTGATATAGCTCCTCAAAGTGTGAGTGTGAATATAACCCATTTGTTCTTGTGGAATTATATCGTTCATACATACTGTACCATTATTTGTATCTTTGTTTCTCCTTTTTTTAAAGTTACTCCGCTGGCCAGTATTTCTACTAAACGTATGTACAATTTCTGATCTTTAGCGCTGTTCACCTTTCTATTTTATCTGTCCATTATAACAGTTCAATTAGTAATTCCCTTGAAATCCATGTTTGCAGAAGGCAAAGAATCAAAACAATGTGTGTCCCTATGAGCATTTCAGGGGCCTTTATATGTTAGTGTATTTTTTTATGGAAACCCGAAGGATAGGTTTTGTTTAGAGAGTAGTTTGAATTAAGATTGTAACTCAAGAAAAAGGATCCTAGAAACCTATATTGTATCACGTAATCTGGAAAATACCTAAGATAAAACAATATTAATATGTTTTTAATATGACTGATACATACATATTTTAAAGGGCATTTTTTAAAAATCTCCATATGAGTTTCAACAGAAGTTTTTTTTAATTTTTATTATTATTATTATTGCCCAACTCAAAAGTATTAATGTTATCACCCTGTGTAGGGTGAAAGGATGTGAAAATCCAAAATGGAGCCTGCGTGTATAAAGGGATAATATATTAATCTGTTCTTTCTATAAAACTGTAGCCAGCGTGAAATTTGACCTGCTGTAATATGTGTATTTGATTGTATACAAAATGTATTCAGTAACAATAATACTATTACCCTACATTGCAGGTTATCTAAGGCTTAGCCAATGTCTTATTAACAAGATCACCACTTTTGCCAGCCTGGAGAAGAAATCTTTGTGGTTTCCGGGTACCTCCCTCAAGTGACATCACCACACATGAAGCGTTTCAGTACCGGGTCCACCTCCATCATCGCGCTGTGTGTGCAACGTGGCCCTATGTCCCAAACTGCGTTCTACCTGGTGGCCATGTTTGTTTCCGGGATGCGTTCCATTTTCTTCTCTCTCTGAAATACATTCCACCAATAAAATGGAAACAGGGCAGCATTCTTAAAGTCCTCAATCATAATATATGTCAAGGTGGACAAGAAGGGATGGGGAGGGGGAAACCCAATTATTAATTGATATAGTAAAGATTTATAAAAAAAAAAAGTGTTCACATTATTTAAGAACTTCTAAACGGTCTAAAGAGTACTATAGGCCAGATGCGGGTGATATCACCATGAAGATTGAGAGCAACTGGAGGAATTGTAACAAATTGAAGGACAATCAAGGGGTTGTAAAAGGGAGAGATAAGGGAAGGTTTGTCTGTTGGTTGATTTGCACAAGAGCAGTCAGTGTCCAGGAGGAAGTCCCTCAAGGGACAAAACACACAGGAATGGTGGACTGGTCACAGCTTCATGCTTTTGACTGCCACATCTGCTGTTTTAAAATTACGTGATTAGATGCCTGAAGCAAGCTTACCAAAGGGCACTTGACTGTGACCGTGAAACCCTTTTGCAAAACGATAAACCTGATACGGAGAAACAAATCAGATGTATAGCTAATTATGATGCAGGCTGGGAGGAAGCAAAAATAATCTTAAGCCGATTCTGGCCACTACTGACACAGGACCCACACCTAAAGGACACCATCTCTTCTAGAGTGTCTGTCACGGCCAGGAGAGGGAAAAACATAAAAGATATGTTAGTACCCAGCCATTTAACTACATCTAAGAACACACTGAAGAATTGGATCACGGTGCAGGGTACATATCAATGTGGGAGATGTGTAGCATGCATTTTTATCGCTAAAGGGTCTAAAACAATCACAGATTCTGCTTATACTCCTACAATCCCCATAAAGCAGTTTTTTAACTGCAATACGTCTGGTATGGTCTATTTATTAACGTGTAAATGTGGCATCACATGGAGATTAAAGGTGGCGGTGTAGGTTTTCTTCTCTCACCCCACTGCTCCTTTAAAACCCTGCCCACCCCCCCTTCCCTCTCTTTCCCATCATTCGAAATTCATTCAATTCGCCTTTTCAAACCCTTCTCTGCTAACATTGCCGTCATCTATCGTCCCCCTGGTTCCCCTCTCCTCTTCCTTGACCACTTTGCTGCTTGGCTACCCTACTTCCTCTCTTCCAACATTCCATCCCTAATTCTTGGAGACTTCAATATTCCCATTAACCCACCTTTAACCCCAGCAGCCTCTAAACTACTTTCAATTACTTCCTCCCTTGGACTATTGCAGTGGGCTAATTCTCCCACTCATGTAACTGGCAATACTCTCGACCTTATTTTCTCCTATTTATGTACATTATCTAATATCTGCAATACTCCATTTCCTCTCTCTGATCACCACCTCTTATCATTTGCTCTCAATTACCCCCTCACCCAACAACCTCAGCCTACCCCCCCTCAGCTCAGGAGGAACCTTAACTCTGTTGACCTCCAGCAGCTGTCGGCTGACATTGATTCACAACTGCTATCCATCCCTTCCCTCTCCTGTCCCTCACTGGCCATCTCCACATATAACACTACTCTCACATCTGCCTTGAACACTGCAGCCCCACTCTAAACATGCACCACGAGGAGAACACGACCCCAACCTTGGCATAATAAATCAACACGCTATCTGCAGAGTTGCTCCCGCTGTGCTGAGCGCTCCTGGAGGAAGTCCCGCACCCAGGCAGACTATCTTCATTATAGATTCATGTTGCTTTCGTACAGCGCAGCCCTTGCCCTCGCCAAACAGTCCTACTTTTCCTCTCTCATTAGTTCATGCTCCCGCAATCCCAGACGTCTCTTTGACCCTTTTAATTCCCTTCTCCGCCCTGCTGTGGCCACCCCCCAAACTAACCTTACAGCTGATAGCTTTGCATATTACTTTACTGACAAGATTGAACAGCTAAGGAAACAATTCTCCCCTCCTTGCCGTTCTCTTTCTCAACCACACATAAATCATGCTTTCCCTACCCTTCAGACTTTCTCCCCAGCTACTGAACAAGAGGTGGCTGCACTTCTCCATTCCTCTCGCCCCACCACTTGCCCACTTGATCCTGTCCCATCTCACCTCATCAGATCTCTCTCCCCTTGTCTTGTGCCTATCCTAACACACATCTTTAACTGCTCTCTCTCTTCTGGCACTGTTCCTGCTGACCTTAAACATGCCACTGTAATACCTATCCTGAAAAAAACATCTCTTGACCCGTCCTCCCCCTCTAACTATCGTCCCATATCCCTGCTCCCTTACTCATCAAAGCTTTTGGAAAGACTTGTCTTTACCCGTGTGTCTCACTTCCTTAATTCCAACTCTCTCCTTGACCCTCTTCAGTCTGGCTTCCGCCCTCTCCACTCTACTGAGACCGCTCTTATCAAAGTGACTAATGACCTAATCTCCGCTAAATCCAAAGGTCACTACTCCATATTAATTCTCCTTGACCTCTCTGCTGCCTTTGACACAGTTGATCATGCTCTCCTCCTTCAAACTCTTCAATCATTCGGTCTCTGTGACTCTGTCCTCTCTTGGTTTTCCTCCTATCTCTCCCAACGCTCATTTAGTGTCTCCTTTTCCAAGGATACCTCCTCCCCTCGCCCTGTCTCGGTTGGAGTTCCCCAAGGCTCTGTCCTTGGTCCCCTTCTATTTTCTCTTTATACTGCCTCTCTTGGAAAACTTATTGCCTCTTTTGGATTCAACTACCACCTGTACGCTGATGACACTCAGATATACCTCTCCTCACCGGACCTCTCCCCGGCCGTCCTGCAACGTGTCACTGCTTGCCTCTCTTCCATCTCTGACTGGATGTCGTCACGCTTTCTCAAACTTAACCTCTCTAAAACTGAACTCCTTGTCTTTCCTCCTCCTAATACTGATCCTCCTCTCTCACTCTCCCTTCAAGTCAGTGATATCCACATGAGTCCATCCCTACAAGCGCGCTGTCTTGGCGTCATACTTGACTCTGGTCTCACCTTTGAGTCTCACATCCAGTTTGTTGCCAAGTCCTGTAGGTTCCAACTCAAAAACATAGCCCGCATCCGCCCCTTTCTTACGCAAGATGCTACCAAGGAGCTTGTCCATGCTCTAGTAATTTCCCGCATGGATTACTGTAACCCTCTCCTGATTGGTCTCCCCAAAAGCCGTACTGCCCCGCTACAGTCTGTAATGAATGCTGCAGCTAGACTGATTTTCCTATCCAGTCGGTCCTCTCACACCTCGCCCCTCTGCCAGTCCTTACATTGGCTCCCTGTATCCTATAGGAGTCAATTCAAAGTGCTAACCCATACATTTAAAGCACTGAACTATTCCAGCCCCTCTTATATCTCTTCACTGATCCAGAGGTATGCCCCTCCTCGTACCCTCCGCTCTGCCCGCGACCACCTCCTGACCGCTGCTCGCACCCGTACGGCCAACTCACGCTTGCAGGACCTCTCACGGGCGGCTCCTCTCCTATGGAATAACTTGCCTACTGCCATCAGACTCTCCCCTAGTCTTCAATCATTTAAGAAGGGCCTTAAATCCCATCTCTTCAGGAAAGCGTATGGCCTCCCAGAGTAATCTCTCCCTTACATACCTGTCTCTTCCTCTCCTATGGGATAGTGCTTTGCTCTCTCCTCCAGCTCTGCTTCACTCCTACTTGATATTTCCTGTCCTAATGTTTCTAATACCCCACCTCCTATAGACTGTAAGCTCATTTGAGCAGGGTCCTCTTCAACCTATTATTCCAGTAAGTTTTCTTGTAATTGTCTTATTTATTGTTACATCCCCCCCTCTCAAAATATTGTAAAGCGCTACGGAATCTGTTGGCGCTATATAAATGGCAATAATAATAATAATAATAATAACAATAATAATAATGGATACACCCCGATGTATTAAATTTGCGGGAATTGAAAAGATCCAGATGGGTAGAAGAGGAGGTGATTTGGACCAGGCCCTCAAAAGAAGGGAATGCTACTGTATCCTTAAATTGGCCACCTTATCACCGAAAGGATTAAATGAAGGGTTTACATTCACTCCCTTCATTAGTTGACTGACTTAAGGAAATCCACAATTGTAAATGTTACGGACCGTTTCACTTACAAGAGGATAAAACCCAGTTTAAGCG